>NC_141060.1:1547500-1957500 GCF_041138505.1 Cibotium barometz | reverse complement strand
TTTTTAGCCTCTCACCTTGTGTGCGCTTCTAGGGTTTGTGTGTATGTGTGTGCTTGCAAGAGCTCAAACTCGTTTCTCCCCTGCATCTTTTTATCATGGTATCAGAGCCTAGTTCATGCTAAGAAGCTGAGTGACAAGCAAGAGAAGCACATAAAGCGGTACGAGGGTAAGAGCTTCACCTACTCTTACCCTTTTGTGTTGACTACTATCCTAGTTCATGCTAAGAAGCTGAGTGACAAGCAAGAGAAGCACATAAAGCGGTACGAGGGTAAGAGCTTCACCTACTCTTACCCTTTTGTGTTGACTACTACACTCTTGTCAGGAGCTCTTCAGGAGGCATTGGCAAACGAACTCCGATTGAGGAGCTGTCTTCGTGGGAGTGGAGCTATAAGGCAAAACTATTGTCCTTTGGATAAAATTTTAAGTCAAAAATGCGTTTCAGGCGCTTTTGGATCTCCGTTTTTCAGGTCGCAGACGTTCATAGGCACTACAGGTAAGTTTCAATTCTCTATAGAATTCTGTTTTTGGAATTGCAAGAAGGTAATTTGGTTGTGCAGACACTGTGCGTACTGCAAATAAGTCTTATAGGTGTTATTGAATGTATGTATGCAAGTCAAGGTCACTAGTTGTGACAGTTTGGGTGTAGCATAGTACCGCTATAGAGAATACAACAGTTTGTGTAGGAGTGCTGTTTTTCGTGAGTTTGTGTTGCAGACAAGATGTTAAATGATGGAATTAACTAAATTATTGTAGAGAAGATTGACAAGAATAACTTTAATGCTTGGAAGTTTAGATTGATAAATTTTTTGATGGAAAGAGACTATTGAGACTGCATTGAAGACAAATATAAGGAGGCACCAGAGATATCGAAAATTAATCCAACTGGTACGGATGTAAAAGAATACAAGGATTGGAATCAAGGAGGAAGAAAAGACATGTATTGGTTTTCTATTAGCATATATGGCACCATGATTAGGTATATACATGATGCCAAGTCACCCAAGGAGGCATGGGACACCTTGGTGAAGTTATATGAAACTAACACCAAGGCACGAAAGATTTAATTAAAGAATGAGCTCCATATTGTGGAGAAGAAAAACATGTTTATGAATGATTATGTCTTAAAGATCAAGAGCATTGTGGAATCTTTGTGAATGATTATGTCTTAAAGAATACAAGGATTGGAATCAAGGAGGAAGAAAAGACATGTATTGGTTTTCTATTAGCATATATGGCACCATGATTAGGTATATACATGATGCCAAGTCACCCAAGGAGGCATGGGACACCTTGGTGAAGTTATATGAAACTAACACCAAGGCACGAAAGATTTAATTAAAGAATGAGCTCCATATTGTGGAGAAGAAAAACATGTTTGTGAATGATTATGTCTTAAAGATCAAGAGCATTGTGGAATCCCTTTTATCTATTGGTGTTTTTGTTGATGATGATAAGGTGAAAGTATGTCTAGGTGAAACAGGTGGAAGTATGTCTAGGTG
This sequence comes from Cibotium barometz, assembly GCF_041138505.1. Lineage (NCBI taxonomy): Eukaryota > Viridiplantae > Streptophyta > Polypodiopsida > Cyatheales > Cibotiaceae > Cibotium > Cibotium barometz. Next base: position 1,956,001 of record NC_141060.1, on the reverse strand, counting down.
GTCTTGGGCCATAATACAAGGCATTCAAGACATCTATTGAGACTCGGGAGAACATTCCTAAATTTACAGATTTGGTGTTGATGTTTGGGTGAAGACCAGTCTTCACAAAATTAAAAACAGTTTAGAGCAGTAGACTTTCTACATAAGCTCATGTAGAGGACGAGGCAAAGGTCAAGGAAATGGCCAAGGTGGTGACCGAACAGGTAATTAGAATTATGGTCAGCAGCAGCAGCAACAACAACAGTCCTAGGATTTACAACAACACTTACGAACATTACTGAGAATTTGGTTTCTGTTGGCCAGATGATTAAGCAGGGTTTACAAGTTCGGTTTAAACCTGATGGAGCACTGAAGGTTGTTATGTAGAAGACTTTAAAGATAAGTGCAGGTTGGTTGCAAAAGGCAACAGAGTGGGCAAAATGTTTACACTTAATGTAAAAATGCGTGAAGTGAGTGGGCATGTAAATGTGCAAAGAATGAAGTCTATATAGACTAAAGAAATCCTGACAAGGCTATCTAAGTTTAAGGTTGATGGTATAGAAAAAGTATGTAGACTAAAGAAATCATGACAGGGCTATCTAAGTTTAAGGTTGATGGTATAGAAAAAGTATGTGAAGCATGTCAATTTGGATTAAAGCAAACAAAGAATATGTTTCCACATGATAGAAATGTGACCAAGAATGTACTAGATATGGTGCATTCAGATGTATGGGGTCTTGCGAAAACTACGTCTATGGGTGGGTCTAGGTACTATGTAACATTCATTAATGACCATATGAGGAAAGTGTGGGTGTATTTCATGAAGGAAAAAAGTGAAGTTTTCATTCATTTTCAGAATTTCAGAGTGATGGGACTGAAAAGCAGACAGGAAAGCATGTGAAGTGCTTAAGGTCAGATGGAGAGGGAGAATACTTCTCCAATGAGTTCACTCATTGCTTGCGGAAGAATGGTATTCAGAGAAAGTTTATATGTAGATACACTCTGCAACAAAATGGAGTTGCTGAGAGCGAAAAGTTAAAACTCTTCGTTAAGCTCAACTCCAGCTCGTTACTCCAAGCATATCTCGAAATTTGCGGAGATTCCCAAGGCCTTCGCAAAGATGTCAACGACCTGATCTTGTGTGCTGACGTAGGTCAAGTTGATGTCGCTTGCTAGGACTCTGTCCCTGATGAAGTGGTAGTATACCTCAATGTGTTTTATTCATGCATGGAAAACTAGGTTCCTAGCCAACTGTATACTGCTAAGATTATCACAATATATGACAACCTTTCTCTCCACATGCAACCCCAAATTAGCATTGGGTAACCATGCTACCTCACATGCTGCCTCCCACAACTCCTCTATACTCGACAAGGCAACTATGGGCTGCTTCTTGCTGCTCCATGTCACAGTAACACTCCCCAATAAAAACATAAATCCTCTGGTAAATCTCCTGTCTAAGATGCTACTTTCCCAATCTGCATTTGTGTATCCATATAGCTCCAATGGTACACCTGCTGAATAAGATAATGCATAATCAACACTGGTCCTCAAATACCGAAGTGTGTGTCGCACGCTGTTAAGATGTGGTTTGCATGGAGCTTGCATAAACTGTCTCTCTAAGCCAACAAGGTAGCTCAAATCTAACTTGCTGATTGTGACATAGATCAAACTCCCCACAATCTTCTTGGCATATAACTAGCCATCCCATACTTGGAAAACATGTCCAATACATATTGTCTCTATGATGACAACCAAATACCATTACGTGTGGGAATGACCTCAATGTCTAAAAAGTAGTGCAGATCTCCCAAATCCTTCATGTTAAACTTTCTTTTGAGAAGAGTTTTCACATGCTCAATCTCTTCCAAGTTGTCACCCCCAACAATAAGATTATCTACATAGATGATGATGATCACAATACCCTTATCGCTCTTTCATACATATAAAGAGTGATATGCATCTGCCATATTATGAAAACCAAAGAGACATATACTCAACAATCTTGTCATGCCATGCTCGTGGAGCTTGCTTCAACCCATACAAGACCTTAGGAAGCTTACATACATACTCTGGATGACCTATATCCTAAAAACTAGGTGGTTCATCCATGTACACTTCTTCTTGCAAGTCACCATACAAGAACACATTTTTTTACATCCATCTGATGTAAAAACCATCCTTTAGCTTAGCCACTATAATTATAACTCTCACAGTTGCCATATTTGCAACCGGGGAAAACGTCTCCTCCTAATCAATCCCATGTGTCTGTGTATATCCTTTGGCTACCAATCTAGCCTTGTACCTGCTTATGCTACTATCATTGTTATGTTTCACCTTATACACCCACTTACATCCAATATATTTCTTGCCTTCAGGCAATGGCACCAAATCCCAAGTCTCATTTCCATACAATGGAACCATCTCCTCATGCATAGTCTTCTCCCAATACACATTTCCAATAGCCTCATAAAACATGTGGGCTTTACAACCTGCACCACTTTTGCTATATAAGCATAGTGATGTGCCATATAACCATCATAAGTCAACCTCTCCATAGATTTTTTGACTCTTCCATATCTTCGTAACTTTGCATTCATGGCTTTCAAAGCCTTCTTTACACCAGGTGTCCTCATTGCTAGAATCCCAAGCTCCTCTCATCAAGGCTCATCTCTTTGAGCCACTAGACTCTCCATCAACATAAGCATAGTGATGTGCCATATAACCATCATAAGTCAACCTCTCCATAGATTTTTTGACTCTTCCATATCTTCGTAACTTTGCATTCATGGCTTTCAAAGCCTTCTTTACACCAGGTGTCCTCATTGCTAGAATCCCAAGCTCCTCTCATCAAGGCTCATCTCTTTGAGCCACTAGACTCTCCATCAACAAAAGAATGCTCTACAAAAATATCAGGCATACCAAGCGGCTCAACCACTTTCTCTTTGCCTTTATGTGATGTACCAACTACATTTCCAGGACTGGTATTATGACGCAGCCTCTCACTCCATGGTCTATCAATAGACCCAACATAAGAGTACTCTCCAGGTCCACTGGCAATGACTGTGATTGCTGACTTGCATTCTGTGCAATCACATTTTCAGTTACATCGATCCCAACATCTTTCTCAGCAGTATACCATCTATTCATCAAACACAACATCTTTGATTACCCTCAACTCACGTGTAGTAGGGTTAGATCATCCCTTTTTATGCCTTTGGATCTAGCTTCGTACGCAACTCATCTGGTACATGCACATATGCAATACATCCAAAAACTTTCAAATGAGACAAATTAGGTTTCTTGCCGCCGCTGAACTTCTGTTCTGGCATTACATCATGTATGGTTGCAATAGGAGCCCTATTCATGATATAAATTGCTGTAGAAACAGCTTCAATCCAATAGCTATATGGAGTATTCTTCTCTACCATCAATGCTCGTAATATCTTTACAATGTGCCTGTTTTTCCACTCAACATCTCCATTTTGTTGCGGAGTGTATCTACATGTAACACAACATGAGCTGATGCTCATGAGACACCTCTGTGACCTTTCAACATTTACATCACTGGGGCGGGTTTAGTAGTAGCTGGCACCAACATATCTTCACCAGAGATTCTACAGCTAGACTACACCGACAAGTCCACACCTACCCACTCCACTTTAGCATGTTCACATTATGGACCACTTGTATATACTCTAGTATGTGTGTTAGTCACTTGATCTCTTTAGTAGACCTCTTTTGTTGAAGAAGATCAATTTTCAGCCTCTCACCTTGTGTGTTCTCTTCTAGGGTGTGTGTGTGTGTGTGTGTGTGTGCTTGCAAGAGTTCAAGCTCCTTTGTCCCCTGCATCTTTTCATTAAGTGTGGCTTGAACGTCCAACTTTGCTTGCATTATCACCTTCTCTTTGCGTGTCACTTTTGGAAAAGACTTCAAATCGCATTCATTGATAATTTTTCTTTTTCTTTTAGTTATTCCTCCATCAATGAATGGCTTTGCATGCTTAGTGAGTTCCCAAACCCATCCTGGTTGCAATTCAGCACATCGATGGGAGTCCAGGTTGGAGATGGAAGCACTATTACAGGCAGGTTGATTTTCGACGGATTTGAACATGTAAAAAATCATTGAAAGCATTGATATGCACATTAAAAAGCGTCGACATAGAACCGTCGATATGCATATCAAAATACATATCGATATGTGTATCAAAATAAACGGCATTAAAACCATAAAAAATAATAGTTTTTTTTCAACCCCGATTTCGACACTTATTGGGACGCTGACAACGACACATATTGTGACTAGTACTTTGACATTGGTGATTATCTTTGTGACTCTTATTTTGATACTTATTTCGATAATTATATCAACGATGGATGTAAATTTTGTGTTTAAAAGAACTGGTACACCTAGGTGCAGTCCTCCAGTTAGGTGTACCAGTATACCAGTTTTACAAATTACATCTTGTTCTCTACTAAAAGGTCATGAAACTTAAATTTTTATTAAGTAACAAAAGTTACATAGCTCATAATGGAGCTGACAAAAAGAGACATAGAATCGACAAAAAGAGGTACACAAACAAAAGAGGCCCATCTCGACGCCTGTACTACATAGAACCTAATCATCATCGTTGCCCTTAGGGTTTGGCACTGGTCCCTGCAAAAGAGTATTCAAAGGGGCAAAAACTTAGAAATGACAAAGTAAGGACAAATCTAATTGATGGGTGGAAAATGTAGAGGTTTAGCATATTCACCACATCCATCCAATTCACGTTGTGGCCCGCCCTCTTGCTTATGTGGGAGGGCATACGTCTCATGCATTAGGGCATACCTTTCCTCCGCATCACTAGCAGCATGACCAACCACTCACAATTGGAAGCATGAAGCATGAATAATTATTTTAAAAAATGAAATGCCCATTATGCCAAAAAAAAATTGAGTGATATGTGTATTAGCACTGGGACTCCTCTACAAGTTCATGGATAGAAGAGGTGAAGCTTTGTGAACTGCTGCACTGTCTTATCATCTCAGCAGAAAGGTATGTTGCATTATGCATGCACTCTTAGTCTCTTTGATTCTTCAATCTTGTATAATATCATGTTTATGAGTCATGACATTATACTGTATACATTTCATGGCTATTTCTTTAGGGTTCTGGACATCCGAGCTGTGTGGAACACACGATGGGATTGGTTTCATAGACCAATCCATGTTTATGAGTAATGACATTATACTGTATACATTTCATGGCTATTTCTTTAGGGTTCTGGGACATCCGAGCTGTGTGGAACACACGATGGGATTGGTTTCATAGACCAATCCATGCAGTTGTTCACATATTGCATCCTCTTTGGAGAAATGAGGAGCAATACAATAATGAGGAGCTTGAGGATGGATGGCAGCAGTACATCCAGAGATACACAAGAGGGGATGTGGACCTGCTAAGGTAGTTGGAGGATGAGCTACTTATTTTTCGAAATGGTAGCTTTAAATTTGGTTTAGTGAGATGGCCAAAATGTGGGAGACACAGCTACAACCACTGTCATGGTGGGAGAAATATGGCACAGCACCTCTCACTTGGTGAGTCTTGACTCTTGGTTCTTGAATCTTGCATAAGAATCCACTTGTAGTATACTTATAAGTTATTTCTAATAAGGGCTTCAACTTCTTTTGTTGCATGAATTATGACAGAAATCCCTCGCCATTTGAGTTTTATCAGAGGATTGTAGCTTTGGTCCTTGCGAGAGGAATTGGAGCACTTGGGCCCTCTTCCATACAAAGAAGAGGAATTGGTTGTCCGCTACTCAATTAGAGCGGTTGGTATTTTGTCATTGCAACCTCCACCTAATTAAGCAGCTAGGCAATCCCATCAAGCCTCGCCAAGTCAATGTTGATAAAATTTACATTGTGAAAGTGAAAGAAGTCCGAGAGATTCCTCGAGAGGAGCGTGAAATTTAGGCCATGCTATATGAGGAGACCACAACACCTACACGTGTTAGTTGTGCACATTCGTCCACAGTAGAGTAGGTGCTTCCAGTGCAGTAGGTGAGGCGAATGCAGCAGCTGAGTGTTCCTCCACATTTGATTCAAATTCTCACAAGTCAGTCTGAGTCTGACGATGATGAGGATGAGGAGATTGAGGACTTGCGGGACTAGCTACTAGCTAGGCTGAGAGTCAAGAGCTTGAGCCATTGTCCATGAGCCATGTGGCTTATCCATGATTTATTATGTATTGTTTATGGGCATTGGGCCATGACTATTGATTCATCATGATCCATGTATGATCATTGATGTGACATGAACACTTCAAACTTATAAGTTTTAACCTATGTAGTGTGAGTCGTGATAGTGTCATGTATGGTTTGACATTGATGATGGATGATTATATGGTTTTTGTTGTTTCTGATTCAAAGACTATAGACTATAGGCTTCAATTTGATGTTTCCATGTATTCTATGCATTTAGTGTTATTTTTACATATTTTATACAATATATATTTAAAATTTTGTACATGCAAAAACCTATAGGTGGGAAACTTATAGGAAACTTCGGGCTGATTTTACGAAACCCGTTTCAAATAGCCCCCTAACTACTATGATCTCTTAGCATAAGCCAGAACCCTAAACCCGACACCCAAGGGTGCAATAAACATGAGATTGCATGAATAAGAGAGCTTAAGCAAAAACCATTGGTGATTAAGAGAGGTGTAAGAGTGGTCAAAGGGTGCACTTTTCCCCCCAAAAATGGAGGGGGCAATTTTACAATTTTTGGACCTCCATAACTTCTACATACAAGCTCCGATTTGAGCGGAGATTACAGATCCGTGATCTACGCATCAAGAGCTTTCCATAGATATGTTACATGATATGGTTTTATCCGCTAGATTTTAAATTCCATTTTTCCTCCAAAATTCAAATTCGAATAAAGTAGCTGTTTTGAAGCTTCAAATTAGAAAACGTTTCTTCTTAAGAGAAAAGGTTTGACTCCCTTAAACTGCCAAATAAAAGGGCCCAAGAAGACTCCATTGAGGTCCTAATGTCCTTCATAACATCAGGTTCAGCAACCTACACATCCTTATGTGTTGCTACTACTTTGTAATAAAACTGGTTTCGGGAACTGCTCCAGCAACTTGTATCTATTCTGCACCACTAATATTGCTTCATGTTCTGTAATAAAACCTGTCTATGCAACTTATCATAAGGATACTTTAATACAAAAGACAGTCTTTCTTGAATTATCCTCCACATATTTTGCATATTGGAAGTCAACTACTGCTTCAGTACTGTGACATCACCTTCTGCCCCATCAAAACTCCATTAATGTCCAAATCCTCTTGAGCTAGTACTTGCCTCTCCATAGCTGCAATGGTTGCAACCTCAAGTTCATCACATCATTATGAACTTGTAACTCTATATTCCTTTGGGCTAACTGTTGCATTTCCAAACCAACCTTCTCTTCCAGGTTCTGTGTCCATTCCTTGAACATTCCCAAAGACCTCTTCACCTGTACCATTTCAAGTGAATGATGTTCCAACATATCCTTCATTTCCTTACTATGCTTCTCCTTCACCTGTTTTGCAGCTCATTCTGAAATTGCTATATCTGCAACTCCTTTGTTTGCAACAAATCAAAGGCTGCACCATACTCTACCATCTGCTGCATGTGTTGTTCAAACTGAACCTATTGCTTACCAATAAAAGCTTGTACAACTGTCAACATCTTATTAGCCATGACTCTATCTTTTACATGAAACTCAGACGGAGTAAAAACAATTTCATCACCACCAAAATCAAACTTAGTCACCAACTTGATGCGCTATCAGCTTTTCTTCTCTTGGACAAAGTGAAAGTCTTACCCAACTTAGTGGGTGTTGGTGCTTCCATTACCTCTATTGGAGAATGTATCTCCAACTCCCCAAAATACTGCGAACACTGTGGTGAGTCAGCTAATGGTAAAGCTTCTTATACAGTGTATCCAGCTTTCCTCAGGTTCTAAAAAACCTCCATTTTGTCCTTATCCAGCTTATACAAATTAGACATCTCTGATTTCTGCAAAACCTACGGCTCTGCATGCTGAACTTGGTCACCCTCCAAATCTTTGTCCTTGTCTGGTGTCCTTGTTTGGTAACAGCACATCCCCTGCATCAACTTTCTGAGCATAGTAAAACAAAGCTGCCAAGTAAGCACACAGCCTACTGTTAGTCTGAGTCTTCCGTTTATCAGACGCAAATACTTCACTGTACATCCTTTCATACAACCAATGTGCCCAACTGACCTGTTCACCCTTTTCAGCCCAACATAAAGCAGCATAGTTCTCTTTGGACATATAATCAAATTTAAGAAGAAAACACAGCCTTTCCAAATACCACTTAAGTTGCTCCCTTCTTGCATAACTGAAATTCTTCAGCATATAATATTGTCTGCCACCCTCGCGAGGACCAAACTCCTTTTTCAAAGAGTCCTCTGTGCACTTGGGTATAGGACCTTGTGAAAAACAGGGCAACTTAAACACTTTAGCAACAATTTCAGGAGTTAAAACTACCTTTGAAGAAAGCCGTCCTTTTGTTTTCTTCAAGATCTCCACCTGGGACTTTGCATAGAGATTATTCCTCCATTCATCCCATGGCAAGGTAGCAAAGTCATGCAATCCAATTTTCTGCAACATCTGCCTGAATATCGATTTCGATCTTGAAGTCCATGAATGGGTCCATTAAGGATTGCATCATCTTGCCGGCTGACATAGCTATAGGCATGCTAGCTTCTTCATCTACCGAACCCTCCAAGTCTTCGTCAGAGCTAGTCACCTCCACCCGCGCGCTAGCTCCCTTGCGGCACAGCCTCGTCTTCAGCACTTCTGGCGATTCCTCGTCTTGAAGAGGTTGCATGGTGGCAAGGGGTTTCAGCTTAGGCATGGGAGACTGAAGGGGCTCTGAAAACACAGACGAAAAATGGAAAGGGCGATGCATGAGGGAAACGAAGACGTGATGGCTCACACTCGTGCCAACTCGCCTAACGTAAGATCTCCACACACACCTCCATAAAATAATCATCACTCTTACTGGGCATGCAGTCCCCAACTGGAGTCTTGAGGAAAAAATAGTAATGTTAAAAACTCCGAGCCAGTAAAGTCTGACTAAGCGATTTTCGACACAGCATAATTCAGTCAAACCAACCCTGACAAAAGCTTCAGCAGCAAATTTCCTTCTTTGTAACAACTGATCAAAACACCCTGTGCCAACAATTAAGATTCTAGCCATCATCTTAACACCTATGTTTTGCCTAAAGAACATCCACCTCTGTGCTTGGTTAACTTCTGGTGAGTCAGATCTGACTTTCTCCACATGCACCAAAGCTGAAACTGGCCAATCAAGATGTGGTGGTTTCCCTTGAAACTTCTTCAGTCTAAAACCATTGATTGGCTTCTCTACCCTTGTTCCAAAGACATCTGCAACAATAAAGGTACCTTGACCCAAATCTTCCACAATCTGATAAGGTCCTTTATATCTAAGTGTCAACTTCCCTGGATGAGGTCCCAATCTAGAGTTGTACACCATCACCTAGTCACCAACCTGAAACACTTTAAATTTGACATTCATACTCACCCATGCATGTCGTCTCTTCTGGATCACCTCAGTAATATATGAACTGACCAACCTGTCTTCTTCCAACTGCATCAGATATTTACTCTTGTGCTGAACTGATAGTTTAGAAGACATCTTCTCAGCTGTGATTCTAAGACTTGGCACCACAAACTCCATGGGCACCACAGCTTCTAATCCATACACCAATCTAAATGGTGTCATCCCTGTTGTTACCTTAAAGACTATCCTAAAAGACCATAATGCTGAGTCCAATTTGTCATCCCAATCCTTATGATTGTCTGCCACTATCTTCTTCAAAATGCCAATGTTTTGTTAGTACTTTCAGCCTACCCATTAGCCTGAGGATGGTAAGCTATAGACTTTTTATGCATAATCATATGGGTTTTGGTTAATTCAGCTATCACCTCATTTAAGAAATGAGATCCCCTATCACTCACAAGCTCCACAGGACACCCAAATCTGGTCATTATGTTGTGATACAAGAACCTTGCAACACTTGAAGCTTTATTATCCTTCAAAGCTACAACTTCTACCCATTTAGTACAATAGTATGTTGTTACAACCAAAATATACCTGCACCCTTTCCTTGTTGTAGGCTTAACAGGTTCCACAAAATCCATCCCCCACTTTTGGAAAGGCTCTAGTGGCAGAATAGGATGATCTGACATTCTATCCTTATTATCTCACTGACCAGACTTCTGACATATGACACACCTCTTAGCATACTCATGTGCATCCTTCAAAACTGTGGGCCACCATAATCCAGCCTGGAGAATTTTCTCGCTTGTTATATCTCCTGAGAAATGTCCACCTGTTGCACCAAAATGTGCTTCTTGAATAACAGCATTCTGTTCAAAATCTGGAACACACCTTCTGATGACTTGATCAATGCCCTTCCTATATAATGCCCCTGCAATCACCAAAAAAGGTCTACTCTTCAAAGCAAACTTCCTCCTTTGATCTGCACAGTAAACTCACCTGGGATAGTGCCGTCAGTCAAAAATGTCAATAGTTGGTCATACCAAGAATCCGACACAGCATGCTGAACTTCAAATAATGGAGCATCTGGTAAATCATCATTCACTCCCACTGGTTCTTCACCTGTTTCTAGCCTCTACTCAGGTAATCAGCAATGGCATGGTCTTTTCCTGGAGTATGAACAATCACAAAATCAAACTCCTGTAGTAACAACATCCACCTAGCCAACCTTCCTATTAGCATTGGCTTCTTGATTAGGTACAACAAAGCTTGGTGGTCAACATGGAAGATGACCCTATTTCCCAACAAATATTGCCTAAATTTTTTCAAAGCATATACCATGCCTAATGCTTCTCTTTCAGTGACAGCATAATTCTTCTCAGCAGAGCTGATGTGAGTACTCTGCTTGCATAATACACTGGTCTAAACCAACCTCTGACTTTTTCCTGCATCAACACAGCTCCTACGGCCACATCAGATGCATCCACAAAGACATGAAAAGGCAAAGACCACTCCGGAGACTGTAGAACCGACGCCACAGAGATCATCTTCTTTAAAAGTTGGAATGATCTTTTCTGAGGATCAGCCCAAACAAAAGCTACTTCTTTCTTAGTAGTTAAGTGTGTTAGTGGTAAACACACATTAGCTAAATATCTGAGATACCTTGAATGCCACTTAATTTGACCCACAAATCTCATCAACTCTTTAACATTGATAGGAGCCTTTGCAGATTGGATGGTTTCAATCTTCTTTACATCAATGGTCATCCCTTCACTTGAAACCACATGACCAAGTAGTACCCCACTTCTAACAGCTATGACACTCTTGTAAGGATTCAGTGCCATTTTGAACTGTCTACATCTCTCCAGACATAACTTCAAATGTAGCAAATGCAATTCTTTCTTGCCAAAAACCAAAAAATCATCTACAAAAACGCTCATTAAATCCTGCAAATATGGCTCAAATACCTTATGGGCGACAAAGTTGAATGATGGTGGTCCATTCTTCAAGCCAAAACTCATTACTGTATACACAAATGCACCCCACTCAGTAATGAAGGCTGTTTTGTATTGATCCTCCTCTGCAACGTGAATCTGATTATACCCAGAAAACCCATCCAAAAAGCTATACATTTCATGCCCCCTGCATCCAAAACTGCATCACAAAATGGCATTGGAAAAGGATCAATAATAGTTGCTGCATTAAGCTTTCTATAGTCCACACATACTCTCAGCTTCCCATTCTTCTTAGGTACCACTATAATTGGAGACAACCATGACACTTCATTTATTGGCTTGATGAAGCCCACTGTCAACAACTTATCTATCTCCTCCTCAACCTGCTTTGTAAAACTAGGATTCATTCTGTACCTTTGCTGCACAATCGAAATTGCATCTTTCTGCAAGTTAATATGATGTTGATGTAATGCAGGGTCTATACCTTTCACCTGAGAATACTCCCAAGCAAATATATCCACGTATTCTTGCAACAATTGTAACAACTTCAAAAATTCTCCTTCAGCATGGACACTCACCTTTACCATTTTTGGGTCAGCCTCTGTACCCAAATTAATCTCTTGCAATTCATCCTCCTTAACCCTACTAGAAGTGCCAAACTTCTTGTCATAGATTCTTTCAGCCATAATTTTTGCATCCTTATCCTCCTGCTTAATATGTTCCTTGGTAGAAGATTCTGTTGTGTGTTCCATTAGCTGTCTGAATTCTGCTCCCTGAATCGCTTGTCTAGGTGCTACATCGGACCTGTCCTGAGCCTGTTCTTTATCCAACTGTAATATCTGTTCCACATCCACATCAAATACTGGAACAATTGTTGGATTTGCCTTCATAAATTCTTCTTCCTCATCATCTTCAACTTCTTCTGCCAAGTCGATAGTTTGTGCAAACAATGGTTTCTCCTTGAGTGGAATATTCTTCCTCCCTTGCATAGGTATAGTCACTTTCTTCTTCCCTTTTCTTATAACAACCACATTCTCCCCCCAATCTTGTCTGACTTTGGCCATTCTGAGCCAAGGTCTTCCCAACAGCATTTCATAAGAGGATGCTGAATCTGACATTCGCATGACCACAAAATTGACCAAGAAGGTCATACCTACAACTGTAATATGTTGCTGTTTGAGAATTCCTAATGGTTGTACTCTTGTTTGATCTGCCATCTTCACTTGAAAAGGTGCTAGGGCCAACTTTCCCAAGCCCATTTGTGTATAAACAACGTCAGATAAAATGTTTACTCCGGATCCTCCATCCAACAATACATCTGCAAAAATCCTGCCCTCAAACTGAACTTTGATTACAGGCACAACAAAATCAACATCTGCTGGATCAATGTTGTTTATTGCTGGGAATCCTATTTGATGAACCAATAATTCATTATCCTGATCCTCAAGTTTCCTCAACAACCTCTCCTTAAAAGCTGGCACTAAGCACAATAACTGATCCAATGACAATTGTAAGGGAGAGTTGATGAGTACCTCAAACCAATCTTTGTCTTGATTTACCTCAAGTTTAATGTTGTCCTTTTTTTGTTGTTGGTCGGACTGACTTTCTGACTTTCATGTAGGCACAGCCTGCTTCCTCTACTCCTTTTGAGTCTGCTTCTAGACCTGATCCCTAATTCCTTTCTGCTCCTAATTTATTGGTCCCTTTGCTTTGGATCTAGTGATAGCCATGACTTCAACATCATCAACTTGCATGCCTTCATCAGAAAGCCACTCTTCCTTGTCTTCTTGCTTGTGCTGCTCCTGAGTTGGTTGACCAACATCATTATACTCTTTTTGATCTGAGAGATCAACCAAAAGTACATTAGCTTGAGCTGGTTGTGCTGATTTTGTTACTGTTGTTGTTGTTATTACTGTTGCTGTTTGCTGTTGTTGTTGTTGTCCTCCTTCTGGTTACCCTGATTATACCTTAGCACAGACATTCCCCGTTCTTCTCTATGCTTAACCCACAATGGACAATTCAAGCCTACCCAATGATCTGGTGCACCACAGTACACACAAGGCATAGCACCTGGTGGTCTTCTTTCATTATTCTCCTACTCCCTCCATGGTGGTCTTGGAGGTCTAGGCCTCTGAAATGGTGCTCTGTCCCTAAATGGAGCTACTTGATTTGCCCCTACATCAATTCTACCTCTTCCTGCATCAGGTGTAGGCTGTCCTCTGCTTTTAAGATTGTACCAACACTGAGCTCTGCTGTGGCCATCCCTTTCACAAATGTGACAATACTGTTTCTCCTTTGGTGCTACCACAGAATACCCAAACTTTTTCAACTTACTTACCAAGTCCGCCTCTTTGGGATGCTTATCCTTCTGTTTTTTCTTCTTACTTCGCTCCTTTCGTTTTCTTTTATCTTCCTCTGCATCACTTTCTGATGATGTATCTGAATCCTCCTCCTTGTCTGAATCGGATGTTGCATTTGACCCTTTTTCAGAATCAGAACTGTTATCTCTACTACTCTTTTTTTTGTCATACCCAGCCTCTTTTCAACTCTTGCTGTGCAGCAGCAGTAACAAGATCATTGATTCCTCCAGCAATGTCAATGCTTGCCATAGCATTCTTCAAACTATACCTTAATCCTTTCAAGAAATATCCGGCCAACATCTCATTAGTGGGTCTTTCATTGCCTTCTTGCAATCTTTCAACCAAATTTTTGAATTTTTGAGCATAGTCTTCCACCAACATATTCTTCTGCCTAATGTCCCTGAGTTTTCTCAGAACATCAGTTGGAGTCTTTTCCTTTATGAACCTCTGCAAAAAGGCTACCTTCAAAGGATTATAATTAACAAAATGTGGAATACCATATTGGCTAAACCAGCTCATGGCTTTACCTTCTAATGTGGTTGCAAACTGCTGAAGTTTAATTGGATCATCGTATAAAGCCTGATAACCGCTTGCTTGCCATCAAGTTTCAAACTGGGCTACATGGCAATCTGCATCTTCCTTGGATCCTCCTCTGAATTTAGCGGCTTTGACGGTGGGGTTGAGAGGTGGTTGAGCCATGAGGTTTGGCGGTGGTGGTCTCCTAGGTCTTTGCCTGGTAGCCCCCTGTAGTGGGTCAAACTGGAGACTTCTTCTTACTCTTGCAGATCTTCCTACCAAGAGTAAAGCCCCTAACAGTTGCCTTACTTGCCTTCCTCCTACTGCTCCAGAATTCTCCCCCCGTTGGTCTACTGCACGATTTTCAGAGAGTGGACTCTCCTGACCATCCTGGGCTGCTTGATCATACTGAAATGGATCAATATTGCCTGCCTGGGCTTGTGCCCTTGTATAATAAACTCTGGCTACTCTTCTCTCCCTCTCTGACATGCATCCCTACTGGCATTCATTGCCTTTGTCCAAACAGGACAAACACAGCAGGATCGCCAATTGTGTTAGGGTTCAACAACACAGAAGAAAGTATAAACAGACACAATTGCTCAATAACACCATGTCATGTCATGTGGTTTAATGCTCGAGAATCCATATACCAAATATCATCACTCTCCCTTTGTGATGTAATAGTACCTATTACATGTTTCATGGCAAACAAGTGCTCCTCATGTTCTGCATTACTAGATGATGCATAATTGCCATGCTACACTCTTCCACCACGAAAGTCATTCTACTTTTTATAGCAGTCTCTAGCCATATGTCCCATTTTACCACAATAGTGACACTCAATGCTACTAGCATTCTATTGTGGTGTTTGCCATCTCCCCGTGCTTCTAGATACAGATCTTCCTCTAGCATGAGGGTGAAAACCACGACCACCTCTAGCACTAAATGATGGCTGAAAATTCTGTTGAGGCTGTGATCGATCCTCCCAACCATGGCCACCTACACGTCCTCTTGGGCTAAATCTCTCGCTGTCTCTAGCACCAGGATGAGTGTAGAATGCTTGATCCCTTGAACTTTCATTTGTGCTAGATGAGGCACCTATTCTAAGTCTCATCTCTTCCACAATAAGCAATGAAATCAGCTCCTAAAAGTCTGGGGAGTCTCCACCTCTAACCCTAATAGAGGTTTCAAATGCCTTGTACTCTTTACCCAAGCCATTCAATGTAATGGCTACCAAGTCATCATCAACCATAGGAGCACCAATAGATGTTAGTGCATCGGCACATTCTTTGATCTCTTGCACATAATCATTTACACTTCTATTGCTACAAGTCACACCATGAATCTTCTGCTTCAATTGCATCTTCTTTGGTGCTATAGTAGTATCATACAACTTTACCAAAGTATCCCATGCATCCGTGGGATTTGGTGTGTCCTGTATATGGCATAACACGGTGTTTGTAACACATATCGAGAAGTAATGCAACACTTTGAAGGCTCTCTCTGTCCAATTTTGATGTGCTGTAAGGTGGGCAGGTGTTGCATTCATTTGGGGAACCCTTGGCTCCACCTCATCGCTTGTCACCAAGTTTCATAGGCCTTTGCCTTTGAGAAAATTTGTCATACGATACTTCCAAACGTTGTGCCTGTCAAGCTTCTCACCAATAATTTTATCAGGACTGTCACTCATTTTGTTTACCACAATGCTCACTAAGGATTTCCAATTATCAACTCAGACATGCACATACACACATAAACCTCAACACTAATGATGTCCACACAGCCCAAAAATTTTATGGTTGCGACGATAACTTCTTGGACTGAAAAACATTGTTTGCAAATGCTAAAAACAACCTGGCAATCTTCACAAATTTTGAGAAATGCATCCAAAACAGTCCTCCACTTTGCAAAAACCTTTAATTTGCTCGTATTATGCATACAAGATCATCCACATAGCATTTGAGCTCAACAATGTGCAAACAGTCCACTTTGCCTTGTTGTGTGACGGGTTTTTCCAAGCCTTCCAATCTTCCAAAACACTGGAAAATGATCAAAGCAAGTGTGGAAGATATTCATTAACATCCATACATCCTCCAAGTAGCATATAAACATCATCTGAGGTCATTACATGCCAAACACATGCCAAATGTTGTACTCTATTTTGATAAAAACCTATAAACAGTGATTTACAGTCACTAATCCCACTCTAATCTCTTTAAATGAGATCCAAATTCAAGGCCTAGGAATTCATTAGCTCCATATGATGTTGCTCCACCTTCGTCTAAGAGGAATTGATCCAATTTTGAGTAGTGAGTGAGTAATTGATGAATTGTAAGCTCTATTTTGCTAATTACAAGCTTAATCCTCTGCAAATCAGCTCCAATCTTGTTGTTTCTCAAAAATGAACTCACAGAAGGCTTCTCCAAGCTTACATGCACACAATTGCTAAGCTTCATATGCATCCAACCACATTATATAGCTTTGGGAGGCATCACATGTGCAAGATGTTTAAAATCTACTCAAGAACCTGTATTTTTAGTGCCGCCTACTACTATGGGATTTTGGAGTGTTTGTAATCACCAAAGAGCTCAGACATGGCTTAGAAATGGTCATAGGTATGCTCCCCACACATGAATGCTTGCAATTTGCTCCAATGGCTTCGATTTTGAGCATGTATCCTCTGTTTTTGTGAGGCTTCCAAAACAGTGATTTATCCTCTTTTGCAATGCATCAAATGGCTTCAAATCGATGGTTGTTCTTGCTCTCGAGTTGCTATTACATATCACAATGCCACATACATGTGTCCTTCACCTAATACATGCATTTGCCTCTTTCTAATCAAACTCTCAAGCTTCCATTAAACCTTGCAAAAAACCAAAATTTTCACTTGCTTTGGGCAACTCAAATCTTGCTTTGCTTATGTCAAATCACCTGCAATCTGCTCAAGGGTGTTTAGCTTTGCTTACCCATGGTCCTTAGCTTTCAGATCTGTTGAGTAGGGGTGTTCTCCCAGCTTCTCTTTGCTCTCCAAGCTCCAGTGGATAGCTCCAAAACAAAATTTTCCCTCTTCTTTACTCACAAAATCATAATAGAGAGCACTAGGCTCTGATACCATGATAAAAGACTGATAAAGAGAGAGCACACACACAAGAGAGAAAACCCTAATCCATTAGTGTAACCCTAACCAAAGAGGGAAGCCATATCCACTCTCACACAATGCATAATAGAAGAGAACTACACACCACACACTAAATGTGCTGTGTTCACACACCAAATAACCCTATCTAATGTCCACACAATTTGGCCAGTTGGACGCGGCCATTTATTGTCACACACATGCTACTATCTACCATGCCGGCACATATCGTGCCTAGCTCTAGTTGTCATCGAGCTTATAATCTCAACAACCCCTCTCAAGCTCATGATGTATAGCCATATATGAAGAAGTTGAGCTTGGGCTATCAACACAAGATACTTTAACTTACCATCCAGCATAGACAATGGCACATCTCCAACATGGGAAATTGGATGAGCAATGTCATCCCCTATTTCAACAAAACTTGGTCTTTCAAGACTCTTCATTTCCTTGAGCCACTCACCATGACTTGTCATTTGGTTCGAAGCACCTGAACCAACATACTATACATCATCCTTACATGCTGCTACATCATTTCCCGACACAGCATTAACATGTTGCATAACAAACAACCTCTCATTATCCTCATTATTTTTGCTAGAGAGTGCATAGTTGTTTTGCTACACATGTCACTCTATTTCTTATAGCAATCTTCCTACGCATGTCCAGGCTTACCATAGTAAAAACAGCCTTGTGTATCATTATGCTGACTTTGCCAATTACCACGACCTCTTTGACTCCCCCTACCTCTAGACTGGCCTCTTTGACTCCCCCTACGTCTAGACTGGCCTCTTCCACCTATGTGTTGTTGTTGCGATTCGTGGGACTGTTGGTGTTGTTGCTGCTCTGCTAACCATAATTTTGATTTACCTGTTCGGCCACCACCTTGGCCATGTCCACACAACCTCTATTTCATCCTCTACCTACACATGTAGAAAGCCTACTACTCTGAACTGTTTTTTTTTGTGAAGACTGTTGATCTTCAGCCAAATTCTTCTCTTCAATGATCAGCATTGACATAAAAAATATGAAGTTGGGAATGTTCTCTTGAGTTTGAATAGATGTCTTGAACGCGTTGTATTGTGGTCCGAGACCATGTAGACATACTTCCACCTTATCATTTATCAACTGAAACACCAATTGATGCAAGTGATTCCACAATGCCCTTGATCTTCAAGGCATAATCATTCATAGACATATTTTTCTTCTCCACAGTATGAAGTTCATTCTTCAACTGAATCTTCCATACCTTGGTGTTAGTTTCATACAGCTTCACCAAGGTGTCCCATGCCTCCTTAGGTGACTTAGCATCCTGTATATGCCCAATCATATTGTCATGTATGCTGATAGAAAGCCAATACATGACTTTCCTTGCTCCTTGATTCCAAACCTTGAATTCTTTTGCATCTGTAGTAGTTGGATTAATCTCCAGTATCTCTGGGGCCTCCTCATGTGTTCACCTTCAATGTAGTCCCAGTAACATTTTTCCATCAAGAAATTTATCAATATAAACCTCCAAGCATGGAAGTTATTCTTGTCAAGCTTCTCTACAACAATCTCATTTATTCCATCATTCGAAATTTTGTCAGCAACTCAAATTTACCAAAAAACAACACTCTTGTTTGACCTGCACAAACTGTTGTATTCTCTGAAACGGTACTATACTGCACCAAAATTGTCACAACCAGTGGACCTCAATTTTCATACATACACCTAATGGTAACTTTAAGAGCTCTCTACAGTACACACAGTGTGTGCACAACCAATCACCCTTCCTACAGTTCCAAAAACAGAGTTTTGTAGAGAATCAAAACCTACCCTCAATGGTCGTGAATGCCTACGAACCAAAAAACGGAGGTCTAGACACGTCCGAAATACTTTTTCGGCCCGAAAAATTTGGTCCAACAAACAATATAGTTTTTATGTAGCTCTACTTCCTCCGCGAAGAAAGCTCCTCAATCGAAATGCCTTTTTTGGTGCCTCTCGAAGAGCTCCCGACAAGGATGTAGTAGCCAACACAAAGGGGGAAGAGTAGATGAAGCTCTTACCCTCGTACCACTTCCTATTGTTAATCCCATTTTGGATTAACAAGTATGCTCCTCCAATTGAGGAAATTAATAAGTGTCATGTAAAGGCATTATAAAAGTTGTACATTATGAGATGTTGGCCACCCAAGGCCTTAGTTAAGTTTTGGGCGCCCAAGTATGAATAAGGGTCAAATGTATATAAGGCATTTTCTCATATAATGAATAGACACAATCCTCCTTTGTTCTATTGAGAGCTCTTCTTTGTGTCTTGAGAGATATTGACAGAGAGCATTCTAGCACTTGTGCCTCTTCTATGCTTGTATGTTACATGCTTGTGTTGGAGAGTGAGAGAGTGATTGCCTTATGCGATGGTGTGATCGACTCTATGGTGATAACGTGGAGGTGGAGCTTAGAGGTTTGGAGCTTGACACGTGAGCTTCGAAGCCTCAAGGGACTCAAGTTTGAAGCATTGGTAAGTGCCCTACGACAGTTGTGTTCTATTGCTCTTCCCTTAGGTGAATGCATTGAGTTCCCTCTAGGAGGTGTGGTAGCTCATAACATTTTTAGCACCGTTGCGCCAAGGAAACACCTTTGTTTCTTCCTTATTCTTGGAGTTTCAACTCCCATTGCATAAGATTCATGATTGCCTTTGCATTCTGGTAGTGCATTGTGTAGGAAATGAATGGATAAGATTCGTGTGGAAGTGAAAAAATCTTGAGAAATTGGTTGTGTTTGTTGTGTATTTGTGTGGTGGAGTGGCCTTGGAAGAGAGCTTCACTGTTTTTTCTAGTTATTTCATCAACATTAATGAGCAAGTTGGTGTTCTATTTTTCTTTCTTTTCAAAAATTCACAAAAATCAAAAAAATAAGGAGCCATTGACTGTGCCTTGAACTTGCATTACACTCCTTAGGCATGGCACAATTATTTTGGAAACAGTTAGATAAGTATTTTGCACCCAAAATCACCTTACTTGACACGGGAAGTTCCCACGTGAAACTGTAGAAAAAGCGTTCATGACGTGAACTGTTTTCTGCAACTTCACGGCGTGAACCGCCCCCAGCATCAATGCCACATTAACTTTGCAATTCGCAGGATTACCTTAGCCATTGACTGTGCCTTGAACTTGCATTACACTCCTTAGGCATGGCACAATTATTTTGGAAACAGTTAGATAAGTATTTTGCACCCAAAATCACCTTAGTTGACACGGGAAGTTCCACGTGAAACTGTAGAAAAAGCGTTCATGACGTGAACTGTTTTCTGCAACTTCACGGCATGAACCGCCCCCAGTATCAATGCCGCATTAACTTTGCAATTCACGGGATTACCTTGCCAAAAATAGGTAGCCTTATCCTGACACCTCTGACACCATGAGGTCTGACAAAATTAAGATTTGTGAACGTGCAAAAAATCATTCACGACGTGAACTATTTCAGAGCACTTCATGGCGTGAAACATTTTCATTTCACGATGTGAATCATTTTAGAACCCTTCATGGCATGAACCATTTCTAGTTCTTTCACGATGTGAACTAATTGCTTTTCATGACATGAAACCTTATCTCTTCATGGCATGAACTTTTACTACAATTTCACACCTTAATCAAATCAAATTCACGAACTTGGTATAGTCAGATTAAGGCTAAGGAAGTCTTGAGAACATTCAAAATCATAACAAGGTAACATGGAATTCTGAGTCCAAAAGCAAAAAATTTAAACACGTGAAAGTGCAGAAAATCGTTCACAACGTGAACTGTTTCCTGACGCTACACACCGTAAATTGTTCTCTGCAATCTCATGGCCTCATAAACAAGTCGACAAAACCTAACTAAAATTTAATTGGGGTAGCAAAATAGCTAGTCAAATCATATTCACATGCACTTGAGGTCTGGAAATCTCATTAGAGACGACCTCACTCCTCACAATAGTGCATCAAATCACCCAAGATCTTCCTATCAAAAGAGTGTGGGTTTAGGCCACTCAGTAAAATAAGCACTCAATTGAGTGTCTTAAGGAATTTGACCACTGTTGAAACTAGTAGTGAAGAATCCATGGAAGAAGGGTTACGAGACTCTAGGTTTGGGAAAGAGGAGAAACCACCCTCCCCAACCAGATCCAGTGGTATCATTGATATAGCCTTGGGATTTTTTGGTCTCCAAACTAGCAAATGACGAAGAAGCACAATCTGCGGGCATGGGTCTGTCAACCAATACTGGACTTGGTCCAAGGCAAGAAGTGCCTATATTTCAATATTAGATAATTTGGAAAAAATCTCATATTTTGGGAATCATTCACTCCATTTAATTTTGGATATATCTTAAACATGCCATCTCCAAATTTGTCAAAGATTATAGATCAAGAATCTACTCTTTAAGATCTTTCCAATGATATGTCACATGAGAGGGTTTCGACACAATTTTGGACAAGTTCACGATGATCCCATTTTTTAAATGGGAATGGATTTTTTCCCAAATTATCTGATATGGTGTTCTATCCAAACTTTAAATTTGAGGCTCTGAAACACTATCACCCCCCAAATGAGAAGAGACATGGAAAGTGTGGCGAGAACGGGTCAAGTATTCTTCCCGACCTCAGAGGAAGGAGAGTTAGATCTAAAAAGGATCGAGGTGGAACGGCACGTACGAGAATTGAGCTTAAGGAAACAAGAGCTCGATACTCCAAGGGCTAAAGCCGAACAAAAAGAGATGGGAAGTGTAAACTTACCCCAATCATGGGGTAAAGAGCGGGAAATAGTCATGGGAAGAAGTGAGGGAGAAATTCCAAACTTAGAACCCATTAATGAAGAGCCCAGAGTGGAGGAAGGGTTTATAACCCTAGAAGAAGAGAATAATCTACCAAGAGCGATGGGGAAAGTGGAAGAATGCCTGTACACCAAAAAGGACATCGAGCAAATGATCAATCGTCCTATGTTCCTATAGTACATGGAACTCTTAATTCTACAAAGGCGTAGTACAGAGGTGGTGGTGGCTAATGATGAGCCATTCCAAAGTGAAGTGGCAAGACCATCCCATAGACTAGAGATGCCTAGAAGAGACAACATAGGAAGAGAAAGAGGTCTAGGTAGGGGGGAGCAATTCCTCAAAGACCAAGGGTGGATCCAACCATCGATCTTAATGTAGCCACAACGATGGATCTATTGAATATGGCCATGGAAACGGGCCAAGGAATGGTCAAGAAACTAGGCATTGCTCTAGAATCCCGACCCTCCCAAATGAAACCACACATCATTTCCAAGCTCGTTCCAAAATTCTCTGGGGGGGATGGAGATCCTATCCAACATTGTAGAGATTTTTGAATCCACATGCAAAACCTGCGGGCCAGTCATCAGTGATGTAACAATGATTCATGTTTTCTCACTGACCCTAGAAGGGAAAGCGCATCAATGGTTCCAAACCCTCAAACTTGAGAATAAGGTTAACTTCACACGACTCAAGAATATGTGTTTGTGCCAAGCTTTGCCACCAGAAGTGGCAACAGATGGATTCCTGTGGCACAGCTACACAATATTAAACAAAAGGAAATGGAGTCAATGAGAGACTATGTGTCTTGACTAAAGCACTTAAATTCAAGGTGCAAGCTACAGGAAAGGCTAACTGATTCGGTTATTGCCTTGCTTCTGGAGAGGAGTTAGAGAGACACAAGATGCATGATTATCTGGTATTAGCCCAAGCGACTACTCTAGATGCATGTTGCAAACTGGCAATTGAATATGAAAATATATTGAAATTGCCACAACCGGAAGATGTTAGAATATCTTTGACAGTAATGACTTTGTGTGTTTCAAGTCACCAAGAGATTGGAACTCGGAGCAAGCAAGTCAGAAACATGATTGCGGACGAGCTCAATAATGCAATACTGGAGAAATTGAAGGTAAACGAGGGAAGAGAAACATCTAGGCATGGACATACCCAACTTTACCCTGTAGGGAATTTGTATGGTGCTCTATGTGCAGATTGAATCCCACTACCTCCGAATGTCCACAGTTAAGAGCAAGGCCACCACTCTATTGTGCACACTGTGTCAAATTAGGGAATCATGACACTTCCATGTGCAGATATCCAAAGTTCCAAACAGTTGCACAACTATCGGAACCTAGAGGTCTATTGGCCTTACCAGCACCACTTGTGCAAATCACTCCAGCTCTGCAGGATAGCCCAACTCTTCCTATTTACCTAGGGGGATGTTTCGAGTACAGGACACTTCACCTCTACCACCACCTGTTCAACCACCACATGCTAAAATCAACCAAGTATTTATTGAAGAGCCATCAGAAGATATTGATATGGTGCGTGAAGTAGAACTTAGTGTGGAGAGTACTATGAGGAAGCTACAGAGATCGCACCAAAATTCTATGTCCTATAGAATAACACGCCAGTACCTTTGTTTCAAACAACGATACAATGGAAGGGAAAGGAAATAAACTCAACATAAGGAGAGGACCGCTACAATGTTTTGGCTGTTGTGGGCTACATTGAATCACTGATTGTCCAAACAAGAATGTGGTTCATACATGCACCAACCCTAACAATTGATTGCTCTGCCAGTACTTACTTGTACTAAATGCAGCATTGATCATTTGATCAAGGGTTGTCCATGCCGTGTAAGTGGTTCGACTTCCACTTCTAACTAGCCGGACCATTAGTGTGTAGCTTAGAAATATCACGCCACTCAATGTCCTGACACGAGCCTATGCCCAATTGAGGGAAAAGGGGAAGAACCGAGCAAATGCAACCACTTCTAGAACTGGCCGGAGAAGAAGACTAAAAAAAGTGAGTAAGGGTGACACCAGGGTCACAATCCAAGATGGATCCGAAGAAGATATGATCAACACCGGATCCACCCAATCGAGAGAAGAAGGGGATCAAGCAGTCAACCAAAAAGAGCATGACCTAGAGGTGCAAGAAAGACCGTCAACCCCTAAAGGAGTCCACAAGAGTTCATATTTCACCTAATGATGTATCCAAGAAACGAGCCCACAAGGGAAAGCGAATTGGACGTACCTACTCCAATTCCAGAAGAGACAGAAGAGGGATTTCAAGGGAACACAATGTCAAGAATGTTTGAGGAATATGTGTAGGATGAGTCTATCCATTCATTCCCTAGGGATGGATACAAGACACGCACATGGAAGGAACCCTGAATTGCCAAAGAACCTAGAGACATAGGCAGCCTTGCGGCTGTACTATTCACTTCTGTGCGAATTCCATTGAGGCAACTGCTACGCAGTTCACCAACATTATGGGAAGACATAAAGGAATGGGTAGAAGGTAGACTAAGGCCAGCCGACACTACAGAGGATGTTCTGTCACCTCGGCAGGAAGAACCTTAAAACACACAAGAGAAAGAACAATTAGAGTCGTCAAGATACTAGTTAATCAATTGGGATATTATTACGAAAGTGACGACGCTAATGCTACAATCCCAATTTATCATAACGGGTACCAAGCACTGGCTATCCTGGATGGTGGGGTGGGGATTAGCATCATCACAAAACGGTGTTGGGAAAACCCAATCTAAAAAGAGTAGATCTAATCATTAAAATGGCAGACAAAACATCTTCAAGGACCATTGGGCTTTTGGAGAATGTGAAACTCAACTTTTTACATTTCTCTACCATCATACATTTGTAGTAATGTAATTTCTGTGCCAACTAGACTCATATGACATAATATTGGGGAGACCCTTCATGAGGGAATCCAAATTGGTGTATGATTGGGTATTAGATCATGTGTATGTGCGTAGGGATTCACAAATTTTAATGATAGATCTGAGAACGTGGAGAGCACATTCCATGGATGTTGAGATTACAAGCTTAATGCCAGCTAGAGCTAGGCACGATATGTGCTGGCATGGTAGATAGTAGCATGTGTGTGACAATAAATGGCCACGTCCAGCTGGCCACAGTGTGTGGATATTAGATAGGGTTATTTGGTGTGTGAACACATCACATTTAGTGTGTGGTGTGTGTAGTTCTCTTCTACGGCTTCCCTCTTTGGTTAGGGTTACACTAATGGATTAGGGTTTGCTCTCTTGTGTGTGTGCTCTCTCTTTATTAGTCATTTATCATGGTATCAGAGCCTGGTGCTCTCTATTAGGGTTTTGTGAGTGAGTAAAGAAGAGAGAAAAATTCTATTTTGGAGCTATCCATTGGACCTTGGAGCTTGGAGCAAACAGAATCTGGGAGCACACCCCTACTCAACAGATCTGAAAGCTAAGGACCACGGGTAAGCAAAGCTAAACACCCTTGAGCGGATTGCAAGTGATTTGACACAAGCAAAGTAGGATTTGAGTTGCCGAAAGCAAGTGAACATTCTGGTTTTTTGCAAGCTTTAATGGAAGCTTGAGAGCTTGATTGGAAAGAGGCAAATGCATGTATTAGATGAAGGACACATGTATCTGGCATTGTGATATGTAACAGCAACTCAGGAGAAAGCATAACCATCGATTTGAAGCCATTTGATGCATTGCAAAAGAGGGTAAATCACGGTTTTGGAAGCCTCACAAAATAGAGGATACATGCTCAAAATCAAAGCCATTGGAGCCCATTCATATGCAAATTGCAAGCATTGATGTGTGGGGAGCATACCTAGGACCATTTCTATGCTATGTATGAGCTCATTGGTGCTTACAAACACTCCAAACTCCCATAGGAGCAGGTGGCACTGAAAATACAGGTTCTTGGAGAGCAGATTTTAAACATCTTGCACATGTTTGATGCCTCCCAAAGCTATATAATGTGGTTGGATGTATATGAAGCTTAGCAATCATGTGCATGTGAGCTTGGAGAAGCCTTCCGGGAGTTCATTTGTGAGAAACAACAAGATTTGAGCTGATTTTGGAGCAAATTAGTAGAGGATTAAGCTTGTAATTAGCATAATAGAGCTTACTAATTCATCAATTACTCACTCGCTACTCAAAATTGGATCAATTCCTCTTACATGGAGGTGGAGCAACATTATATGGAGCTAATGAATGCCTGGTCCCTAAATTTGGATCTGATTTGAAGCGATTAGAGTGGGATTAGCAATTGTAAATCACTATTTATAGGTTTTTATCAAAACAACATATAACATTTGGCATGACCTCGGATGATGTTTATATGCTACATGGAGGATGTATGGATGTTAATGCATATCGTCCACACTTGATTTGATCATTTCCCAATATTTTGGAAGATTGGAAGGCTTGGAAAATCCTATCACAACAAGGCAAAGTGGACTGTTTGTATATAGTTGAGCTCAAATGCTATGTGCATGATCTTGTATGCATAATACGAGCAAACTAAAGGTTTCTGCAAAGTGGAGGACTTTTTTGGATGCATTTTTCAGAATTTGTGAGTGGCGCTAGGTTGTTTTCAGCATTTGCAAACAGTGTTTTTGAGTCCAAGAAGTTATCGCCATAAACATTTTGGGCTGTGTGGACAGCATTGGTGCTGAGGTTTATGTGTGTATGTACATGTTTGAGTTGATTATTGGAAATCCTAAGTGAACATCGTGGTAAACAAATTGAGTGACAGTTCTGATAAAATTGTTGGGGGTGAGAAGCTTGATGACAAGCACAACTTCCACATTTGGAAGAATCGTATGACAAATTTTCTCAAAGGCAAAGGCCTATGAAACTTGGTGACAGGCGATGAGGTGGAGCCAAGGGTTCCCCAAATGAATGCAACACCTGCCCAGCTTACAGCACATCAAAATTGAACAAAGAGAGCCTTCAAAGTGTTGCATTACTTCTCGATATGTGTTATAAACAACATGTTATGCCATATCCAAGACACACAAAATCCCAAGGATGCATGGGATACTTTGGTAAAGTTGTATGATATGACTATAGCACCAACAAAGATGCAATTAAAGTAGAAGATTCATGGTGTAACTCGAAGCAATATAAGTGTAAATGATTATGTGCAAGAGATAAAAGAATGTGCTGATGCACTAGCATCTATTGGTTCTCCTATCGATGATGATGACTTGATAGCCATTACATTGAATGGCTTGGGTAAAGAGTATAAGGCATTTGAAACCTCTATTAGGGTTAGATGTGGAAACCCCCCCCAGACTTTTATGAGCTGATTTCATTGCTTATTATGGAAGAGATGAAACTTGGAATAGGTGCCTCATCTAGCACAAATGAAAATGCAAGGGATCAAGCATTTTACACTTATCGTGGTGCTAGAGGCAGGGGGAGATTCAGTCCAAGAGGACGTGCAGGTGGCCATGGTTGGTGGTAGGATCGATCACCAGAGTCTCAATAGAATTTTCAACCATCATTTGGTGCTGAACGTGGTCATAGTTTTCACCCTCATGCTAGAGTAAGATCTGTATCTAGAGGCAGGGGGGATGGCAAACACCACAACAGAATGCTAGTAGCATTGAGTGTCACTATTGTGGTAAAATGGGACATATGGCTAGAGACTTCTATAAAAAGCAGAATGACTTCCATGTGGTGGAAGAGTGCAGCATGGCAATTATGCATCATTTAGTAATGCAAAACATGAGGAGCACTTGCTTGCCATGAAACATGTAATAGGTACTATGACATCACAAAGGGAGAGTGATGATATTTAGCATATGGATTCTAGAGCATCAAACCACATGACATGCCATGGTGAGTGGTTTGACAGGATGACGCCTACACATCAGGGCTATGTTGCTACTAGGGATGATACTCAACATCTTATTACACATGTTGGTAGTGTGCCATTGCGTATACATAATGGCAGAGTAAAAACCATGTTAGATGTGTTGTATGTGCCAACAACAATTACAAAGAGTCTTGCATCAGTTGGTCAAATGGTGGATCAAGGAATGCAAGTCAGGTTCAATCAACATGGTTGTTTTGTTGAGGACTTCAAAAATGGTTGCAAGTTAATTGCATAAGGGGAGAAAGAAGGTAGATTGTTTAAATTGAGCACAAGCATTCCAAAGTTGAAGTCTGCCATGTTTTCAAAAAGTTAAGGGGTTGTGCTAGACATTGATATTTGGCGTAAGAGAATTGGGCATGAATATTCAAAAGCTGAAATCTATGCAAGCAAAAGGTATAGTTGGTGGTTTGCCCAGGTTCAAATATGATGGTAGTAATCATATATGTGAAGCATGTAGCTTTGGGAAGTAGGAAAGGTTGCCATTTCCAAAAGATGGTCAAATCAGCATAAAACCGTTGGAAATCATTCACAGTAACATATGGGGTCTAGCACAGAGTCCAACTATCAATGGTTGCAGGTATTATGTCACATTTATTGATCACTACAGTAGGATGACTTGGATTTACTTCTGAAAAGAGAAGAGAGTGAAGCACTTGGGAAGTTCATTGACTTCAAAGCATTGGTGGAAAAACAGTATGATCAATGGATCAAGTGTTTGAGGATGGTGGTGGTTGTTGAGATATCGAGCTCGTCTAGTGAGGCAGTGGATATTGATGACCCGCCTGGGGGATAGGCCCCACACTTACACCACTGGCATGGTTGGAGATCTTCGGTGATATGCGGCCAGTGGGATGATAGGCTATGTGACAGCCATTCTAGAGACTGGCATAGTTATAGCGCCAACTCATTTTAGTTGGGTTCACACTATAGAGAACCCATGTATGTATTGGTTGAGTACCTTTCATATTATGTGTACTCTTATCTTGTATATGGAGTGTTGAGTGTTGAGTAGAGAAGAAGAAGATTTCAGCCTCTCACCTTGTGTGTTCTCTATTAGGGTTTTGTGAGTGTGTGTGTGCTTGCAAGAGCTCAAGCTCTCTTCCCCCTACATCTTTTCATGGTATCAGAGCCTGGTTCGTGCTAAGGGCTGAGCTGCAAGCAAGAGAACCACAGGAAGCGGTACGAGGGTAAGAGCTTCAACTACTCTTCCCTATTTTACTACACCCTTGTCGGGAGCTCTACGGGAGGCACCAGCAAACGATCTCTGATTGAGGAGCTTTCTTCGCGGGAGTAAAGCTATAGGGCAACTATACTATCCTATCGGACCAAATTTCTGGGCCGAAAATGTGTTTCAGGCGTGTCTGGACCTCTGTTTTTCAGAAAGCAGGCGATTTCGAGCACTGCAGGTAAGTCATCCATCCTCTGCAGAACTCTGTTTTAAGAACTGCAGGAAGACAGATTGACTGTGCAGACACTGTGGGTGCTGCAAAGAGGTCAACAGTTGCCATTGGGTGTATTTATGCACATTGAAGTCACTGGTTGTGACATTTGAGAGTATTACAGTACCGCTGCAGAAAATACAGCAGTTTGTGCAGGAAAAACCAGCGTGCTGTTTCTGGTAAAATTGTGTGTTTGGCAAGATGTCAAATGATGGGATAACCCAGATTGTGATTGAGAAGCTTGATAAGAATAACTTCCATGCTTGGAGGTTTAGGTTGACGAATTTCCTGATGGGAAAAGGCTATTGGGACTACATAGAAGGTGAGCATGAAGAGGCACCGGAGATACTGGACATAAATCCGACTGCTGCAGATGTGAAAGAGTTTAAAGACTGGAACCAGGGAGCCAAGAAAGTTATGTATTGGCTCTCCATTAGTATACAGGACACCATGATTGGGCACATTCAGGATGCCAAGTCCCCCAAGGAGGCGTGGGACACCTTGGTGAAACTCTATGAAACAAATACCAAGGCACGTAAGATATAGTTGAAGAATGAACATACTGTGGAGAAAAAGAACATGTCTGTGAATGACTATGCATTGAAGATAAAGGGTATTGTGGAATCCCTTGCATCTATTGGTGTGTCAGTTAGATGATGATGATAAGGTGGAAGTCTATCTACGTGGTCTCGGGCCACAATACAAGGCGTCCAAGACGTCTATTCAGACTCGGGAAAACATTCCCAACTTTACAGATTTGGTGTCTATACTAATTATCAAAGAGAAGAGCTTGGGTGAAGACCAATAGTCTTCACAAAGCAAAAACAGTTCAGAGCAACAGGCCTTCTACACGAGTTCAGGAAGAGGACGAGGTAGAGGAGGCCGTGGACACAGTCAAGGAGGTGGCCGAACAGGTAATCAAAATTATGGACAGCAGGCAACAACAACAGTCCCAGAATACACAACAACAACAACAACAACACGCAGGTGGAAGAGGCAAATTCAGAGGCAGGGGGAGTCAAAGAGGTCGTGGAAATTGGCAAAGGCAGTATAATGATGCACGTGAATGCTATTATTATGGTAAGCCTGGACATGTGCAGGCAGAATGTTATAAGAAGCAAGCTGACATGCAAAATGGGAAAGTGCAGCAGAACAACTTTGCATCCTCAAGCAGAAACAATGAGGATAATGAAAGGTTGTTTGTTATGTAGCATGTCGTGAATGCCATGTTTGAAAATGTTGATGCAATACAAAAAGATGATGTATGGTATGTGGATTTAGGTGCTTCGAACCACATGACAAGTCATGGGGAGTGGTTCAAGGAGATGAAAAACCCGGAAAGACCAAGTTTTGTGGAAACAGGGGATGACACTGCTCATCCAATTGCGCATGTTGGAGATGTGCCATTGTCTATGCAAGATGGCAAAGTGAAGTACCTTGCAGATGTACTTCATGTACTGAACATAACAAAGAATTTGGTTTCAGTTGGCCAAATGATTGAGCAGGGTTTACAGGTTCGGTTTAACCCTGATGGTCGTTATGTTGAAGACTTTAAAGACAAGTGTAGGTTGGTTGCAAAAGGCAACAGAGTGGGCAGAATGTTTACATTGAATGTAGACATGCCTGAAATGAGTGCTGCGATGTTTGCAACTGGTTCAGGAATTGTTGCAGACACAAACATATGGCATAAAAGAATTGGACATGTGAATGTGCAGAGAATGAAGTCTATGTAGACAAAAGGAATTGTGACAGGGCTGCCAAAATTTAAAGTGGAAGGTATGCAGAAAATATGTGAAGCATGCCAATTTGGGAAGCAAACAAAGCATGTGTTTCCACGTAACAGATATGTGAGCAGAAATGCACTAGATGTTGAGCATTCAGATGTATGGGGTTCTACGAAGACCATGTCTATGGGAGGCTGCAGGTATTATGTGACATTTATTGATGACCACACAAGGAAAGTGTGGGTATACTTCATGAAGGAGAAGGGTGAGGTATTCACTCACTTTCAGAATTTTAGAGTTTTGGTTGAAAAGTAAACAGGGAAATATGTAAAGTGCTTGAGGTCAGATGGAGGGGGAGAGTACTTCTCCAATGAGTTCTCTAAATTTTTGAAGCAGAATGGTATTCGGAGACAGTTTACATGCAGATACACTCCGCAGCAAAATGGAGTTGCTAAGCGAAAAAACAGGCACGTTGCTGAGATTGCACGAGAATTGATGGAAGAGAAAAATATACCGCATAGCTATTGGGCTGAGGCTCTTTCTACAGCAGTATACATCATGAACAGGACTCCAACTGCAGCCATACATGATGTAACTCCAGAGGAGAGGTTTACTGGTAGAAAACCAGATTTGTCTCATCTTGAAAGTCTTTGGATGCATTGCATATGTGCATGTGCCAGATGAGCTGAGAACTAAGCTGGATCCAAAAGCTGAAAATGTGTGTTTATTGGATATTCCCTTGAGCAAAAGGGATACAGGTGTTATAACCCTGCTACACGTGAGTTGAGGGTAAGCAGGGATGTTGTCTTTGATGAGATGAGCAGCTGTATGCTACTGAAAAAGAAGCTATTGGGGTTGATGTGAGTGGAAGTGTGGTTGCACAGAATGCAGGTCAGCAATCATAGTCTTTGAGTGGACCAGGAGAGTCCTCATCTAGTGGGTCTGTTGATAGACCATGGAGTCGCAGGCTGCGTCATAATACCAGTCCTGCAAATGTGATTAGTACATCACGTAAAGAAAAAGAGAAAGTGGTTGAGCCCCTTGGTATGCTTGACATTTCTGCAGGGCATTCTCATGTTGATGGAGAGTCTAGCGGCTCAGATATGAGCCTTGATGAGGAGCTTGGGATCCCAGCTACTATGAGAACACCTGGTGTAAAGAAGGCTATGGAAGCCATGAATGAAAAGCTGCGAAGATCTGGGAGAG
Organism: Cibotium barometz; assembly: GCF_041138505.1. Taxonomy (NCBI): domain Eukaryota; kingdom Viridiplantae; phylum Streptophyta; class Polypodiopsida; order Cyatheales; family Cibotiaceae; genus Cibotium; species Cibotium barometz. Next base: position 1,923,416 of record NC_141060.1, on the reverse strand, counting down.
TGAAAAACCCTATGCAGAGATTTACATATGATGGTTATGTGGCACATCACTATGCATATATGGCAAAGGTTGTGCAGGTTGTAGAGCCCACATGCATTGATGAGGCTGTTGGAAATGTGTGTTGGGAGAAAGCTATGGATGAGGAGATGGATGCACTATATGGAAATGAGACTTGGGATTTAGTGCAATTGCCTAAAGGCAAGAAAGCCATTGGATGCAAGTGGGTGTACAAAGTTAAACATAACAGTGATGGAAGCATAAACAGGTACAAGGCTAGATTGGTAGCCAAAGGGTATGCGCAAACATATGGCATTGACTATGAGGAAACTTTCAGCCCAGTTGCCAAGATGGCAACAGTGAGAGTTGTGATAGCAGTGGCTGCGTCAAAGCAATAGTCTTTACATCAGATGGATGTGAAGAATGCATTCTTGCATGGGGATTTGCAAGAAGAGGTGTATATGTTGTAGCCACCTGGTTATGAGGATGTGGGTCACCCCGAGCATGTTTGCAGGTTGAAGAAAGCCTTGTATGGCTTAAAACAAGTACCAAGAGCATGGTCTGACAAGATTTTTGAATATCTTGTCACTATTGGCTTTCATGTAGCCAATGCAGATTTCTCGCTGTATGTGAGACATGGTGATAGAGGGGTTGTGCTTGTCAAGTCATCTATGTAGATGACTTGATCATTACGGGGGACCATGATGCAGAGATCTTTGATGTAAAGATCTTGCTTAGATAGAAGTTTGAGATGAAGGATCTAGGGGAGCTCAGATATTTCTTGGGCATTGAGGTGATTAGGTCACCACATGGTATTGGATTACTGCAGAGACAGTATGGCTTGGACATGTTGTCCAAGTATGGTATGACAGGCTGTAAGCCTATTTTCGTGCCATTGGATCAGAATGGCAAGTTGAGTGTAGATTCAGGAGAGATCTTGGAGGATCCTACTATGTATAGATGCATAGTAGGAAGTTTGATCTACATGACGATCACTAGACCAGATTTGAGCTATGCTGTTGGGTTGGTGAGTCAGTTTATGCAGGTTCCACGAAAATCGCATTTGGATGCAGTGAGACGCATACTGAGGTATGTGAGGTCTACTTTGCATTGTGGACTATTCTATGAGACTGGGAGACAGAGATATGTGTACATGGGTACACAGATGCTGATTGGGCTGGTAGTATCTCAGATAGGAGATCTACTAGTGGATTCATGTTTTCTTTGGGGAGTGCTGCTGTGACTTGGAGCAGCAAGAAGCAGCCTACGGTTGCTCTATCCACTACAGAGGCCGAGTACAGAGAAGCTGCTATGGCAGCATGTGAGGTAGCTTGGTTGAGAAAGCTACTTGCAGATTTGGGTCTATCAGTGGATAGACAAGTTGTCATTTTCTGTGATAACATTAGTAGTAGTATACAGTTGGCCAGGAACCCAGTCTTTCATTCTCGTGTACGAAGCATATAGAGGTCCACTAGTCTTGGCAGGAGACCTTGACCTTGTTTATGTCAGCACAGAGGATCAGGTAGCTAACATCTTCACCAAAGCATTGGGTACAGAGAAGCTCCGCAGATTCAGGGCTTCGCTTGGTGTACATGAGATGGAGTTGAGCTCGAGGGGGAGTGTTGAGATATCGAGCTCGTCTAGTGAGGCGGTGGACACTGATGACCCACCTGCTGGGGGATAGGCCCCACACTTACACCACTGGCATGGTTGGTGAGATCTTCGGTGATATGCGGCCAGTGGGATGACAAGCTGTGTGATAGCCATTCTAGAGACTGGCATAGTTATAGCGCCAGCTCATTTTAGTTGGGTTCACACTATAGAGAACCCGTGTATGTATTAGTTGAGTACCTTTCATATTATGTGTACTCTTATCTTGTATATGGAGTGTTGAGTGTTGAGTAGAGAAGAAGAAGATTTCAGCCTCTCACCTTGTGTGTTCTCTATTAGGGTTTTGTGAGTGTGTGTGTGCTTGCAAGAGCTCAAGCTCTCTTCCCCCCTGCATCTTTTCAGTGGTGAGTACACATCACTTGCATTTGATGCCTTCTTGAGAGAGCATGGGATACGAAGAAAATTACATGCAGGTAAACACCTCAGCAGAATGGGGTTGCTGAGAGGAAAAAAATGATCATTAGTGAGATTGCAAGAGCTATGCTTATAATGAGAAGTGTAAGCCAAATTATTTTTGAGCAAAAGCCTGTGCTACTACAGTGTACTTGTTGAACAGGACTCCTACCGCAGCTATACATGAGAGCACACCTATTATGAGGATGATAGGATTTAGGCTAGATATTGGTCACTTGAAAGTCTTTGGATGTGTTTCATATGTTCATGTACCAGATGAGAGAAGAAGGAAATTGGATCCAAAGACTGAAAAATGTGTTTTCATAGGGTATGCGCAAGAGAGAAAAGCATCCAAATGCTATAATCCAGTGACAAAACAGGTTGTCATTGCAAAGATGTGATCTTTGATGAGATGGGAACTTGGTACAAAGAAAGTGAGCATGTCATAGTTGATGACATAGATGAAAATGAGGATGTGAATCTGCCTATGCAGGAATCTACGAGTATGCGTGGACCACTTGAGTCAACCAGTGATAATGTGAGTCCATGGTCAGGAAGATTGAGACATGATGTGAGCACTGAGAGTAGTGCTGTGGACAAAGGAAAGAAGAAAGTGGAAGGTGTTGGCATTGGTACTACAGGTTATGATTCATCATCAAGCTCAGAAAGCCTTGATGAAGAATTTTTGGGGATTCCAAAAATAAGAACTCCAGGTGTTAGGAATGACAGGTATGTGCCACCACATGCTAGAGAACATGGAGCTCATAGTAGTGAGCCACAACCAGTGAGGAGATCACAGAGAGTGAGATACCCAGTACACAGAGGTTGACATACAGCGGTTATGTTATACATTATGCATATATGACATCAGTGGTGGTAAAACACATTGTAGAGACTTCGTGTTTTGAAGAGGCTATTGGCAAGGAAACATGGGATATAGCCATGGATGAGGAGATGGATGCCTTGGTGCATAGTGACATGTGGGATTTGGTAGATTTTCAAGATGGCAAGAATGTGATTGGATGTAAATGGGTTTACAAAGTGAAGTGTAATTCATATGGTTCAATAGAGAGGTATAAAGCAAGGTTGGTTGCAAAAGGATATACACAGACACATGGTTTGGATTATGATGAGACATTTAGCCTAGTGGCTAAGATGGCTATAATTAGGTCTGTGATATCTATGGCTGCTTCTCATGGATGGAATCTATTTCAAATGGATGTGAAGAATGCCTTCCTCAATGGTGAGCTACAAGTGGAAGTATTTATGGAACAGCAAAAATGGGGTATGTACACCCTAAGTATCACACGTGTGTATGCAGATTGAAGAAAGCATTGTATGGTTTAAAGCAGGCACCAAGAGCTTGGAGTGAAAAAATAAGCAAGTATCTTATGAGCAATGGTTTTCATGTGGGAAACGCAGATTCTTCACTTTATGTGAAGAAGACACAGAATGGATTGGTTGTGATAGTCATTTATGTGGATGACTTGATTGTGATAGGTGATCATGGGAAAGGCATTGAGAATGTGGACATCTTTAAGCACACAATTTGATATGAAGGATTTGGGTGAACTCAGATTCTTTCTTGGTATTGAGGTGATCAGGACATCTCATGGTATATGGCTGGTGTGCAAAGGCATGGATGCTGTCAAGAGGATTATGAGATATGTGAAGACCACTACCCATTATGGTCTATTTTATGAGTCAGGGAAAGAGTTGAATGTGTATGGTTACACAGATGCAGATTGGGTAGTAAGTTCATATGTGACAGGAGATCTACTAGTGGGTATGCGTTTAGCATTGGGAGTGCTGCAGTGAGTTGGAGTAGCAAGAAGCAACCCACAGTTGCCTTGTCGAGTACAGAGGCAGAGTATAGAGGTGCGGCTATGGCCGTATGTGAGGTAATGTGGCTGAAAAAGCTTCTTGGTGATTTGGGTCAGCATTGTGATGATGAAGTTTTCATACACTGTGACAACATGAACAGTATACAGCTGGCTAGTAACCCTGTCTATTATGTGAGGACCAAACACATAGAGGTCCATTATCATTTCATCAGGGAGAAATTGTTGGATGGATAGATTGATTTGTCTTATGTGAAGACAGATGAGCAAGTGGCTGACATATTCACTAAGTCACTTGTGAAGGACAAGTTTGAGTACTTCCGAGATAGGCTTGGAGTACAAGAGATGAATATGATGAGCTTGAGGGAGAGTGTTGATAGCCCAAACTCATCTTGTTCATCTATGGCTGTACATCATAATCTTGAGAGGGGATGTTGAGATTACAAGCTTAATGACAGCTAGAGCTAGGCGTGATATGTGCTGGCATGGTAGATAGCAGCATGTGTGTGACAATAAATGGCCGCGTCTAGCTGGCCACAATGTGTGTGACAATAAATGGCCGCGTCTAGCTGGCCACAATGTGTGGACATTAGATAGCGTTATTTGGTGTGTGAACACAACACATTTAGTGTGTGGTGTGTAGTTCTCTTCTATGATGCATTGTGTGAGAGTGGATATGGCTTCCCTCTTTGGTTATGGTTACACTAATGGATTAGGGTTTGCTCTCTTGTGTGTGTGCTCTCTCTTCAGTCTTTTATCAATGGAAGGATAGTTATTCGGTCACAACTGAGCAGACCACTTCTGTACAAATATGCCACCCATGGTGGAAAACTCCAAAGAGGAAGAGGAAATGGAAATGTATGCATCACTTCCTCCTCCGAATTTTAGTGAAAATTGGATGCATGTGCTAGCCACCATAGATGTGATGCGACCCAGAGGAACCCAATATGTGGAATATTGAACTGTTCCCACCACCGCCTCTGTACTAGCATAGAGGAGGCCTCTAGCATAGAAGGGACTGGATCACAAGGCTGTACTAGCGCTCGATGCCTTAGAAGATGGCGAAAGCAAAAACAAAATGCCCTATTATGAAGAAATCCCACGGATGCCTAGTGGCTAAGATACCTCGAGGCCACAAAGGTACACGATGAGTTTTCTAAGGATTGGGGTGAGAAATTAAGATATCACTTGAAGGAAAACATAAGGAGAAAGTCATCCCTCAAGAACCAGAAAGTCATCCCTCAAGAACCAGAAATGCCTAAGCTTACGAAAGATGGGTGTCAAAAATGAAACAAAGCTTTGGCAGAAGTCAAGCGAGAGGCCAAGAAAGTCATGGCTAAAACAAAAAGTGAGAATGAGGATAAACCAGACTTGCTTTTAGTACCAGACCAGCTCAAAACCTACACTGTTGATGACAAACAAAAAGTGGTCCAACTGACAGCAAAAAGTGTTAAGGAAGATGGGCTGTCCACATCATACGATCTAAGTTGCATTATACGTTATACACGAATAAGGGCGTATTTAGTCAAATACACTTAAAATATGGTCGTGTTATTCCATGCCACGTCGGATATTAGTCGACTTAGTGTTTTAGTCCCAGCAAATCGATCGAATGTCATACGATCGAATGCCATACGATCGAAAGGTATTCTATCGTATGCCTTTCATTCAAATTCGATTCTATCGAAACAATTACTATTAGCTATATAAGCTTGCTTATGGGCCGCATTGTCATTGTATAATTCCCTAGGTTCTTGCAAAAGGAATCTACCTCTTGCCACTTGTGGTAAGGGAAAAAAATCTAATTTACTTAGAACTATTAAATTAGGCAATTTAAGTAGGTTGAGACCCTTGTGTTTCAACATAGTTCACACTAGGGTTAGTGAGTCTAAGTAGTTAATATCCCTTGTGTTTGAACATTGTCCACAATAGGGTTTAAATTAAAGTAGCTAGAATCCCTTGTGTTGGAACATTATTCACACTAGGGCTTAGGTCAATTAAAGTAGTTAGAATCCCTTGTGTGTTGGAACATTGTTCACAACACTAGGGCTTAGGTCAATTAAAGTAGTTAGAATCCCTTGTGCGTTGGAACATTGTTCACACTAGGGCTTAGGTCAATTAAAGTAGCTAGAATCCCTTGTGTTAGTGTAACATTCCTCCCTCCAGCTTTTGAGGTGTACAGGTGTAAGAACCTCCCCTTCAGATCTTATAATTATTCCCCTCTTTGAAATAAAAGAAAGATTCTGTTTTACCCTGTTTTGGCCTGGAGAGAGAAAATGTTTAGAGAGAGGTAATCTAAAATTGAGATATTTTTAAATATAAAAATCCTCCTAGTGTCTAAAATGGTTTCCCCTGAAATAGAAATTCAAAAAGAACTTTCCCAATGTGCAATTGGAGTTAATTGAAAATAAGTATAAAGGACCTTAGCCTAAGGGTCTAGATTTTCAAAAAAAAATTAGATTATGGTCCAATTAAGGTTCATATGGGCCAATAGGATAACCCAAGTGTGGGGAGGAAATAAATCTAATTTATAAAAGAAAAATATTCAAAATTGAGTAAATGCCCACATAAGATGAAGAGTTGACTGAGTACAAGGTTTATTAGTAAAAAACTATGAATATTAATGAGATATTTTGGGTATAATGATTCATTTTTGATACCTTCGTAAGGAGAAGGGGGCTCTTCAAGGAGGCACCTATTTCACATGTGTGGAGGAGTTTTAAACTAAAAAATAATAAGATATTCTTATCTCTCCTCTCTCCTGGATCAAACCAAATCAAAAGGCAGCCAAAACTAGCTCCAAATCCAAACTCAGCAAACTGAACCTAGAAAATTCTAGAAACTAGTCGGACTTGGTTAGAGGCCTCCCTCACCTATAAATAGATCCTTAGCCCTTTGTAAAAAATATGAGAACTATACCATGCCAGTATTATACTGAAATAATGATATTTTCTATTATCCTCTAAAAATCCTCTACAAATTGGAGAGATTGGAGCTTCTCTCTCTCTTCAATCTTCCTTGGAGTCTTCATTAACATACCAAACCAATTGATTGGTTGGGGGCCTCTACTCTGATTAAAGAATCAAGCAATTTAGGAGGTAAAGTGTGGTTTATGGTATTTTTTTTTAAATCTCTAAATGTTTCTCTCTTCTCAACCGCTCTCAAGCTTGAGAAGCATTCAATTAAATGGCTTTTTGATACAATTGAAGTTCTTTAATGAATTGTAGTGATAAAACACCTAAATTTGAATTTATGCTTAAATTAAATGTTTTTTTAAAGCATGTCTCTCTCTCCCCCAAAGAATGGTCATTCCTATGAACTATTCTATATTCAAATGATGCCTCTCATAAAGCAATTCTCTTTAAAATCTAAAAGTAATTTCTATGTTTGACAAATTAGAGGCCAAAGAAGTGGCTTTTTAATGCATTTATGCTATTTAATTTATGAGAAAATTAGGAATCAAGTCCATAATTGGATAGTGATCTAATTAATGGTTATTCTATCATATGATATTACTAAACTTTATGCTTTCAAAATTATTAGTAATAGAAGCCGAGCTATGGCAAAATTTTTAAAAAATCAACACATAAATCATTTTCATTCATAATATGAAAAGAGAATTTCCTAGCATATTCTAGGATTAATCATCCTAGGTTAATTGAATAATTCTCATCATAACCATGGATAAATTAATTTTTATGTTTATGTATAGATAGTTATTTAGCAAAATGAGAAATTTCTAGAAATTCAATTTTTAATGTTAAAAGAGCAATGACATTTGGAATTCCATCATTTGGATGGGAAAAGAGAAATTCCTAGCATATTGGAATTAATAAGTATTTTATTTAAATTCAAAGATGAATTTTTAAAAAACTTTATTTTATCTATGAGAAATATTTAGATGTTAAAAGAGGAATTCCTATGACATTTGGAATTCCATCATTTAGATGGAAAAAGAGAAATTCCTAGCATATTGGAATTAATGAGTATTTTATTTAAATTCAAACATAAATTTTAGATAAATACATTTTATCTATGAGAAATATTTAGATCTTAAAAGGAGAATTCCTATGACATTTGGAATTCCATCATTTAGATGGAAAAAGAGAAATTCCTAGCATATTGGAATTAATGAGTATTTTATTTAAATTAAAATATAAATTTTAGATAAGTTTATTTTATATATGAGAAATATTTAGATGTTAAAATAGGAATTCCAATGACATTTGGAATTCCATCATTTAGGTGGGAAAAGAGAAATTCGTAGCATATTGGAATTAATGAGTATTTCATTTAAATTCAAAGATGAATTTTAGATAAATTTATTTTATCTATGAGAAATATTTAGATGTTAAAAGAGGAATTCCTGTGACATTTGGAATTCCATCATTTAAATGGGAAAAGAGAAATTCCTAGCATATTGGAATTAATGAGTTTTATTTAAATTCAAAGATGAATTTTAGATAAATTTATTTTATCTATGAGAAATATTTAGATGTTAAAAGAGGAATTCCTATGACATTTGTAATTCCATCATTTAGATGGAAAAAGAGAAATTCCTAGCATATTAGAATTAATGAGTATTTTATTTAAATTTAAAGATAAATTTTAGATATGAGAAATATTTAGATGTTAAAAGAGGAATTCCTATGACATTTAAAATTCCATAATTTAGATGGGAAAAGAGAAATTCCTAGCATATTGGAATTAATGAGTATTTTATTTAAATTCAAAGATAAATTTTAGATAAATGTATTTTATCTATGAGAAATATTTAGATGTTAAAAGAGGAATTCCTATGACATTTGGAATTCCATAAAAGAGAAATTCCTAGCAAATTGGAATGAATGAGTATTTTATTTAAATTCAAATATAAATTCTAGATAAATTTATTTTATCTATGAGAAATATTTAGATGTTAAAATAGGAATTCCTATGACATTTAAAATTCCATCATTTCGATGGGAAAAGAGAAATTCATAGCATATTGGAATTAATGAGTATTTTATTTAATTTCAAAGATAAATTTTCGATAAATTTATTTTATCTATGAGAAATATTTAGATGTTAAAAGAGGAATTCCTATGACATTTGGAATTCCATCATTTAGATGGGAAAAGAGAAATTCTTAGCATATTGAAATTAATGAGTATTTTATTTAAATTCAAAGATAAATTTTAGATAAATTTATTTTATCTATGAGAAATATTTAGATGTTAAAAGAGGAATTTCTATGACATTTGGAATTCCATCATTTAGATGGAAAAAGAGAAATTCCTAGCATATTAGAATTAATGATTATTTTATTTAAATTCAAAGATAAATTTTAGATAAATTTATTTTATCTATGAGAAATATTTAGATGTTAAAAGAGGAATTCCTATGACATTTGTAATTCCATAATTTAGATGGGAAAAGAAAAATTCCTAGCATATTGGAATTAATGAGTATTTTATTTAAACTCAAAGATGAATTTTAGATAAATTTATTTTATCTATGAGAAATATTTAGATGTCTAAAGAGGAATTCCTATGACATTTGGAATTCCATCATTTAGATGGGAAAAGAGAAATTCCTAGCATATTGGAATTAATGAGTATTTTATTTAAATTCAAGGATAAATTTTAGATAAATTTATTTTATCTATGAGAAATATTTAGATGTTAAAAGAAGAATTCCTATGACATTTGGAATTCCATCATTTAGATGGGAAAAGAGAAATTCCTAGCATATTGGAATTAATGAATATTTTTTTAAAATTTAAAGATAAATCTTAGATAAATTTATTTTATCTATGAGAAATATTTAGATGTTAACAGAGGAATTCCTATGACATTTGGAATTCCATCATTTAGATGAGAAAAGAGAAATTCCTAGCACATTGGAATTAATGAGTATTTTATTTAAATTTAAAGATAAATTTTAGATAAATTTATTTTATCTATGAGAAATATTTAGATGTTAAAAGAGGAATTCCTATGACATTTGGAATTCCATCATTTAGATGGGAAAAGAGAAATTCCTAGCATATTAGAATCAATGATTATTTTATTTAAAATCAAAGATAAATTTTAGATAAATTTGTTTTATCTATGAGAAATATTTAGATGTTAAAAGAGGAATTCCTATGACATTTGTAATTCCATAATTTAGATGGGAAAAGAGAAATTCATAGCATATTGGAATTAATGAGTATTTTATTTAAATTTGAAGATGAATTTTAGATAAATTTATTTTATCTATGAGAAATATTTAGATATCTAAAGAGGAATTCCTATGACATTTGGAATTCCATCATTTAGATGGGAAAAGAGAAATTCCTAGCATATTGGAATTAATGAGTATTTTATTTAAATTCAAAGATAAATTTTAGATAAATTTATTTTATCTATGAGAAATATTTAGATGTTAAAAGAGGAATTCCTATGACATTTGGAATTCCATCATTTAGATGGGAAAAGAGAAATTCCTAGCATGTTGGAATTAATGAGTTTTTTTATTTAAATTCAAACATGAATTTTAGATGAATTTTTTTATCTATGAGAAATATTTAGATGTTAAAAGAGGGATTCCTATGACATTTGGATTTCCATGATTTAGATGGGAAAAGAGAAATTCCTAGCAGATTGAAATTAATGAGTATTTTATTTAAATTCAAAGATGAATTTTAGATAAATTTATTTTATCTATGAGAAATATTTAGATGTTAAAAGAGGAATTCCTATGACATTTGGAATTTCATCATTTAGATGGGAAAAGAGAAATTCCTAGCATATTGGAATTAATGAGTATTTTATTTAAATTCAAAGATGAATTTTAGATAAATTTATTTTATCTATGAGAAATATTTAGATGTTAAAAGAGGATTTCCTATGACATTTGGAATTCCATTATTTAGATGGGAAAAGAGAAATTCCTATTCTATTGGAATTAATGATTTTTTTATTTAAAATCAAAGATGAATTTTAGATAAATTTATTTTATCTATGAGAAATAAGGTACTTCAAGAAGGACTATTGTGGCCTACGTTGTTCGGGGATGCCATAGAGTTTGTCAAAAGGTGCAAGGAATGTCAACGATTTGTTATCCCACAACAAAGGGATGGGATGTCATTCACCCCTGTTATTGTAAGACAACCTTTCGAGGAATGGGGGATTGATTTTTTTGGACCCATTAGTCCAATGGCACATCATCACAAGCCCGATATGTAATTGTGGTGGCCACCACGGACTATTTCACCAAATGGACAGAGGCCAGAGCCTCGAAAGCAAGCTGATGCACGAACAACAACAAAATTCTCATATGAGAAAATTATCTCAAGATTCGACTGTCCATTAGAATTAGTTAGTGTTCACGGTTCACATTTCATTCATCAGGTGATTGATTATTTACTTTCCGTACTCTTAGTAGTCGACCGAAAATCAACACCTTATTATCCATAGGATAATGGTCAAGCAGAGAGTACAAACAAGATTTTGTGTACTATCTTGACAAAAACTTTAGAAGAAAGTCGAACAAACTGGGAGCATAAGCTGACAGCAACCTTATGGGCATACCGAACATCATATAAGGTAGTGACAGGATACACTCCCTTCCATCTAGCTTATGGTGTTAAGGTAGTAATGCCTATGGAATACCTAATTCCGAGCTTAAGGATTGCAGTGCAAGAATTTTTGAGGGAGAATGCATTAGCCTGAAAGGCTAATCGATTTAGAGAAGCTTGATGAGACCAAACTAATTGCATCACACGAAGTTATGGTCGAAAAACTACAAAGAAAACATTGGTTTGACAAAAACTTAAAACAAAAAGAAGTGGAAACGGGGGACCTTGTTCTCATCTATGGTGTAGGAAGCACCAAAAAGAAGAAACTCAAGTACAGAGACCTAGGACCCTTCCAAGTGTCTGAGATCACACCTTAGGGGTCGGTTATAATTGAGACATTTGAGGGTGTACATATGGAGAGTTACATCAATGGGAGCAAACTCAAAAAATATTTTGGACCACTGACCCAAGAGATGCTCTTGCAAGAACATCTCTTAAAACAACAAAAGTAGCTCGCAAAGAAAAAAATCTAGCAAGCTCAAGAAGAGGCTAAGGCAAGGGAGAGTTACATCAATGGGAGAAAACTCAAAAAATATTTTGGACCACTGACCCAAGAGATGCTCTTGCAAGAACATCTCTTAAAACAACAAAAGTAGCTCGCAAAGGGAAAAATGTAGCAAGCTCAAGAAGAGGCTAATCAATTTAGAGAAGCTTGATGAGACCAAACTAATTGCATCACACGGAGTTATGGTCGAAAAACTACAAAGAAAACATTGGTTTGACAAAAACTTAGAACAAAAAGAAGTAGAAACGGGGGACCTTGTTCTCATCTATGGTGTAGAAGCACCAAAAAGAAGAAACTCAAGTACAGAGACCTAGGACCCTTCCAAGTGTCTAAGATCACACCTTAGGGGTCGGTTATAATTGAGACAATTGAGGGCATACACATGGAGAGTTACATCAATGGGAGCAAACTCAAAAAATATTTTGGACCACTGACCCAAGAGATGCTCTTGCAAGAACATCTCTTAAAACAACAAAAGTAGCTCGCAAAGGAAAAAATCTAGCAAGCTCAAGAAGAGGCTAAGGCAAGGGAGACCAAAGCCAATCAGATACTCCATAAGAGAATGTTGCACGTGAATATGGCTTCACTAACTCTTCTAGCCAAAGAGGAACTGAAAATTGAGCTAGCCTATCTCAAGGTGGGGCTCTCTATGGCTAAATGTCATGCAACGAGCATTACATTGATAGATACGGGATCAAGTCATAACTTGATCTCATATGAGACATGGGTAGCCTTAGATTAACTGTACCTTGAAACCACAAATGCACAAGTACGTAGTGTGCACTTGATAACTACAAAAGCTGAGGGACTTTTAAGTGTTAACATTTCCATCAGAAATAATTCCTTGGTTGGAAAGGTGTTTGTCATGCCTCCAGGTTCTATGGAAGAGAAAATGATCCTAGGATGATCCTAGATTTGTGCTAGCAAATGTAATATCCAATGGGAGAAGAGGACAACACTACTGAGCAACAATGTCATATCTGTACCCTTATGGAGTCCAATAAACACAAGGAAGCAAGCCATGATTGAGGAGATAGAAACACCAAGCACAGTGACATCAACTAATGAAGAAAAAAAGGCAACAATTCTGTAATCCCTATGCAAAAGGCATCCCAAGTCAGATGGTACATAGCATTGGGTGCCTAAGGTTCAACTTAGAAACCAGATCCACAAGGAGGAGAAGGAGGTTAATAAGGAATCAACAAGAAGGGTTCAAAAGGGAGTCAAGGAATAGAAATGGTCTTCAAAGGTATGTTGGCGATACTCGAGACAAACCAACACTCCACAAGGCATTCGTAAAAAGAAATGGGAGTCAAGGAATAGAAATGGTCTTCAAAGGTATGTTGGCGATACTCGAGACAAACCAACACTCCACAAGGCATTCGTAAAAAGGGTTCAAAAGGGAGTCAAGGAATAGAAATGGTCTTCAAAGGTATGTTGGCGATACTCGAGACAAACCAACACTCCACAAGGCATTTGTAAAAAGAAATGGGTCCGAAAGGACTTGCTAATGGCACAAGGCTACTACCAAGGCAATACAACAGTATGGGTGCCCAAACCCCACCCAGTGGCCACCATTACAAACACCTCCTAGAAAGGAAAGGGTAGTAAAGGCATTCATAACCATCTCTCAACTAAAAATAATGCTAAGAGTGCACAAACCTTGGTGTAGAGGAAGGAGCCAACCCAAAAAGGTGGGTTAAATATAGCCAAACCACTACCTGTAAACCACCTCGATCAAGGAGTTGGACAAGGACCATGGGTGAAGGGAGAAAAAAGAAGGTTCAACAAATGGACACTGATACAAGCCCCAATCCATAGGACTTAGTAGAAAAACTGTTCAATAGGGTGGAGGGAAGAATCACGCACTCCCACACGGAGTTAAAACGCCTCCAACAACTCCTACCCACCAGAAGTGCCAAGGTGCCACCTTAGTTTTCATGGCAATAAAAAGATGAAGGTATCCATTAGTCACACAAAATGGATAGAAGGTAAAATTGGGTATCATTCACTCCTTTATATGCATGTTTTAATGTATGAGCATGAAGAAAAATAGAAGGTATCAACCTTGCACACATATGATCCAAAAAAGTTCACGCCGTGAACTGATCCAAAATAGTTCATGCTGTGAACTGGTGCAAAACAACTTATGCCATGAACTGGTCCAAACTGCTTCATGCCGTGAAATGGTTACTATTTTCAATCGTAGGATGACATGTGGAATTCTTCATTAAGGCAGTCGCCCAGTCCGCAGACAGCTATGCCATAAATTCAAAATTCTTTCCTTTTTTTATCATTTTATAATTGCCTTTCATCATGTGCTCAAACGCAATCATGCCTTTTTTGCATCGCATCCCTCCTTGCTTCTTCGAATTCAAATTGACACTTACGTATTGAGGTGGGAGCTTGGGCCCTTCTTTTGTTAATAAAGAGCAACTTCAGAAGAAAGTTACCCATAACCACCACGAGCTAGTAGCCATCCATGCCAAGCAGCCATCCATGCCAAGCAAGTATAAGAGCTCTAGCATACGTCTCCCTAGACAAAGAAGAGAAGCTACAAAGCTAGATCCAGAAGCTATCCTTAAGTCTGAAGGAAGCAAAAAGCATAGCTACCCACAATAAGAAAGATACCCACTTGCAACAACAAGAAAGAAAACAAACAATCAAGGCACATGCAGAGAAGGTTAGAGCCCTTAATGATACCATTAGCACCAATCAAGCTGAGATGCAGAGAATGGTGATTGCACACCAAGAGGCAATGGTGAAAGTCACCCAACAATTACAAGACAGTCAAAGATTGGCTGCCAAAAGACTTCAAAAAATAATAGAAGCTCAGGAGAAAGGGAGGCTACCGCCCAGACGTGCACAAGAGGAAGCAACAAGGCGCTTTGAGGAGTTGAATGCTGCAAGGATGGTCAAAGAAAGAGCCATATCAAGCCTCCTCAGCACCAATAACTCTCATATACAAGAATTGGAATGACAACTGGCCATAGAGGACCGAAGTCAAAGACAAGAACCTACAGATGAAATGCGCCTACTCCTTGAGTGAGCCTTGGAGATAGGTCAATAACTCCTCGGGCCCCTCCTCAAAATCTTACTCTTTTTTTGTCTACACTAACCCTCTCATTGCTTCAATATGATATAAATCTATCTGAGGACCTAAGCTTAGGTGAACTAATCCTCATTAAGCAAAATATTGAGCGTGATACGGATCCCACTATCATTATGGAAATTTTACGTGGGGATGTAGTATCAATTAATCCACATGATATTTACTTTTATCCATTGCACCCTATTGTAATAAACCTTTGTAGTTGGTGTCAAGTGCTCCAAAACTTTGAAATCCTGTACAATAGTATCAAAAAATTAGACCTATTTATTCCAAATGATATTCTCGAAACACCGACCAACTACAAGGTGGTAGCACAAAGTTATCAATGGATTATAAGCCATGGGTAGCTAGAAGTCTACAATACTCACCAGCACTTAAACTTATGTTAATCTTCCTTATATCACCCTTATATCACCCTTTTGGTATTCTAAAACTATACCATAATATCTACAAACTTTTAGAATCCATGTTAACCAATGTCCTCTACACTTTTGATAAAACACATATCGAATATCCTAGGATAAGTTCTGAGGACATCACTGAGCTCCAAGATTTTATGAAACTCCATAAGCCTAGCCACCCCCAGCTCAGGTCATGGTCAAGAAGAGACATCGAGTACATCATCTAACCCTACTTACCCCGTGTATTCTAATGTAGCCACAGATCTATATCCTAATGCTCCGCCTACTGACAAGTCTCAAGCATATTGCATTTTTTCTACTCTCTCTTCTCAACATATAAAATTTCCCACTAACCCTCTCGCCCCCGAGGAGGTACCGGCACCTCACTTGTCTCCCCCATGGAAAACTCAGGAGGTACGACATACTCTCTCCCAAGACAATATTGAAGCTTTTATTGATGATACTATTTTGGAGTCCTTATCTGGTGCAGAGTATGAAGGCTTCATATGAGCTGGCAATCCACTACTAAAGCCAAAACTAATGTTCAAGGTGTTAATGCAAATAACACCATTTGAGCCAACTCAAAGGATTCTACCAGAGGCCTTCTTCGATGTCACACCAACAAAGCAACATTATGTATCGTACCCTCTCTGAGCACCTTGCCTAGATTTAGAAGAACTGCTACCTTTGGCTAGAGAGGACTCCTTTTGGTCTGATAATGTGGCAGGACATACCAAATTAGTCAATCCACAATTGTCTGACCTGCTAGAAATCAGAGTGGTAACATTTATGATTAGTTATTGCTTTCACACAAGTGGGGGAAAGCTTACCCAGTCCACAACACAAGAGGGGGCTATGCAACAATTATCATAGATGATTCATATCCCAAGTTGAAAGATTTTGGAATATAGCCAAACTGGAGAAAGAAATTCCTAACAATTCCAAAATACAGCCATGTATATATGTGTGCGCCACCAACTCAACGAGTTGATCCCTTGTACATGCCACTAAAGAGAAGATGGACACCTCTGGAATTTCAAGAGGCCAAGCAGCGAGATTCGCATGTCTATTATAACTTCCCAATCTTCATACCAGCTACATTTATAAACATAAGGGAACAAAGAAAACAGATGCTGAATTGGATATAGGCATGGCACCATATCCCAGACCCAACAATAGTGGGCCAGTGTTAGATTCTTAAAATTGCTCGTGGTCCTGATCGATCAACCCAAGGAACGATATGATGGGTATGAGATTGAGCAACTGCAATTCGACATGAATCAAGGTCCATCTGATAGAGGCATGATGTTGTACTATCATCGCCTAAGGTGTCTTCTGGCCTACATGCATGTCACATTTGAGGACGTGGTCGACACCGGGTTCTAGAGATCACACTTAGCATTCAGAAGAACCCTCAAAAAGCTTCAATCCTGCCGAAACTTCTATTGTCATGAGTTTGATGACCAAGTCTTTCAACCTCGATAACAGGTTTTGAGGACAGAACCTACATCAGGTAGTAGGAAGGGATGTTAATCCCATTTTGGATTAACAAGTATGCTCTTCAAATTGAGGACATTAATAAGTGTCATGTAAAGGCACTATAAAAGTTGTACATTATGAGACATTGGCCACCCAATGCCTTAGTTAAGTAAGTTTTGGGCACCCAAGTATGAATAAGGGCCAAATGTATATAAGGCATTTTCTCATGAATAGACACAATCCCCCTTTGTGCTATTGAGAGCTCTGCTTTGTGTCTTGAGAGATATTGAGAGAGAGCATTCTAGCACTTGTGCCTCTTCTATGCTTGTATGTTGCATGCTTGTGTTGGAGAGTGAGAGAGAGTGATTACCTTATGATGCGATCGTGAAGGCGACTCTACGGTGATAGTGTGGAGGTGGAGCTTGGACATTTGGAGCTTGACAAGTGAGCTTGGAGGCCTCAAGGGACTCAAGTTTGAAGCATTGGTAATTACTCTATGACAGTTGTGTTCTATTGCTCTTCCCTTAGGTGAATGCATTGAGTTTCCTCTTGGAGGTGTGGTAGCCCATAACACCTGTGCTTATCTTGGTTATTACTGCTCATCCCTTAGCATGAACCAGGCTCTGATACCATGAAAAGATGCAGGAAAGAAGAGATCTTGATCTCTTGCAAGCACACACACACTCACACAAACCCTAAAAGAGAACACACAAGGTGAGGGGCTGAAAATTCTTCTTCTTCTTCACACAACAAAAGAGGTCTACAAAGAAGATAAAGTGACTAACACACATAATAGAACATATACAAGTGGTCCATAATGTGAACATGCTAATTGGAGTAGGTAGATGTGGACTAGTAGATGTAGTCTTGCTGTAAAATCTCTCGTGAAAATATGTCAGTGCCAGTTACCAGACTTGCCAGTGATGTAAATGTTGAACGGTCATGCAGGCACCTTGTGAGTGTCAGCTCATGTTAATCTTAACATCTCAACAAGTGCCTCCAAGGCATGTACATGCAAAAACCATACTAGTTTCTTCATTAGTAAATCATGTCAACCAGACATAAGTTCATAATAAGAAATGCTTTATAAACAAGGGAGAAAGGAGAGGATGTAAATATTGATAAATATTTGTGAGATCAACACTTAGATTGAGATACTTATTGAGCTATTCAATCGAGTATGCCATCTGAATGATGTATCTAATAAATAGGGCACACAAAAGTAAATGGTGCTCCAAGATCTCCTACCATAGTACAACATGATGATAATTTTAGAACAAGCTAGCTATGAACCTAGATATGATTATAAAACAAATTCTATTGACAATAACATTTTCAGCTTTCTCTCTAATGTCAAAGAAAAATATAAACATTAACACTAGTCTTGTAATTGAGCCACAAATGTGGCTAAGACTAGATCTAGATGATTTCTACTAATTTGGATATAGCTCAAAAAGTAATGAAATTTCTTAAGTGTATCCAACTCAAAAAGTGATGAAATTTCTTAAGTGTATCCAACTAAAATAAACACAAAAATTGGGTATGATTTTTTTAGTGAAGTTTGGTTCAATTTAAAACTTTGAAAGATCCCTGCCCCCTCCACGCAACGGATTCAGGGGTGCTAGTAGCGGAAGTAACACTTCTTGCATGGGGCAGAATCCCTCGCTCGGGGCCTCGCCCATGGATATCCGGACAAGAGACTGATCCCTTGGTTCTTCAAAAACTGAGCCCGGAAAAACCTCCCCCTACCCGAAATCACGGGCGATTCCTCCAGGATATTTGTACTCTAACGTAGTCAGGGCCATTACTGACCAAATTGATCCGACTGAACCTGTGAGTCACTTGGTCAGATCAAGGAAGAAACTTGCACTTGGATCATAGAAACCAACGCTTTTTTCCCCATCGAGAGAGGCACAGCCGTTGATTCTTTTTCCATAGAACAATTACTATCTGGGATTTACTTCATCTATCGTACTATAACAGAATTGAGTCTCATTTTACGGATCCATCAGTCCAGCCTAACCCCATCCAATCCCATGGGTTAGCCAACTGCCATACCGCTGTAGTGATGGGATCCAATTAGGTTAGGTTGTCCCGGCGGGTACTAGGGAAAAGAGTTCCTAGGCCCCCTAGCTGGCGCTTCAAGATAGCCACACCACTTACACACCCAATATGAAATTGCTTGTTTCACAAATTCAGCTAACTTTAAAATAATTTTTTAATAAAACCATAGTATCATTGATCATAATCCTCCAAAATATCTGGTTGAATCCTAATTTCCAATCATACCTTCATCGGTGTACCTATGGCATCATTGGTAACCAGAACGCTCACCATGTGTCCCTTAGGAGCCTTTTTGATAGTTCCTAGCTCATAGTACCTGACAATATATTCACTTATAAAAATCAAGATGGAATCTCCGTTGAAGATCAGCAAGATCAACCAATCTAACAGATCCATATAAAAGAGCCATGGACTCATCCGTTGAGGACCAGCAAGGTCAATCAACCAAATCTATGCCCGGTTTCAGAAAACAACTCTTACTCCTTGTTCTAATATCTTCCTCGATGCACGTGTGGATATCTTTGGTGTCCTAGAGCCCGAGCACCGTATGGTCAGTACCCTTTAGGATCCTTCGCAGGTCACCTAGCGCTTCACTCATAGGCTGCTTCCTTGGTCCCTCATCCACCGTATAGAAAGCTCACCATTTAAATCAAACCGAGGCTGGCCAAGACCTCAGCAAACCTTGCTATGCGAGACGTCCGTTGACTCTCCGTCAGCTGTTGCAACTTTATCAGTTAGGTCTCCACGACCTCATTCTCAAGATGGTCAAAATGCTTCCCTAGCATTATTGACATAAAACAGTCATTTAAAAACAGGTAATAAATATAGTTTCTATAATGAACTCTCGTCTTTCACATTGTTCAACATCTGTGCACATTACTTAATCCTTGAAGAGCCCCCTTCTCCTTACCAAGGTGTCAAAATTGAATCATTATACCCAAAATATCTCATTTTTTTAGTAATATTCATAGTTTTTTACTAATAAACATTGTACTCAGTCAACTCTTCATCTTAAGTGGGCATTTACTCATTTTTGGGTATTTTTCTTTTATAAATTGGATTTATCTCCTCCCCACACTTGGATTGATCCTATTGGTCCCCCATAGGAACCTTAATTGGACCATAATTTAAATTTTTTTGAAAATCTAGACCCTTAGGCTAAGGTCCTTTATACTTATTTTCAATTAATTTCAATTGCACATTGGAAAGTTCTTTTTGAATTTTTGTTTTAGGGGAAGCCATTTTAGACACTAGGAGGGTTTTTATATCCAAAAATATCTCAATTTTGGATTACCTCTCTCTAGACATTTTCTCTCTCCAGGCCAAAACAAGGTAAAATAGAATATTTCATTTATTTCAGAGAGGGGAATAATTATAAGATCAGAAGGGGAGGTTCTTAAACCTGTACACCTCAAAAGCTAGAGGGAGGAATCTTACAAACTGGGTGGTCGAACGCAAAGTATTTGGATCTCCAACCCAATGTGAATTAGACTATCCAAGAAGAGTGCATCCTTGGCCATAGATGTCAAATTCCAAAGTACCACGCAAGTATCGAAGAACTTTGAGAGCACATCGCCATGATGCTAACGAGGTTTGGATGAGAGAGCTCAATAAACTGCCTGCAAAACAAACTTCCAATTGGGAGTAGATCAACCAAACCAAACAATCAAGGAGAACCCAATATTGTCCCTGATCAATCCTTGGAGAAGCATCAAGAAGAGAAAGCTTCTCACTAGTATCCGTAGGAGAAGATAATGATCTGCATCCAGTCATTTGAAATATGTCAAGTATCTCCCGTGTGTACTTCTACTGAGAGGAGAAGATGCCCTTAGGGGTCTACCAAATCTCAAAGCCAAGAAAATAATACAAAAGTCCAAGATCCGTCATCTCAAACTCTGTCTTCAAAGCATCCATGACTGAACAGATAATCACAGAAATTGAACCTATAAAGATGAGGTCATTAACATAGACCAAAATGATAACAATCAACCCCCTCTCAAGAAGGATATAAAGGTTTGAATCTTCATGAGAACGACGCAAGCCGAGCGTTTGAAAGAACTCATCAATCCATTGGTGCCAAGCTCGTGGAGCCTGCTTCAGACCATATAAAGCTTTCTTCAACCAACACACCTGATCTTGTTTGCCTAGAACCACAAATCCCGGCGTGGCTGATCAACATACACCTCCTATGTAAGCTCTCCATTCAAGAAAGCTGACTTAAAGTCCATCTAGAATACGGGCCATCTATAATGTTGTCTTGCAAAAGTAAGAACGGTGCAAATGGTAGTCATTCGGGCCGTCAGAGTGAAGGTCTTATCGAAGTCGGGGCACTGAGCATAACCCTTGGCAACTAAGCTCGTCTATTGTGCTTATCCAAGTTACCATCAACTTGAAACTTTGATTTGAAGATTCAGTGCACACCAATCACCTTACACTATAGTGGCCTAGGCACCAAAGTCCAAGTGCCATTCTGTTCAATAGCATCCAGCTCTACCTACATAGCACGACACCAAGGCTCATGTGAAAGAGCCTCGTCCACAAAAGTGGGATCATAAGGACCATGAATAATAGAGGACATAAGAGAATAGTTAACAAACATGTTGCCCTCATGAATTTGTTTCCCTGAAACTCTGGAAGATTGCCTAAGAGAACCAAGCGGAGGAGCAAAAGGAAGGTCATGTAACCCAAAATCACAAATTGTTTGAAAATACCATCCAGGCACAGATCTGCTCGAACTCGCTGGAGGAGAAGTAGAGTCATCATCATCTCACTAAGAATCTATAGCAGAAGGTGTAATAGACGCAGAGGGAGGAGAAGGAGGAGGAGGAGGCAAAGAAAGAAGAAGCTCACCACCCCCCTTTGAAGATGTAGGAGTCTCGTCGAACACCACATCACGACTCACAACAACGTTTTCGGCTTGCTGATCATATAGACGATATGCCTTGGACACAGCACTATATCTGAAGTCGTGTGCTGAGACTTTGAGTCCAACTTGGAGTGATTCTCCTTAGGCACATGTACATATGTCGAACAACCAAATACCCGAAAATGAACAACAAAGGGCTTCTCAGCATGGAAAATCTCATATGGAGTTTTATTTGGAAGAGCAGCAATAGGAGACCTATTCTGAATGTAGACAGTAGTAGAAGCCACCTCAGCCCAGAAACGTCAAGGTAAGGAAGAATGCTCAAGTATAGCATGGGCCATCTCCATAATGGTCCTATTATTCCTCTCTACAACTTCATTCTGTGATGGAGTATATGCTGTAGTAAGCTATCTCCGAATGCTATCGGAGCCTCGTAATATTGCTGAAACTCCTGGGATGTAAACTCAACCCTCGGCTGTCAGTCCTAAGAGCCTTGATCAAGGAACCAGTCTCTTTTTCCACCTCAACCCTCCAATCCCAAAGGTGTCGAAGATTTATGTATCGCCTCCTTCAACAAAAAGGAGGCTCAATGTTGCTTCCCTTGTAAACAAGAGGAACAAATAGAAGATGGAGCCTTGATGGTTGGTAAACCCTCAACCAATCCATCCTTCAAAGCTCGCTGTAGAAGCTAATAGCTCAAATGGCCAAACCGAGCATGCTAAAGAGCTGAAGAAGAACCAGAAGAAAGCAAAGCGGTCAGCTTGTACAAACCACTATCTTGGACTCCCTGAGCCAAGATTCTACCAATCTCCTTATCACACGAATTGTAATCTCATAACGAGAGAAGATCACCTCCACACCACCCTGAGCTATAAGAGATAACTCACTGACAAAAGGTTAAATGCCAAATCTAGAATATACAGAACATCAGAGAAATACCTCTTTTCCTTAGAGGAGCGGAAGATGGGGATGGTGCCATGTCCATGCATTGGCATGGAAGAAGAATCACCCAAAGTGATCTCACCTGTCTTGGCAGAGTCAAGTCCTCAAACTAATCTCAAAGGGGTGTCATGTGAGCAGTAGCACCGCTATCCACAATCCACGACCTTGATTGAGAAGTCACAAGAGCAAGTACACGACGAATACCTGCTAATAGAAGAATACCATCATCCTTCTTGGTCTGAGACACTGTTGTAGAGGACGAGTTCTTTACTTCTTCATCCCACTTCTTCTTGTGACATTGGGGCGGTTTATGACATTGGGGCGGTTTATGACATGGGGGCAGTTTATGACCCTTCTTTCCACAATAATGACACTGAATGTCCTTGTTTTTAGAAGATCTATTTTTGTCTTTGTCTTTATTCTTGACGTTATCCTTAGAATTCTTGTCAGAACCCCCTTTCCCTTTCTTCTATAGATTCTTCCCTTTATCTCGTGCAGCCAAAGCTCCATCAGAACCACTAGTGGTGCCAATACGCTCCTCAAAGCGAGACTCAATTTGCATAATGGAGGGGAGAACTTCCTCCCAAGTAATTGGAACAAGACGCGAAGAAAAAACAAGAGACTAAAAATAAGCATAACCGCACCTTGAGCTATAAGAGAGAACTCACTGACAAAAGGTTAAATGCCAAATCTGGAATATACAGAACATCAGAGAAGTACCTCTTTTCCTTAGAGGAGCGGAAGATGGGGATGGTGCCATGTCCATGCATTGGCACACGGAAGAAGAATCACCCAAAGTGATCTCGCCTGTCCTGGCAGTGAAGTCCTTAAACCAATCTCAAAGGCGTGTCATGTGAGCAGTAGCACCGCTATCCACAATCCACCACCTTGACTGAGAAGTCACAAGAGCTGCAAGTACACGACGAGTACCTGCTAATAGAAGAATACCATCATCCGTCTTGGTCTGAGACACTGTCGTAGAGGACGAGTTCTTTACTTCTTCATCCCACTTCTTCTTATGACATTGGGGCGGTTTATGACCCTTCTTTCCACAATAATGACACTGAATGTCCTTGTTTTTAGAAGATCTATTTTTGTCTTTGTCTTTATCCTTGACGTTATCCTTAGAATTCTTGTCAGAACCCCCTTTCCCTTTCTTATGTTGATTCTTCCCTTTATCTCATGCATCCAAAGCTCCATCAGAACCACTAGAGGTGCCAATACGAGACTCAATTTGCATAATGGAGGGGAGAACTTCCTCCCAAGTAACTGGAACAAGACGCGAAGAAGAAACAAGAGACTAAAAATAAGCATAACCACACCCTGAGCTATAAGAGAGAACTGGCAAAATCTGGCATATAGAGAATATCAGAGTACCTCTTTTCCTTAGAGAAGCGGAAGATGGGGATGGTGCCATGTCCATGCATTGGCACGGAAGAAGAATCACCCAAACTGATCTCGCATGTCCTGGCACTGAAGTCCTCAAACCAATCTCAAAGGGTGTCATGTGAGTAGTAGCACCGCTATCCACAATCCATGACCTTGACTGAGAAGTTACAAGAGCAAGTACACAACGAGTACCTGCTAATAGAAGAATACCATCATCCTTCTTGGTCTGAGACACTGTTGTAGAGGACGAGTTCTTTACTTCTTCATCCCACTTCTTCTTGTGACATTGGGGTGGTTTATGACCCTTCTTTCCACAATAATGACACTGAATGTCCTTGTTTTTAGGATCTATTTTTGTCTTTGTCTTTATCCTTGATGTTATCCTTAGAATTCTTGTCAGAACCCCCCTTCCTGTTCTTTTGTTGATTCTTCCCTTTATCTCGTGCAGCCAAAGCTCCATCAGAACCACTAGAGGTGGCAATACGCTCCTCAAAGTGAGACTCAATTTGCATAATGGAGGGGAGAACTTCCTCCCAAGTAACTGGAACAAGATGCGAAGAAGAAACAAGAGACTAAAAATAAGCATAAACCTCTCTAGAAGCTTGTAGGGAAGCCGAATAGCCATATCCTCTATAGAGATATCCTTGCCACAAACACATCCCAGAGATCTTTCATCTTCAAGATGAAAGAAGATAAAGATGGAAAGACAAAAACTAACAAATACAGAAGCTACTTTTCCAAAGCCAAAATCCATCCCGGAGACTTAATCTCGTAAAGATCCGCAAATTCCTTCCAAACTTCATGTGCAACATCTGCTATACGCACATGAGAGAGAACAGAATCTTGACAATTCAACATCAGAAAAGAGAAAATATGATGATCATTTGCCTGCCAAATATGAATCTGTGCCTAAGTCACACCACCAAAAGCAAGGGTGGGAAAGGTGGCATTGGCAGGTGTAATAAGCCAATCCTAGAGATCCACGCCAGGCAAGGCTAATTTCACCTTCACCTTCCACAAAGTGTAGTTGAAGCCATCCAACTTTGCAGACTCAGAGAATATATAAAGTGTATTCGGGGCAGTCATCACACAAGAGCTTGGGCTCAATCTCAGAAAGGAAAATGCACAATCTCGGAAGGAGTGTCCACCACAGGTACCAGAAGCCACCAATCCTCAACTCAGAACACCAACATTTGCAAGAACCACCTATAAGGAAGAAAACACAGCAAAACAGATGCCACAGCCCTGAAAAGGAGCAGCTGCCAGGTGAGAAGGGGGTTCCCAGAGATCAAACCCGTGAAGGAAGACCTAAATCTATAGTGGAGAAGCACTGGAAGAAGCCAGACAACTAGCAGCAGATTTGAGATGAAAAGCACAGAGTTGAAGGTGCTAAGAACTGAGGCAAATTTGGGGCAGCAAAGTAATGAGGTGACTAGAGCAACAGATGAATGCTGAATCTGGTGGTGGGTATGATGCAAACCCATATGAGGGGTTCATAACAACATAAAAACTCAAAAGGTATGCTAAATGTAAATATAACTAAAGTCAAGTACACTCAAGATTATCGATCAATCATGCATGGGAACAAGTTCACATTCGTTTCCATGCATATCTTGAAAAAGAGCCTACTCACTTTCATGCCTCTCATTGGGATGATACTCAATCCACCATGGGCAACATCCATGCTCACAGATCATATAAACCCTCATCCTTCCATGTATAAAGATACATGCACAATGGACTCTCCCATAACAACCATTCATTTGTCTCATTTGGGAGAGCCACCTTTGAAACCCCACAAGATACACAGTCATCTCATAAACTAATTGTAAGAATCGAAGTGATATAATACATGTATCTTATACTTAAGCTTAATGACAAGAAATGTTTTCAATTTTTGGCTATTTCTCCACCATAAGCTCTCCATTCTTCATTGTAGCCTCATGTGAAGGCTTTTTGGAGATGATGCATCCTCATGTCCTTGAAATATGCCTCAGCTCCCTCTGACAATAAATCACCACCAATGTCTACATCTTGGATAATCTCTAAAGCCCTCACACAAGCATGGTACCAATATGTCTCCTTCTTCATGTGAGTGTGAAAAGGCATATTGTATGTCGGCATTCTCCAACTATCTCACACTTCTTTAGGCCCTACTAAGATTTTCAAGATCTTCTTTT
This sequence comes from Cibotium barometz, assembly GCF_041138505.1. Lineage (NCBI taxonomy): Eukaryota > Viridiplantae > Streptophyta > Polypodiopsida > Cyatheales > Cibotiaceae > Cibotium > Cibotium barometz. The sequence continues at coordinate 1,896,973 of NC_141060.1, read as the reverse complement.
TCTTACAAGGTTATTAATTTTTTTTTATGTACACTACAATAAACAAAGATGAAAACAAGGATAAGAAACTATGTGAAAGTTGAAAAGATGCAGGGGAGAAGAGAGCTTGAGCTCTTGCAAGCACACACACACTCACAAAATCCTAAAAGAGAACACACAAGGTGAGAGGCTGAAAATCTTCTTCTTCTTCACATTACACTCAACACACCATATACAAAGATAAGAGTACACACAATATGAAAAGGTACCCAACCAAATACATACTAGGGTTCTCTATAGTGTGAACCTAACTAAATGAGCTGGCGCTATAACTATGCCAGTCTCTAGAATGCCTGTCACACAGCCTGTCATCCCACTGGCCGCATATCACCCATGATCTCACCAACCATGCCAGTGGGGTGGAAGTGTGGGGCCTATCCCCCAGGCGGGTCATCAGTGTCCACCACCTCACTAGATGAGCTCGATATCTCAACACTCCCCCTCGAGCTCAACTCCATCTCATGTACACTAAGCAAAGCCCTAAAGCTGCAGAGCTTCTCTATACCCAATGCTTTGGTGAAGATGTCAACGACCTGATCTTGTGTGCTGACATAAACAAGGTCAACGTCTCTTGCCAAAACCTTCTCTCTGACAAAATGGTAGTGGACCTCTATATGCTTCATGTGAGCATGAAAACTGGGTCCCTGTCCAACTGTATACGGCTAATGTTGTCACAAAAAATGACAACTTGTCTATCCAGTGATAGACCCAAATCTGCAAGTAGCTTTCTCAACCAAGCTACCTCACATGCTGCCATAGCAGCACCTCTGTACTCGGCCTCTGTGTACTGGATAGAGCAATTGTAGGCTGCTTCTTACTGCTCCAAGTCACAATAGCAACCGTAGGCTGCTTTTTACTGCTCCAAGTCACAGCAGCACTCCCCAAAGAAAACATGAAGCCACTAGTAGATCTTCTATCTGAGATACTACCAGCCCAATCAGCATCTATGTACCCATGTACACATATCTCTATCCCAGTTTCATAAAATAGTCCACAATGCAAAGTAGACCTCACATACCTCAGTATGTGTCTCAATGCATCCAAATGCGACTTCCGAGGAACTTGTATAAATTGACTCACCAACCCAATAGCATAGCTCAAATCTGGCCTAGTGATCATCATGTAGATCAAGCTTCCTACTATGCACCTATACATAGTAGGATCCTCCAAAATCTCTCCTGAGTCTGCACTCAACTTGCCATTCTAATCCAATGGCACTGAGATAGGCTTACGGCCTGTCATACCATACTTGGACAGCGTCCAAGCCATACTGTCTCTGCAGTAATCTAATACCATGTGGTGACCTAATCACCTCTATGCCAAAGAAATATCTGAGCTCCCCCAGATCCTTCATCTCAAACTTCTATCTAAACAAGATCTTTACGTCAAAGATCTCTGCATCATGGTCCCCCGTAAGTCATCTACATATAGATGACAACAAGCACAACCCCTCTATCACTGTGTCTCACATACAACGAGAAATATGCATTGGCTACATGAAAGCCAATAGTGACAAGATATTCAGAAATCTTGTCAGACCATGCTCTTGGTGCTTGTTTTAAGCCATACAAGACTTTCTTCAACCTGCAAACATGCTCAGGGTGACTCACATCCTCATAACCAGGTGGCTGCAACATATACACCTCTTCCTGCAAATCCCCATGCAAGAATGCATTTTTTACATCCATATGATGTAAAGACCATTGCTTTGATGCAGCCACTGCTATCACAACTCTCACTGTTGCCATCTTGGCAACTAGGCTGAAAGTTTCCTCATAATCAATGCCATATGTCTATGCATATCCTTTGGCTACCAATCTAGCTTGTACTTGCTTATGCTTCCATCACAGTTATGTTTTACTTTGTACACCCACTTGCATCCAATGGATTTCTTGCCTTCACGCAATTGCACTAAATCCCAAGTCTCATTTCCATATAGTGCATCCATCTCCTCATCCATAGCTTTCTTCCAACACACATTTCCAACAGCCTCATCAATGCATGTGGACTCTACAACCTGCACAATATTTGCCATGTATGCAGAGTGATGTGCCACATAACCATCATAGGTAAACCTCTCCATAGGATTCTTCACTCTCCAAGATCTTCATAGCTTTGCATTCGTGGCTTCCATAGCCTTCTTTACACCAGGTGTTCTCATAGCTAGTATCCCAAGATCCTCATCAAGGCTCATCTCTGAGCCACTAGACTCTCCATCAACATGAGAATGCCCTGCAGAAATGTCAGGCATACTAAGGGACTCAACCACTTTCTCTTTGCCTTTATGTGATGTACTAATCACATTTGCAGGACTGGTATTATGATGCAGCTTGCCACTCCATGGTCTATCAACTGAACCACTAGATGAGGACTCTCCTGGTCCACTCAAAGACTGTGATTGCTGACTTGTATTCTGTGCAACCACATTTCCACTCACATCAGCCCCAACAACTTATTTTTCAGTAGCATACCAGTTGCTCATCTCATCAAAAACAACATCCCTGCTTACCCTCAACTCACGCATAGCAGGGTTATAACACCTGTATCCGTTTTGCTCAAGGGAATACCCAATAAACATACATTTTTCAGCTTTTGGATCTAGCTTAGTTCTCAGCTCATCTGGCACATGCACATATGCAATGCATCCAAAGACTTTCAGATGAGACAAATCAGGTTGTTCAGTAAACCTCTCCTCTGGAGTTACATCATGTATGGCTGCAGTTGGAGTCCTGTTCATGATGTACACTGCTGTAGAAACAGCCTCGGCCCAATAGCTATGCGGCATATTCTTCTCTCTCATCACAACGCTCACGTAATCTTAGCAATGTGCCTGTTTTTCCGCTCAGCAACTCCATTTTGTTGCGAAGTGTATCTGAATGTAAATTGTCTCTGAATACCATTCTTCTGCAAAAATTCAGAGAACTCATTAGAGAAGTACTCTCCCCCTCCATTTGACCTTAGGCACTTTACATGTTTCCCTGTTTGCTTTTCAACCATAACTCTGAAATTATGAAAATGAGTGAACACCTCACTCTTCTCCTTCATGAAGTATACCCACACTTTCCTTGTGTAGTTAACACCATATTAGTGAATTTGGGAATTTCCCAATTCCTATTTTTGAATACTTAAAAAAGGGGACATGGATAACATGTTTGTAAGTTTCTCAAAACCCTATCATATGACCTATCGTTGGAAAGCGCTTGAAAAATGGAATCTAAAGAGCTATAAAGCGCTCATTTTGGATTAGTGATGTTCAAGTTATGGTTAATCCAAACTTTTGACCACATGTCCCAAACTTGTGGAAAATTTCCATATTCCCCAATATGGTGTTAGTTATCAATAAATGTCACATAGTACCTGTAACCTCCCATAGACATGGTCTTCGTAAGACCCCATACAAAATACCTGCAACCTCCCATAGATATGGATGGTCTTCGTAAGACCCCAACATCTGAATGCACAACATCTAGTGCATTTCTGCTCACATTTTTGTCACGTGGAAATACATGCTTTGTTTGCTTTCCAAATTGGCATGCTTCACATATTTTTTGCATACCTTTAACTTTAAACTTTGGCAGTCCTATCACAATTCCTTTAGTCTACATAGACTTCATTCTCTGCACATTCACATGTCCAATTCTTTTATGCCAAATGTCTGTGTCTGCAAGAATTCTTGAACCATTTGCAAACATTGCAGCACTCACTTCAGGTATGTTTATATTCAATGTAAACATTTTGCCTACTCTGTTGCCTTTTGCAACCAACCTGCACTTGTCTTTAAAGTCTTCAACATAATAACCATCAGGGTTAAACTGAACCTGCAAACCCTACTCAATCATCTGGCCAACTGAAACCAGATTCTTTGTTATGCTCGAAATATGAAGTACATCTGTAAGGTACTTCACTTTGCCATCCTGCATAGACAATGGCACATCTCCAACATGGGCAATTGGATGAGCAGTGTCATCTCCTTGTTTCCACAAAACCTGGTCTTTCAAGGTTTTTCATCTCCTTGAACCACTCCCCATGACTTGTCATGTGGTTCGAAGCACCTGAATCAATGTACCATACATCATCTTTATGTGTTGCTTCAACATTTTCAGACATGGCATTAATGACATGCTGCATAACAAACAACCTTTCATTATCCTCATTGTTTTTGCTCGAGGATGCATAGTTGTTTTGCTGCAATTTCCCATTTTGCATGTCAGCTTGCTTCTTATAACAATCTGCCTGCACATGTCCAGGCTTACCACAATAAAAGCATCTACGTGTATCATTATACAACCTTTGCTAATTTCCACAACCTCTTTGACTCCCCCTACCTCTGAATTGGCCTCTTCCACCTTCGTGTTGTTGTTGTTATGAATTCTGGGACTATTGTTGTTGCTGCTGTTGGCCATAATTTTGATTACCTGTTCGGCCACCTCCTTGGCCGCGTCCATGGCCTCCTCTACCTCGTCCTCTTCTTGAACCTGTGTAGAAGGCCTGTTGCTCTGAACTATTTTTGTTTTGTGAAGACTATTGGTCTTCACCCAAGCTCTTCTCTTCTATAATCAACATAGACACCAAATCTGTGAAATTGGGAAGTTTTCCCGAGTCTGAATAGACATCTTGAACGCCTTGTATTGTGGCCCGAGACCACGTAGATAGACTTCCACCTTATCATCATCATCTACTGAAACACCAATAGATGCAAGGGATTCCACAATCCCTTGATCTTCAATGCATATTCATTCATAGATATACTCTTTTTCTCCACCATATAAAGTTCATTCTTCAACTGTATCTTTCGTGCCATAATAGAATTGAGTCTCAATTTAGGGATCCATCACTCTAGCCTAATCCCATCCAGTCCCGTGGGTTAGCCAACCGCCCAACCCCCACTGTAGTGATGGGATCCAATTTAGAATTTGGTTAGGTTTTGTCCCGGGTACCAGGGAAAAGAGTTCCCAGGCCCCCTAGAAGGATATTCATGCAAACTAAAAACTAGTCACACCACTTACACACCCAATATGAAATTGCCTTTTTTACAGAATCAGCTATCTTTAAAAACAATCATTTAATGAAACCATTGTGTCACTGATCTAATCCTCAAAATCTCCAGTTGAATCCTTATTTCCAATCATTCCTTCACCGGTGTACCTATGGCATCATTGGCAACCAGAACGCTCACCACCTGTCCACTCAGGGGCCTTTTCAATAGTTCCTAGCTCATAGAAATGGCAATATATTCACATATAAAAAATGGAATCTCTATTGAAGATCAGCAAGATCAACCAACGGATCCATATAAAAGAGCCATGGACTCATCTGTTGAGGACCAGCAAGGTCAATCAACCAAATCCATGCCCGAATTCAGAAAACAACTCTTACTCCTTGTTCCAGTATCTTCCACGATGCACGTGTAGGTATCGTCGGTGACCCAAAGCTCGAGCACCGTATGGTGAGCACCCTCTAGGATCCTTCACAAGTGACCTAGCGCTTCACTCATAGGCCGCTTCCTTGGTCCCTCATCCACCGCTTCCTTGGTCCCTCATCCACCGTACCAGAAGCTCACCATTTTAATCAAACCGAGGCTGGTCAAGACCTCAGCTGACCTTGCTATGCGAGATGTCCTCCATTGACTCTCCGTTAGCTATTGTAACTGTATCAGATTAGGTCTCCACGACCTCATTCACAAGACGGTCAAAATGCTTCTCCAGCATTCTTGACATAAAATAGTCATTTAAAAAATAGTTCAAAAATACAGTTTCTATAACAAACTCTCGTCTTTCCACATTGCTCCACATCAAACCACATTAATTAATTCCACAACCATTTCATAAGTATTCCTATTCTCATCCAATCACATCTATCCATATCCACATCTCATCACATCTTTTCTCAATTTATCCTCATCAGATCTCATCCACTCGCATCTACCCATATCCACATCTCATCACATCACATTCATCTCATCACATCTCATCCAATCACATTCATTCTCATCCAATCACATCATTTTCATCTCATCACATCTTTCCTCAATTTATCCTCATCAGATCTCATCCACTCGCATCTACCCATATGCACATCTCATCACATCTTTTCTCAACTTATCCTCATCAGATCTCATCCACTCGCATCTACCCATATCCATATCTCATCACATCACATTCATTCACATCTCATCCATTCAGACGACGTCACATCTCATCCATTCAGACCACATCACATTCACTCACATCTCATCCATTCAGACCACATCACATTCACTCACATCACATCTCATTCATTTTACCTCACATCTCATTCATTCACATCTATCTCGATTCACATCCTATCACATCACATTCATTCATATCCATCACATTCATTCTCATCACCATTACATTACATCACTTCTATCCACATCATATCTCATTCACTCACATCTCATTCACTCACATCTCATATCATTCATTTACATTCTGATTCACATGACATCACATCTCATGTCATATCATTTACATTCTGATTCACATGACATCACATCTCATCTATTCATTCATCATCTATCTGATTCACATCTTATCTCATCACATCTATTCACCTCACATTCTCATCACCTCTATTCACATCACATCCATCCATCCATTCTTCTCATCTACCTAATTCCCATCACATCTCATCACATCTATTCACCTCATATTCTCATCACTTCTATTCACATCACATCCATCCATCCATTCACATCTATCTGATTTGCATCACATCTATTCACCTCATATTCTCATCACTTCTATTCACATCACATCCATCCATTCACCTCTATATGATTCACATCTTATGTCATCACATCTATTCACCTCATATTCTCATCACTTCTATTCACATCACATCTATCCAATCATCTATCTGATTCACATCTTATCTCATCACATCTATTCACCTCACATTCTCATCACCTCTATTCACATCACATCCATCCATTCATTCGCATCTATCTAATTCACGTCCATCCATCCATCCAATCATCATCTATCTAATTCACATCTATTCACCTCATATTCTCATCACTCCTATTCACATCACATCTATCCAATCATCTATCTGATTCACATCTTATCACATCTATTTACCTCTCATTCTCATCACCTCTATTCACATCACATCTATTCACATCACATCCATTTACCTCTCATTATCATCACCTCTATTCACATCACATCCATCCATCCAATCATTCGCATCTATCTAATTCACATCACATCCATCCATCCAATCATCATCTATCTAATTCACATCTTATCTCATCACATCTATTCACCTCATATTCTCATCACTTCTATTCACATCACATCTATTCACCTCATATTCTCATCACTTCTATTCACATCACATCTATCCACCTCATATTCTCATCACTTCTATTCACATCACATCTATCCAATCATCTATCTGATTCACATCTTATCTCATCACATCTATTCACCTCTCGTTCTCATCACCTCTATTCACATCACATCCATCCATTCATTTGCATCTATCTAATTCACATTTACATCCATCCATCCAATCATCATCTATTTAATTCACGTCTTATCTCATCACATCTATTCACCTCATATTCTCATTACTTCTATTCACATCACATCTATCCAATCATCTATCTGATTCACATCTTATCTCATCACATCTATTCACCTCTCATTCTCATCACCTCTATTCACATCACATCCATCCATTCATTCGCATCTATCTAATTCACATCACATCCATCCATCCAATCATCATCTATCTAATTCACATCTTATCTCATCACATTTATTCACCTCATATTCTCATCACTTCTATTCACATCACATCTATCCAATCCTCTATCTAATTCACATCTTATCTCATCACGTCTATTCGCCTCATATCCTCATCACTTCTATTCATAGAAGAGGATTCTAATTTTTGATATAAAGATTCTTTCGCATCTATTTATACATAATTTAAATTTAAGAAAAATAACACTTTTGAAATAAAAATAAATTCTTTATGCATCTTCCTATGCATAAATTCAATTTTAATGAGAATAACACTTTTGAAATAAAAATAAATCTTTTATGCATCTTCCTATGCATAAATTCAATTTTAATGAGAATGACACTTTTGAAATAAAAATAAATCTTTTATGCATAAATTCAATTTTAATGAGAGAGACACTTTTGAAATTAAAAAAATTCTTTTATGCATCTTCCAATGTATAAATTCAATCTTAATGAGAATGACACTTTTAAATCTTTTAGAGTGCACAAACAGAAGAATTTACTCTTTTAGAATAACCTAATGATAAACTTTAGTTCCACAAAATTTAAATTTTTTTTGCCATAACCTCCTTTGTATGGATGACCATTTCTCAATTTTAACATTCAATTTATGACTTGAATTAATCCAATTTGAATTCTAATATCTCTAATCTACTCCATTTTCTAAAAATCAAGAGAGTAAACAATGAAAAGAGTTTAATCAATCATTTAATTAAACTTTCTAGGTTAAGAAGGGCTGAATTGTAAAGAAGAGAAGGGGATGGCCTTTCCATCAAGGCGCGTCAGATTTTAATTCAAACATTTACAAAGCATAAAATTTAAGAAAACCACATATTTGAAATTCAAAATAAGTAAGAATTAAGCTTACATGGAGCTTGTAAGCTTTCCTTTGGCTTGAGGGATTGAGGGTTCTACTCTTGTTTGCAGCAAGAGTGGCCACCAAATTCACTTGGAGAGGATTAGGCCAAAAAACAATTGAATTATCAAGAAATTCAATGTTAAATGGCTCACGACAGAAGTAGAGTAACAGTGCATAAACACCATTAAGCTCTTACAAAGGGGGAGGCTTCTATTTATAGGAAAAAGTGAGCCTCTATCCAAGCAAAGTGATTCTAGAATTTTCCAGATCAGTTTGGTCACTTTTTGACCATTTTTAGGTCAGTTTAGCTTACTTTTTGGATCTAGTTGAAACAGGAAAGAGGAGAGATGAAAATATCTCATTATTTGTGAGTTTAAAACTCATCCACACATGTGAAATAGGCGCATTCTTCATGAGAAAAATTCCCCACACTGAGGTGTCAAAAATGTATCATTTCCTTTAAATATCTCTTCTTTTTTTAACTAATAAACCTTGTCCTTAGTCAACTCCATCTTATGTGAGTATTTACTCATTTTTGGAGGTATTTTCTTTTATTCTTCAATTTATCTCCTCCCTACATTTGGATTAATCTTATTGGTCCATAGGAACCTTAATTTTCAGAAAATCTAGACCCTCAAGCTAAGGTCCTTTTTACCTATTTTCAAATAATTCCAATTGCACATTGGAAAGTTCTTTTTGAATTTCTGTTTCAGGGGAAACCATTTTAGACACTAGGAGGATTTTTATATCCAAAAATATCTCAATTTTGAATTACCTCCCTCTAGACATTTTCTCTCTCTATGTCAAAACAGGGTAAAACAAGATCTTTCTTTTATTTTAGAGAGGGGAATAATTATAAGATCAGAAGGGGAGGTTCTTACACCTGCACACCTCAAAAGCTGGAGGGAGGAATCTTACATCCTACCCCACTTAAAAAACACGAGATGTCCTCATCTCGCAAAATTAGAGAAGGACAACTCTTTCCCTTAAGATCCAACTGATTCTGGGATTCCTTATAGTCTCTGAACCCAACAGAATCCTAGGATAAATATCCCTTATATAGAACTCATCATCATATAACAATTCACTCAGATCATATCATTTAAATCCTTATCACAATAGCCTCAAGCAAGTTAGGGATTCCATGCAATTGCGGTACTTCCATCTGAAGACCCAATTACTAATTTATGAATTTCAGTCTGAATAACAATTTGTATGAATTTTATCATGCAATTACAATCTTTTATTGCTTCTTCATATATTTTTGACATTTTGGCTTCTCGGTTGATCCTCATTAGCCAATTCGCTCTGATATACAAACTGTCAGATCCCTATCCCCACCACGCAGTGAATTCAGGGGTGCTAGCAGTGGAAGTAGCACTTCTTGCGCGGGGCAGGGTCCCACACTCGAGGCCTCGCCCACAGATATCCGGACAAGAGACTAATCCATCGGTTCTTCCAAAACTAAACCCGAAAAAACTTTCCTTGCCCGGAAAGCACGGGCGATTCCTCCAGATAAACCGATTTGGCTCATCCTCTTGCAGCTGGCCGCCTGCAAGCGCGCTGTAAAGTTCCCTGTCATCCGCGGCCTCTACATACAAGCCTTGCTCTTTCAGCTGCTTCTTCTGCAACGGCTGCTTGTTCTCGGGCCTCAAAAGACGAGCAAGCAGCTTCATCTTCTCTCGCTCCGCCTCCAGTATAGCAGCTGTGGAGCGACTCCCTCCACCTCCCACCTCCACCTCCGCCTCCAGTAAAGCTGTGGAGCGACTCCCTCCACCTCCCACCTCTCTCAAAGCACACACGCTGCCGACAATCTTCTCTATCTCATCCAAAACCTTGTTGATCTTCTCCCGGGTATGCCTTACCCTGCCTCGTACATCCTGCGCATGGTTCATGAGTCGACTAATTTCTTCCAGTTTGTCCTTCACGGCCGCTATCCACAGCCTCGGCTCCAGCTCCTCTTCATCCACTCCCAGCAGTGATGTGTGAAACCTCAGCTTGCACAACTCGAATCTGCATTTCTCGGAATTGTAGTCAGAATTAGCGTCGACCAGGTTCCCTACCCTGTGGAACAGATTGATCAAGCTGTCTTGGGAGGCAACAAAGCCTACAACGCCCGCCACGTTCAGAAACAGATCCATATAGATCAGAGGACGGAGTATTAAGGCAGAAGTGGGCGAACAATATTGCTGCCTTGAGGAACGCTTGGTCAATGTTTGGAAGCTTTCGAACAGTTTCTCCTTTCAATAATTACTACCTCCTATTAAAAATACATATTCCAAATTTTTGGGTTTCCTAATTAACAAAGCAATCAATATTTAACTATAGTATTCATAATTTTGATTGATTCTTGTGAAGAAATACGCTTGACGTGCATGCGCCAAAATTTTCAAGAACCCCTAAAACATGTACGACTGGGTCAAGAACCCCTAAAACATGTTCGACTGGGTCATAGAGTTACAACAACATCGTGCTTTTCCTTTTTCTGCCCTTTACCATGTAGGATGTGACATTCACCAACTCCAAGGAGCATGGTGGTCCTTCCTTTGTCACCATCCCTTTTCTTCCTCTTAACGTGTATTAGGATGTGACATTTACGTACTCCAAGGGGCATAGGGACTTTGAAGTCTTCAAATTTCATCGCTACATCTGACATAGATGTACATCTTTTGCCATATGCATGGAACCTGGCATGCACGATTGCACTTCAACTTGCATCTCTTTATGTCGCGCCAACTTTCAACCTAACTTTTTCTCTTCATAGTCCAAGAAATGTTTTAACATGTATAGCATTGATGATCATGCTTGAGACCAAGATAAAATTAAAGTGATGTGGGCCAACAATAATGCCTCAAAGGACTCGTGCTCAAATGTGTACAAAAGGAATGTGGTTTTACAACACTTTCACCTTTCATTTAAATAGAAGTATGTGTGAAAGGAAATGTAGTTTATAACACTTTTACCTATCATTCACAGCTAGTTCATAAAGCATATCATTGCATTTTCTACAACCACTCAATTCCTTTTTAAGAATCTCATAACTGACTTTCATCTGAAATTTTTTCAAGGTGAGGTGCCTTTTTTTCAAAAACCATCATGCTCCAACAACTATTATTTATTTCACCCCCACCTAACAAATGTTTTTTTTCATATCAAATACAAATGGGATATAAAGGAAGAGGATAAAAAATATAATTTTGATAAGAAATTTGTTTAAAATGCAACAAAAATCTTTATTCAAAATCAAAATTTCCTCTTCAATCCATGGTGAAAAGGATGTAAGGATCCATAAAAATAAATTTTCAAATGCTATCATAGATTTACAACTATATTATGTTTAATTTGCTTCTTTCCTTTATTGTTGTACATTGTAACATTTTACCTACTCCAAGGAGGAGCATACATCTTTTGCCACCATCCATATTCATGTAACCTAGCATGCATGATTACAAGTTGTAGCTCTTTATGTCACAATAACTTCCTTCTTCCTACCATTAAATCTCTATAGTCAAATTTCTTGAAGAAAAAAAATGCACAAGGGTAAGAATCTTCCTAACAAAAAATCATTGGCACTAATGATCATGGTCAAGACCAAGAATAAAGTAGAAGTCACATTGATGTGGGCCAATAATGATATCTCAAGGAACTCTTGCTCAATGTTGCATGAAAGGAATACAATTTGTAACAACAAGTTCATCTTTCATTTGAATAACAACCCACAACTTCTAAATAAAGGCTCATAGATTGAGGATTATAAATAATTCAATTATAATTTCGTACATTTACCTAATATACTTTAGTGCATTCCACTCTCCAATCACCTATAATACTTTCATCCAAGAAAATGTGTTTTTCTATTCCAAACGAAAATGTGATATGATGTTTAAGGAGAGCTTTGCCACTTCTAGTTGCATCTGGTTCAAAGAGCAGCTTAGAGAAAAATAGGAGATCATTAATTTAGAGTGGAATTTGTTCAATTTGAGAAGATTAAGATTTTTTTATCATAATAAAGTCAGTGTGTGAGGAAAAATCTTATTCAAAATGGTTCTTTTTTCTTCAATACATGAGGAAATGTATTGAGGTGAGGCTCTCAAACACTATCATATACTTATACAACATTATGATTTTGTTGTTACATTTACCATGTAGGACACATGACATTTTTCCTCTTCCAAGGAGCATAGGTCCTTTACCACCATCCATATTCATAAAATATAGCATGCATAATTGCACTACAAGCTTGTAGCTCTTTATATCATGCTAAATCTGTACAAGTTTCATTTCTTTAATAAATGAAAGAGTTCTAAAAACATCATAAAATTAAGCTAAGAAAGGATTTTTATAAGTTTGTTAAAGTAGCATGTTGCGCACAACAATGCTAGATCTCTAGATTACAGTTAAAAAATTTAGCTTGTGCCACAAGCAAAACTTACTTTATCTTTAGCACTACACCTCAAGCTTCATCTTAAGCTTATGTTGAAACCAAGGTGAGATCATAGAATTTGAATGTTTTCTCCTTTGATAACGCCTTTGTGAAAATCCTTTATGAAAATTTATCCATGTTGATCTTCCATCTTTGTAAGATTCAAGTTGATGATGCTATCCAAAAATTTATCCATGTTGATCTTCCATCTTTGCAAGATTTAAGTTGATGATGTTGTCCCAAAAAAATCCTTGGTAATGTACTTCCACATGTTTTATTTCTCCTCAAGGCTTAAAACAAGCTGCTTCGATTATCTTGTCATGATTACAATATTCAAAGATGACTTCCTAAAGGCTTAAATACAGTACTTCAATTTGCTTGTGGGTGGTAGCAAGATAAGGGACACCATCATATACTTATACAACATTATGATTTTGTTATTACATTTACCATGCAGGACGACATTTTTCCTACTCCAAGGAGCATAGGTCCATATTCATAAAATATAGCATGCATAATTGCACTACAGCTTGTAGCTCTTCCATCTTTGCAAGATTAAGGTGATGATGTTGTCCCAAACAAATCCTTGGTAATGTACTTCCACATGTTTTATTTCTCCTCAAGGCTTAAAATAAGCTGCTTTGAATTTCTTGTCATGATTACAATATTCAAAGATGACTTCTTAAAGGCTTAAATATGGTACTTCAATTTACTTGTGGGTGGTAGCAAGATAAGGGACACCATCATTACTTATACAACATTATGATTTTGTTGTTACATTTACCATGCAGGATGACATTTTTCCTACTCCAAGGAGCATAGGTCCTTTACCACCATCCATATTCATAAAATATAGCATGCATAATTGCACTACAACTTGTAGCTCTTTATATCATGCTAAATTTGTACAAGATCCATTTCTTTAATAAATGAAAGAGTTCTAAAAACATCACAAAATTAAGCTAAGAAAGGATTTTTATAAGTTTGTTAAAGTAGCATGTTGCGCACAACAATGCTAGATCTCTAGATTACAGTTAAAAAATTTAGCTTGTGCCACAAGCAAAACTTACTTTATCTTTAGCACTACACCTCAAGCTTCATCTTAAGCTTATGTTGAAACCAAGGTGAGGTCATAGAATTTTAATATTTTCTCCTTTGATAATGCCTTTGTGAAAATCCTTTATGAAAATTTATCCATGTTGATCTTCCATCTTTGTAAGATTCAAGTTGATGATGCTATCCAAAAATTTATCCATGTTGATCTTCCATCTTTGCAAGATTTAAGTTGATGATGTTGTCCCAAAAAAATCCTTGGTAATGTACTTCCACATGTTTTATTTCTCCTCAAGGCTTAAAATAAGCTACTTCGATTATCTTGTCATGATTACAATATTCAAAGATGACTTCCTAAAGGTTTAAATACGGTACTTCAATTTGCTTGTGGGTGGTAGCAAGATAAGGGACACCACTTTTTACAATTGGGTGCTCTGAAGGTAGCTTGAAAATAGCAGCATTTCCAAAACTTAAAGGTCCAATCTCTTATGGTTATGTTTGGAATTTTTTGACATGGTGCTTGGGCCACATCATACATATAGTGGGTGCTCAAAGGGCACCCTTGATTAGAATTTAGGGCATGTTTCATTGCATGAAAGTTTTGGTGTTTGCATTATTCAACTTCCTTGACCGTAGTATATGTCATAAACTTGAGGGGTTCACCTAAAAATATGTAAGTATAATACGTGAGTTCAAATTTGAAGGAGTTTTTTAATTTAAAATTTAAGGTAAATTCATAAAAATACATTTACAGAAAGGGTTTTTTAATCAATTTAAAAAAAACACATAAGTCTATAAAGCAAAAGGGGTCATTTTATTCCTGAAAAATTCATAGGTACGAGGGGTTTTTTAAATACCCCTTGAATGCATAGGGTTTCTTAGTAGTACACCCCCTCGAGGTCATACATAAAATGCTTAGTACTTTTGCAGCCAAACGAGTTCCAATGATTATCCCAATTTGTACATGAAAAGAACACATTGCACAACGCTTAACTTGATTCATTGGGATTTGTTTTAGGTGTATATCTATTTTTTAAAGGTATTTTTTATCCATTTAATTTAGTAAAACATGTGATTTTCTATTCAAGATCTTGGCAAATGTGAAGCTCATCATTTAAGATCCAAAAGTGACAACGTGGAAAAATATGTTTAGAACGTGGCCATATAATCAACTTACAGTTTTAATAGTTAAATTTCTTCTGATCTTTTGTAGAAAATTCACTTAGTCTAGAGTGCTTGTAGAAGTTTAATAATTTAATTATATAAATTTAACATGACCCTCATTGTACTCCAATTTCTTATGGATCAAAGTAGTTTTCATGTGATGAATTTAATTAAAAAATCATTTAAGTGAATTTGAGTAAGGGAAGCCTATTTTCCATCCATCTTAATTAAAATTTTCCATCCATCTTAATTAAAATTTTCCTCTTTATTTGTCCAAAGTCTAAAATAAAGACTATCTATTAGGGTTGGTGTTTCACTAAACATAGAGAGTATGCCATTTGTCAAGCAATTGAGCTATGATTATATAGTCTTAATCTTATATGTACATGCCTCATCAAATGGAGGAGAGGCCACATATAAGCATCATGCCACCTCAACAAGGTCAATAAGGTTGACTCCCTAAAGCCTATATGGTATGCCACATCATATGCATACATGTCGTTGAGCAAGGGGTTTGGTTTTCAACTCATAATCAATGGCTTGTAAATCCACTACCCACTTTATGATTGTCTCAAGGGGCTCTAACTTATTGAATAAAATCTTAAGGGAATCTTTTGGTACATAAATGATAGTGTGTTAAATAGTAATATAAGGTCGAAACTTTCTAACTGCCTCTACAATGGCTAAACATGCTCTCTCCGCCCAAGTGTTTCTAGTTTCTACATCCTTCAACTTGTAGCTATAGTAAGCTATGGGGTGATCCCAGTTAACATATTTTTGATCAAACTGAGATGACATGGCATGAACAAGAGGAGTAAAGATGAAATGATCTTATAGCATCAGGAGGTTTCATAATTGGAGCTTTGGTGAAGCCATCTTTAAGGGTATCAAATGACTTTTGGTGCCCCTCTACCCACACAAACTTTATCTCAACCCTCAAGAGAGTATAAGGAGAACATAAGATATATCTTTCTTTAATGAATCCACTATAGTGTTTATATACCCCAAGGAAACCCCTCAATTGTCTCACTATTTTTGGTGCTTGTGTTTGGATATAAGATCCTCAACCTTGAAAGGGTCCATTGCTATGACATGCTTTCTAATGAGAAACCTCACTCCTACCATCAGTAGAGCTAAATCATATGAATCTTCTCCCCTTTCTAACTGTGGAGCTCAAGGATATGCATCAAGATTAATTCTTTCTTTCCCTCTCCCAAATATAAGCTAGCCTCTAGGGATATCTACCACAAAATCACTCTTTTTGAGCCAAGGATGCCCTAATAACACTTGATATTAGCCAGACCCTGGGCATAGTCTAATGACATAAAAGTCCACTGCTATTGGTAACCCTTGGATAAACCCCTCACGTTGGATTTTTCTATAATGTGCCATCCTATGTAACGTCCCTCCCAAGCCATGTATGTATGTGTCTCTTTTAATATAGATTTCAATAAGAAAAGAGAGTGTAATTAGAAAGAGTGAGACAATAAGGCTAGAAACATTAGAAAAGTGTTAGAATAAAAATATTAGCTCCAAAAATCCTAAAAGAAATAAGAACATAAGAATAGTTCTATTAAGAGATAAGTATCCCCAAAAATAGAATTTCGATTTTAGGTGATAAGAGGTCATATTTAGAGTACTTTTACACATTTAGAGTCCATGCATACTAAAAATGTAGAAAAACAACGTGTTTCTAAAGATGGTGCGTTTGTGGCTATATACAAACGTTTTTGCCTATTCTGCCCGCGATGTCTTGTAGACCAGATGCCTTCCCGTTCTTTTGACTGGTTACATGACTATATTCTGAGTTTTTATCAGAGAGTTATGGTCGAAACAGTTTGCTGTTTCTGTCAGGGTCTCTACATAGAGAAAACTGTGAGAAGGCAGCAAGTAGCCTCAAGGTAATCCTAGAGTTTGAGATGTATATATCCTTTCATTCTTATCTAATATCTCAGAAAAGAATCTTAGATTGCTATAGTCTTTCGAAGGAAGAGACCAAAACTCCATAGCTTTTCTTTTAGAGAAAGAATAGTATGCCATAGCCTTGTAAGAGAAGGCTATTTTGCCACCATAGATCTTAGAAAGAGCTCGAAGAGTCACAGTATGAGTAAGAGGAGATAAAGCTTGGAGATGATTGGATGATTTCAATCGTAAGACAAGGTATTAGAAGACTCTATTCTCATATGTCAAGTTCTAAAGCTCTTGTTAACGAGCAAAGGCAACGATAAACGACAAATTTCTATAAGGTATATACATATTTTGTTTTTCAATTTTATATCATTCTTAGGGGTTGAGGTATGGCCCCGGCTTCTCTATTGATTGTTACAGTGATCTATTTGATTGATTTACCATTTAAAGTTTGTATTCTTTTAAACAACAATATATGCCTTAATAAAAAATGTCTTATCGCAATCTCATGCTAAAATCTATGTGAGAAAAGGATTGTTTTCTTAAGAAAGTAACATGGATTGTAGTCCTATGGTTTAGTGAGTAAATGGATTGTTATCTTGGTTAAATTAAGATACAGGTACAACTTCTCCCTGCCTTGACGCTGCCCCGTTTCTGTGCTTGTATAGCCGCACGGCGGAGACGTTAGTAAGGCCCGGAGTTGGCCCATGGTATCCCTCATACCATTGGGAGAATGAGGTTTGCCGATTTGAGGCAAGTGATTGTGATGATGCTGCCTAGTTCTGAGGGCCCAGGCTAGTGCGGTGAATTAGCCCACCCTAGTGCGCAGACATCCCTCTGAGGGGCGGGAGGATCGAGCGATGGAGCCTGAGAGGGCGACAGGCCGGCTTGAGTCCTCGCCAGCGGCCGACGATGAGGTGTATGGTCCCGTAGGGTTTTGCCCAGCATGTGGAGGCTGGAAGGCCGAATTCTAGATCATCGGCGGTATAAAGGAAAAGAATAAGAGAGCCAGTTTGGCTTGTATGAAATTGATTCATGTTTAAACTTTGTTTTTATAAATCTTATCTTTGGCATTATTGTATTGTGGAAAAAGGCAAAGGCTGTTTTAATAAACCTTGTGAAAGGGCCTTAATTAAGGAACATGTTTGTTTATGTCAAACAGTGTGGTAGGATTAATTAGAAAACAAATTGACGCGTGAGTAGGGTGGAAAGTGGGAGGATGGAATGCCCCGACGGCACCATCCTACGGATGGGTGGACCCGATTAGTCGGGTAGCTTTCCAACAAATTAAGTGGAAGCCCTACGTTAGATAGTTAGGTTCTTGGGCAACTCTATTCAAGAGACTAGGTCAGCGGCTGTGCCTTGCATAAGATGAGGAAAAAAGCGTTGTCCCTAGAAATCAAGTCTAAGTAGTTGCCCAATTTTTGATCAATTGCCCTATGGGTGATTTGATGTTTAGGAAATCACGCTCCCCCTGCGGGATAGAGCTAGGTCATACCTATGAATCGTATCCTTGAATCTCTATAGGGTCAAGGTGTCGATGAATAGGAAATTTTTCCTAAGATAAGACTTAGCGGACTATCTTAAGTGTTTCTCCCATTTTTAGAGGGAGGAACCTTACAATCCTAATACCACTCTTAGGTACACCATTCAATGTGAGCCCCAACTGGAAAAAAATAAAATAGCTCAAAACATTAGCCTCAAACCCAACATCCACTATAACTTTACCAATGACTAGCTCATGAAGCATGCAGGCTAAACGTGCAGTAGAGGATCTATATTTTGCACTTGCTTATGCCCTTGGATAAAGTGGAAAGAAAAACTCGTATCATGAAATAGTCTTCTAATTTGAGTGCGACTATGAGAGATTTCTAGAAGAAATCAGGGAAGGGACATGGTAGTCTCCACATCGTTAAGGGTGTCAAGAAAATTAAAGCAAGGAATGCAAGATGGTAACTTACTTGGAAGAAGAACCCTTACCCTCTTTTTCTTTTCTTTTAGTTCAAACTTCACTAAAGCATGAGGCTCTTTCAATGTAGGTGGGGTGGAAGGGTGTTAGGAATGCTTGTTTGTTCTTAGGGCTCTAACTTAGATGTGCTAGATCTCTCCTTGGGTTTTGTTTCCTTTCCCCCCCTAGTCATGACACATATTTGAGAGCTAGGTTTTATGACGTCGATCATGTTAATAGGATTTTTGTTGTCAAATGGCATCTCTTGGATCCTAGTGCCAGAACTCAGGTTTTGTGGACTTGGTCGCTATTTTTTTAGGTTACTCCAACTTGGTCTAGGTGGTTTTGCAACATCACTATGATGATTCAAAGGTCCAACAGGTGGAAAGGCTTCTCATCTATTATTTTGAGCCCAAACTTTCATGAAACAATCAGCCTCTACATGCCCATTCCCAAGACAATATGTGCATTGTGAACATTAGGCATTCCCTTGTGAGATGAGATATCGTTCTTGGGTGTGTGAATTCTCTCAAATCTCAAGATACAAAATCAAAGAATTATACAATTTTTAGTAGGGATTTTGTATGTGTGAAATCACAAGTAAATATGTGTATGTGTTTTTTTTTAAAGGAACAAAACTGCCACATGCAGTCAAAATAATCCCATATAGAGTGGAGGGCAGTCAGGATTTTAGGTTATATATATAACTTTTAAACCTACTATGCTTTTACTTAATAAACCACAAAGAGAGAGAGAGAGAGAGAGAGAGAGAGAGAGAGAGAGAGAGAGAGAGAGAGAGAGTATTTCTTCTCACTCGCTTGCAAATTGGCGTCATCTGTGCTTAACGTAGCTTTGGATTCATGTCGATATTGTGGCCTGGGCACTAATTCTTCACATGCCCTGTTGTGCACGTTAATCGCGTTCTCTTGGTGTTGTTGATTGCCCCCTGTTTTTTTTATCCAACCACACTTCTTTCTACCCAACAGCTCCTATCAAAAGGTGTCTTCCCCCCACCGTTTTGTTTCTTCTCACGAGCGTGCCCATTTAAATCTTGGGAAACCCACACTTATTTTACCAAGGTACTTTGTTTGTGCATTTCATTACCCAATCTGGTTTAGTACTACAAGCTAGCATGCATACCGGCTCATTATCGGGGCCTTCATCATCATTTTTATTAAATAAATCTCCCATTGGTTTTTGACCTGCATAGGCCTATACTCCTCCTTGTACTTTGACTAAAGTTCTTTGTTTGTTTTGAATTTTTGAAGGGCCAAGGCTCCCAATGTACTCTTGTCATCATCCAAAGGTTGCCTTCCCTTCTTCACGGTTTGTTTTCTTTGGGCTAACCAGCCATGGGCCTTTCTCACATGGTTTCCATGCACAAGGAAGATCTTCTTTTCTTTGAGCAGTGTGTTGTGATCTTCATGCGTATGTGCCTTTACTTCAAAATTTATGAGAAACTTTGGCCCTGAGACAGAGTGTCATGGTGCGTGAGTGTGTGAGCTAATATTTAAAATATTATGCATGTAAGATGGGTAAATAATGATACACATACAACATGCACACAGGCAATGCACTTACAAAAATGTAAGTATGCTCAATGCCCGCCTTAGCAAGTATCTAACATTGATGTATGGTGCACATTTGTATGGCCCCCATCCACTTTATCATCAAACAGAGAAATAATCCACCATGTGACCAGCCCAAGCATAGGAAAAGTGAAAGAGGAGGAGTTTTTGGATGATGAATACTATTAGAAATCACACCAGCCTACCCTTGCACCTAAAGGATAGCCACTTCCTACGTGGGTAAGGTAACTCTTTGATGATCGCAACCCCCCTTTTGACGTTGCAAAAACTCAGCTGATGGCTTACGTAGATAAAACAGAATAGAGGAGTAGAGAAGGTCTTCTGAACATATTGTCAATATGGCCTTGATTAGCCGAGATAATGGATTTAATGAAGGAGCCCACAAATGTAGAAGAAGCTTTGATAGATCCAAAGTGGAAGGCATTTATGCAGTCAAAGAATGACAGCATCATCAAAAACAACACTTGGGAGGAGCTGGTTGACCGGCCACCAAAATGAAAGGTAATTGGCACCAAGTGACTGTGGGAAGCTAAGTATAAATTGGATGGTTCATTGGAGAAATACAAATCTAGGCTAAATACATAAGGTTTTTCACAGGTTGAAGGTTTTTATGTTAGTGAAACCTTTGCCCCAACGGCTCGAATGACCACTATTGGCATATTACTTTCCAAGTGGGTGCTAATAAGAAGTGGCCAATTTTTCAAATGGATGTAAAATCAGCTTTTTTGAATGGACATCTCAAGGAGGAGGTGTATTTTTCTCACCCTCCAAGGTTTAAGCTTCCCGAATCATAAGATAACGTTTTCAGGTTGAACAAGGCTTTTGGAATTACATACATGTCTAGTGACTCCTTAGTGGGATATTGTGACTCCGACTGGGCTGGAGATTGTGACACCAGAAAGTTAGTTTTTGGATATCCTTCTCACTTGGATCTGGTGCGTTCTCTTGGATTAGCAAGAAGTAACCCACAATGGCACTTTCTTCAATTGAAGCAGAGTACAAGGCCGCTTGTTTTGTTGCATGTGAGGCAGGATGATTGAGGAGGATTCTAGCAGATATGGGAGTTTTAGTGAGGAAAATCACGGCCTTATGATGTGACAATCAGAGGTGCATGACCACCATTGTAAAGAACCTTGTGTTTCATGCTTGCAAAAACAACAAAGAACATTGAGATTCAGTATCATTCTATGTGGGAGTTGATCGAGGATGAGATTGGGAAGCTAGAGTATTATTACACGGAGTAGAACACTAATATCTTCACCAAATCTCTTAGGAAGGACCAGCTCACTCGACATCTTCATGGACTTGGCATTGGGCCAAGAAACTCTTAGTTCATCTTCGGGTGGACATTGAGGGTGTGTTTTAATATATGGTCAATGCCCGCCTCTCAGCATGTATCTCACATTGATATATGGTGCACATTTGTATGGCCCCCATTATAAGGAGAAGCCATTGGTGCACATATCTTTAGTGGGAACCCCAACTTAGATGCTGGAAGGGATCATAGTTGTGACCATTCATAGTTAGGAGATGATGAGGGGTACAAGCATTAGTTGGGGTCCGAGGGTGGAGACCCTAGCCTGAAAAGGTAGAGAATATGCAATGTAATGCAATCAAACGCAACCCCCACACTTTTGCACAAATTCTATGTGATAAATATTCTTGTAATGTTTATAATGAATCATGCAATCACTAAAAACAAATCAAGTTTGAGTATAAATATTATGCACTAAATTCACAATGATGATGTTGACAAGTGTGCAAAAAATGTGTATTACAAGAATTTTGCAAAATATTTAATATGTGTGATGATGGAATTTTCAATATTGTTGTTTATCAATGTTTATCACAAATATAGTTTGGATCAAATGAAGAGGGAAAAGGAAAAAATCTTATCTCCTTTCACTAACTATTACTGAATTTGTTTGTGTTGTTGTTAATGTTGACGCCATTCTTGGAATTTTCTCAATGATCAAGATACAAAATTTTAGAATTATATAATCTTTAGTAGGGATTTTATATGTGTGAAATCACAAGTAAATATGTGTATGTGTCTTCTGAAGGCTTCTCACAGAACTGCCACATGCAGTCAAAATAATCCCATATAAAGTGGAGGGTCTAGATTTTAGGCTATATAAATAACTTTAAACCTACGTTGATCTCAGCCAAAAAATGAGGGAGAGAGAGAGAGTATTTCTCATTTTTGCTCTCATGAGGACATCAGCGAGTTCGAATCATCTATTGCTATGTTTATGGTGGTAATTTTTGCCTACTTCACACTGTGTGGCAGATCTGAACTCGTGCCGTTATTGTGGCGTGGGCATTGGTTGTTTGCATTGCCAGTTTGTGGTGGTTGTTGTGCGCGTTCTTTGCTAGGCATCTATGTGATATGTGCCATTGCGTATCATGCACTCCTGGCACTATTGATTTCCCCCTCTTTTGGTTGTCCAACCATGCTTCTTTTTACCCGACGGCTCCTATCAAAAGGTGTCTTCCCCCCACCATTTTGCTTCTGCTTGCAAGTGTGCCCATTCAAATCTTGGGCAACCCACACTTATTTTACCAAGGTACTTTGTTTGTGTGTTTAGTTTTCTACTATGGTTTAGTACTACAAGCTAGTGTGCATTCCACTCGTTATAGTGGTCTTCATCATCATCAATAAAACAAATCTCTCATTGGTCTTTTCACCTACATAGGCCACTCCTCCTCCTTTTATTTTGACTAAATTTCTTTTTTTGTTTTGAAGTTTTGAAGAAAGACCAAGGAACTCAATACACTCTTGTCATCCAAAGGTTTCCTTTCCTTCTTTTCTTCATGGTTTTTTTATGGCTAATGAGCCTTGGCCCTTTCTCACATGGTTTCATGTAAAAGTATGATCTTCTTCTCTTTGTACAATATGCAAACAAGTGTGTGTAGTCTTCATGCATATGTGCCTTTACTTTGGAATTTCCTATGAGAATGAGAAACTTTGGCGGGGGCAGAGACCAAGTGACAACAGATCGATATGTAATTATCACGGCGTGAGCGTGTGAGCTAATATTTAAAATATTATGCAAGTATGGTGGATAAATAATCATATGCATAAAACATGCATATGCAATGCACTTAAAAAATGTTAATATATGCTCAATGCCCACCTCTCAGCATGTATCTCACATTGATGTATGGTGCACATTTATACAGCCCCCACCATTATAAGGAGAAACCATTGGTGCACATATCTTTAGTGGGAACCCCAACTTAGATGTTAGAAGGGGTCATAGTTTTGACCATTTGGATGGTTAGGTGATGATGAGTGTTACAAGTGTTAGTTGGCGAAGCCCTCGACCTGAAACGATATAGGTAATATTCCCTCAAATACTAATTCCCTCAGAAATGGTTAGGAGATGATGAGTGTTACGAGCATTACCTAGCGGAGCCACTAGCTTGAAAAGATATAGGGAATATTTCCTCAGATACTAAATTCATCATTAGTGGGTGGTGGTCAGTTGGGATGCGTTATGAATATGTGAGCAGCGAGCTGTGTCAATGCAGTGTAGCCACCCATGTCTTAGACGCGTCCACCGCACTACCGATAATACTATAAATGGACATAGTTAGCACAAGCTAAGGCATCCAATGCTTGTGAGAGTGTATTTCCTATACTCTAAGTACGCCCTCCATCCAAAGTCTATCTAGATCACCATCTAAGCTCTTTACACTAGAGTGCACGGGTGCACAACAGCATCATATTGTACATATCTCTTGTTTGGTATAATCAAAATTTTAAAATTCTCTCCATTCTCTCTATTGCATTGTCTAGTGCACTTTCTCTTGTTGTATGTCTTTCTAACGTGCTCTTAGCAATAATAGTACACAAAGTCTAGTCTTTCTTTGTATAGATATTAGGAAAAATTTAGACCCAAATTAGACCCTTTAAGGATTTGCACACATTAACATTTGGAATCTACTCTTCGAGACCTTTCCAATGATATATAGCATGATGGACAATTTTGCACATTCAAGAAGTCTCCAAATTTGGTGATGATGTGGCATATGACATGCCACATCATTATCGAATTCGGGGACTTCTTGAATGTGTAAAATTTCTCATCATGAAATATATCATTGGAAAGGTCTCAGAGAGTGGATTCCAAATGTCCAAATTTCACTCACTTTTGAGTTTATTTACAAAACTTTCACCATAAGCCCATTTTTGTAGAGAGAAAATGTGTACAAATCCTTAAAGGGTCCAATTTGAGTCCAAATTTTCCCTAATGAGCAGCTTGGAGTGATGTTTGCTTCAGGGTCTAGTGCTTCTTCCTGCTGCTGTTGCTATTCTAGTGTTGTGCATCCGTCCACCTGCCTTCACTGAAGGCAAGTTAGATGGGATAAACTACACTCTTTGGAAGTTCAAAATCAATGCCATCCTTGATTCCTATGAGCTACTCGAGATCGTTCTAGGAGCGAATGGAAGCGGCACAATGCAGATGCACTTTACACCATTTTTTCTAGTGTAAGTGGTTCTATTCTTACTTGAAGAGTTTTGGGAATTGCTTTAGGCAGTGAAATGGGAGGTGTTTTAATGATAGGTATACCAACACTCAATTGTGTAGAAGGGGGTGAACTAACCTTTGTGATGGGGTGGACTCAAATATTGTGCTTTCTTCTCAAGTTCTTCCCGTAAGACTTATATTGCTCAGCCCTCTTAGACTATCTCAAATTCTTTTCCCAACCAATAGTGCTCATGTAGTGCAAGGCTTTGTCTACCCAAGATTATGAGTTTTTGTGTCACAAGACCCTAAACTAGAGATAGAGTCCCAGTGGGCATGCCACTGTCAAGAAATGTTCTTGAGCCTAAGCTATGGAGCTAAACCCAAGCCCATGAACAACTAGCAAAGAAAGCCGCTCAAAAGTGACAACTCTCCTCAACTCCCAAAGCAAATCCTAACAAGAAAGGACCTATGGCTGGAGTGTGAATATATGTTCACTATCTGCTGCCAGTAGTATATGCAATAAAATCAGACTCAAATCCCACACCTTTCCACAAACGCTATGTGATAAATATTCTTGTAGTGTTTATAATGTATCATGAAATCACTCAAAACAAATCAAGTTTGAGCATAAATATCACCCACTGAATTCACATTGTGATGATGTTGACAAGTGTGAAAAAAATGTGTATTACGAGAATTTGATAAAATATTTAAGATTTATGATGATGTAATTTTTAATATTGTTGTTTTTCACAAATATACTTTGGCTCAAACAAAGAGGGAAAAGGAAAAAATCTTATCTCATTAAGTGTTGCTAAATTTGTTTGTGTCGTTATTGTTGATGTTGTTATTGTTCTTGGGTGTGTGTGTAGCATTATATGGTGGTGATGTGTGTGAACACACTTAGGACTACCGAGGTACTTTTTCCCTCACTAGGAGGTTTTTTCCCCGTGCGTATGTACACCCTCTTATCTACTCATTTTGGGGTGTGTACTTATCTTTTGTATCTGGCACACATTTGTTCATTCTAATCTAGTGAGTTTGTCTGCTCTCAAGCTTCTCTATCTTGCATGTGTGCATTGTTGCAACCCTAACCCTAATTCCAACAATTGGTGTATCAGAGCCTTCCTTGACACTTGATCTAGTAGTCTGCCTCCCTTCTCACTCATGACCCTATTTTTCTGTCTTCAATTGAGATGCCCTCTTAGGAGAAGAAGGTGTATACTGTAGTGTGCTGTATACAAATTTTCGGGGTTCGCGGGGGTGGTGCGATATAGGTGCATTTTGGGCACCGCAAGGTTTCTGCAAACGTTCTAGAGAGGCATCATTTTGGATTAGTTCTGCTCAATTTTGGGTGTTTGGGTTATGTAGCAACAAAGATTTGGTGTGCAGCATCTACAATGTCTTCAACAACATCGACCATCATACTTTCGCCCCAATAACACTCTATTCTCTAGTCTATGTTAATTTTCATACACTTTGTAGAGGTGATTCAATCAGTTGCTGCAGCCATCCAAGGTTGCATTTAGTGAATACTGAGTACTTGCAATGTGTTGAAAGATTTTGGATTTGGTAGAAAGTCATGGCTGGCAGTAGTGAGTATTCAACATGTTGTTTGCTGAGGAAAAACTTGATGGGACTAACTACCCATTATGGTCCTATATGATGAGGCATGTATTGGTTGCTAAAGACCTTCGAAATGTGGTCAGTGGTAGTGAAACTTGTCCTGTTTCACAACTACCAATGCAACCAGGTGCTACATGTACATTTGAAGTAGAATTTGATATAGATGTGGCTCCTCCACATGCACCACCAGTACCTCCCACTGTTGCTCAAACGAGATGGAATGGAAGAGTTGCACTCAGGCACATGCATTGCTTGCACTTTTTGTGAAGCGAAGCATTATTCCTCATATTCAATCATGTAAGACTTCAAAACAGGCATGGGATGCACTTGCTACATTATACCAGGTGCACAATGAATCATGTGTTGTATATATGCGCAAACAGTCCGAGTCTGAGCACATGAATGAGGGAGACTCAATGAATAGCTTCTTGACCAAGATCAAAGATTTTAAGGAGCAGCTTGCTAGTGTGGATGAGATATATCTTGATAGTACATTTGTGCCCACAGTTCTCAATGCATTGCTAGATGCTTATCAGAGTTTTGCCTCTACCCTTAGACTCTTGATGAAGGAAAATCCAAATGCACTTACATTTGATGAGCTGGTTTCAGCACTCTTGCATAAGAAGAGAAGTCTAGGCAAAACGGATCTAATATGTGAGTTGCTAACCAAGCTTTTGTTACCAATCAGAAAGGCAAAGATAAAGCTTCTTTGCATGGTGGTGGCTACAAGCCAAAACCAGAATCCTTCGGTAAAAAGGATGCAAAGAAAGAAGGTGATAAGCCTAAAAAGAAGGGCAAGTGTCACTATGGCAGGAAACCAGGGCACTACATACATGAGTGCAAGAAAAGTCTACAGAAGGAGGAAAATAAAGAATTAGGCATGGTTGTGGTGGCTGATGCATCTGCACCAATTGCAAAGAAGAAAGAATTTATAAGTTTTGCTTAATATGATTGGGCATGGACTATACATTGCAGTTATGACCCTTCTGTTCATGATGTATGCATGTCAGTGAGCAGAATCGGATGCTTAGTACTTTGACAATGGTGCTAGTAAGAACATTACTTCACAAAAAGGTTTATTGAATCTGTTCCAAGTGCAAGAACCGTCACATGTGCAAATGGTTTCTCATATCCTATCAAAGGAGTTGGTAGAGTTATGCTCACTGATGGGGGCACGTTTACTCTTTCGAAAGTTTTATATATGCCAGGAATTAAGAAAAACTTGCTGTCAGTTTCAGCCTTAGCCTTGTCAGGCTTGACCGTGTGAAATTTGTGGATGACAGATGTACAGTTCAGGATAGAAATGATGGTTATTCTATCATTGCCTCAGGTACCTTGTTTCATGGTCTATACAAGATGGATGTATTTGAGAAGTTGCAACATGATGCTTGCTCAGTCTCTATGACTCGTGCTATGAGTGATGGAGAATTATGGCATGCATGATTTGGCCATCTGAATTATGGCAGTTTGTTTAGCTTTCTTCTTGTATTGGATGCATGAATGAGTGGGATGATGAGTGAATGAGCAATGGCAAGATTGAGCTTGTGTGTGTAAAGTCTATGTCAAGGTAGTGGTGTTCTTAGCATATTCTGATAAGCTTTTGTGCACCGGTACGGGTTGAATCCCTAGCTCCGAAAGGGATGCAAATCCCATTGGATTGAGCTACACACGGATCATACTACTCATGCTACAAGTGAGAGAGTCTTCCGTCTCTCCATTGTGGGAGGGGTTAGCAAACGAAGGGTGTCTTCACGCCATGTTTGAGCTCTTTCCTCTTCCGGAAGTCTTTGTTGGTTGGGTCCATGTTGCGGCATCATAATTGCCCAGAGATTATGTCATTGACCCCCATGATCCGCTGCATCATACCAGTGCCATAGCGACGGAAGTATGTGCGACACTGCCAACATATATGGGAAGCATTCCCCAATACCATACGAGCACAGTCGCGACAGTGTGGAAACGGATGATATTGCTGGTAGTATAACTCCACAAATTGTCTTCCACAGCAATCCTCACCCACTGGGGCATATCGGGAGTGCATCTGAAAAGGTGCAATGCTGTAGCCCCCTTGATGGTTAGGGTGAGTGCTATCTAGGTCCAAAGATGGACTGCATGTGTCCAGCCAAGTCTCCATTTGGTTATTCTACATAACACATAAGGGAGTGTTCAGATTTTAATGCAAGTTGAACGAAGAATGCTAGTATGTACAGGCATGACGAAAATAGAGCTAATAGATTCGATAGATGAATTGCCAAAAAGTAGCTTTTGTAGCATGATAGCTCTTTCAAGAATGAGTTTGCTTTTGGATGTAACATTATGCAAATTGTTTTTTGGGGTGTTGACGTATAGCACAGGTTCCTTTTTGTTGGACTCTTTTTGGTACCCCTTTCAGAGTACTTGCAAGAGATTGAAGTTTAGTCAGAAGTGAGATTTTAGCGATAGGCATAAGAAATGCATTGGGACAAATAGGAGGAGGAAGGACCTTCACTTGCGACAACTGTGGGAAGCCAAGACACATGGCTAGAGACTGCTAGCAGCAAACCAAATGAAGAAGGATAAGCATCGGCAAACTTCATGGAGACTCCTAAGGTAGAGGAGTCAGGACATCTTTTCTGAGAGAGAAAGAGAGAGAAACCCCACAACCTAATGTAACCTGCTCCCAATAGAGTAAAACCACCTTTGAGCAACTGTCTGTGAGATGAGGATCTTTCCAATGGCCGAGCTCGCAATAACCCTTTGAGCAACTGTCTGTGAGATGAGGATCTTTCCAATGGCCGAGCTCGTAATAACCCTTGATGTCTCCAAGCTCTACAACTCCTTCAGAAGCAATTCCACTCTGCACCTCCCACGAGTGTTGTCATACCGCCGCGTTGCACATGTACTCGTCCCTCCTCTCACCTCACGTCACTCATACACACTCACTAGCATGCATTAGAGAGAGATATTAGCATGAGGATTCGCAAGAGCAAGACTCTATTGCACAATGGGAGAGTCCTTTGTATTATGAGAGCCACTATATTTCAAGAATACCTCCAAGCATGTTTATCATTTACTATGCAAAATACCCAGATGATCCACGCATTCCATTGATGGCCTTAAAGGGTTTTTCAGCATACTTAGGATATTGAAGGATACAGCAAAATGCAAAAAAGATAATGCTGATAGAGAAGGAGAAAGCTATACGTATTTTTGGATATGCACCAGGGCCGTGGGCATCGAGGGTAGGGTATTTTTGTGTTATGTGGCATATGCAAAGGTAGTTCTTGATTTGAATACCCATGCTCTTGGAGGCTATCAATGCCAAAAGCTATTAAGGTATAGAGGCAAACTACCCGAAGAAGACGAGGCTAAGCAGCTATCCAAAGTTGAGGGCCAATAGCTGCTCGAAGAAAGCTCCGAAAAGGAGGGAAGTCTCTTTGAGAAAGACAAATAGTTGAAAGAAGAAGACTTTTTTAAGAGTCTTTTTCCACTTGTATTGAGAATAATTTTTATTACAATTTGTGCCACTTTGACTTTTTCTCCTTTTTAATCACCGTCCTACATAAAGATACACTTTATTTAGCATAATACGTATTTATAATATATTGATGTTAATAACAGTGATTGTTTTTGGTTTGTATAAACTAACCTGATTTTTAAGAATTTCATTGTATTGTTGCATTTGCCTTTGGTAGAATGTGTTGAAAAGTTCTCGTAGTGCATTATTTTCTTTTTCCACCACCATGTTGAGTTGTACAAAAAAAGTTAATACGTGCGGCATAGTGTGATTTTTCCATGCCTTGAGTATTCCATGTGGCAAGAGGTCCTTGGTTCCTCACAAAGTATGGGCCATGTGCAAACAAAATATGCTTCACATATAAAAAAACATATTAATAATCAATTTATTTCATATTAATTAGTCAATGTAAAAATTACATGAAGCAAATACTCTTACTAGGTAGAAGGTTATGTCCTTATTCCCCCAACCAGCTGCAATTGTTTCCACAAGCGTCTTGATTGCTGTTTCAAACTAACTTGTGTCATTGCCTTCAGTTGTTTGCTTACATAAGAGTTTTATAAAATTATCAAGCTCTATCCAGACCCTCATACAGAGCTTTGTCATCCTTGGATCACTAGCTTGGCTAGATCTATGCTCGCATAGAGATTTCCAACATTTCCATACTGCTCTAACTTGTTTGTTTTCATAGTTTGATAAGAACCTCCTAGCTTTGGCTCCTCCCATTGACACATCTTCCAAAACATCACCAGTGGTACCTAACACATCTGCCAAAACATCACTAGTGGTACCTAATTTCTTCATCCTTTTTAAGTTGCACATGTCCACCATGAAATCCCATGTTAGAGATTAAAATCTCACATTATTACTCTAAACATACATCTACCTGATTTCTTGTCATCCTTTTTAAGTTGCACATGTCCACCATGAAATCCCATGTTAGAGGGTAAAATCTCACATTGCTCTAAACATGCATCTGATAGATCTGATGGAAAAATGGAATGAGCATAGTCAAGATGAAGCTTTAATAGCTTATCCAGTATTCTAATTTCTGCATGTAAACTACAAATGTGAACTCTCTCTAGCTATATAGGAAGTATGGGATCCCAATTAGGATCCTCAGGCATAATACATGGTTCATCCATAAATTTGACTATTTTTGTTGACTTTCCCTTGCTCCTGGTCTTTGATTTTCCTTTAGCCTTGGTCTAGTCTTTATCCACCAGTTACTTGCTTTATCTTATCTCTGGATGGAGGCTTTGTACAATCCATTAGGTTGTACTAATCTCGACTGTTCATTCTTGCCATGCAATAGAGGCATGGGTTTGCACATCTAGGACCACCACACACCCTACAACCCTCTATTGGGCTTGAAAACAAGAATAATATTACCCTCATAGTCCTCTATTGTGTACTGATAGAACTTCTCACCACGGTTGATTGGACCCTTCTAACATCTGTAAATATGTTATTATATATGTTGTAGTTGAATATTTATTTATTTATTTTTTGGCTTCTCTATAGTCATTAAACCGTCAATGTGTTTCTATTCACCTATGAACCCTAGAATAGCCAAATTTTGTTGGTGTCGTGCCATTGCTACTACAGTATGTGGTCGGGGTAAACCGAACACATGAAGACAATGAGGCTTCATACCTTGGATGAGTATCTTTGATATGGATTTGTATCCCTTCTTGCTTATTGAAACCTTGTCACATACCTCCACCACCTCATCAGGCTTGACCAAGTCACAAAAGTCATTGCAAAATTCCTTGACTAACTTCCTTCGAAGCCCTACATAGTGCGAGAGCTTGAGCATTTCAATCATGTCATTGTTTTTTATAGAAGATTTGATCATAGAAATTCTATCTAGAGTATTATCCAAGCAGAAACATCCCACACTTTTCATGTAGCTTTGAGGAAGCCTCATCCGTTTCTCTATAGCACCCCCATGTGCGGCTAGGCATGTAACACTTTTAAACTATCTAGATCTCACTCTTAACCCAAAAGGAGTGCTTTTTAGTTGGGTTTTTTGGAGTGCATGTTCCTCCAATTTTTGGTTAGTTTGTCTAATATTTGTTACCTCTTCTTGAGATGACTAAAGTAGCCTTTCCAACTCATTTACATGTTGAGTTTGTGAGATCATGATATCTTCTAGTTCTTTAATAGATTGCTTGTACACACCAAGCATAGTTTGATTGAAAATAGTAGCTTCATTATTCAATCTTGAGAAATATCTAAATAAACCTTCTCTACCATCCTCAATGAATCAAACAAGATCATGCAAGGTGCTAAATGATGGAGGCTTACCAATTGATGGGTCAAGCGGGTATAGACCTCCTTGAACCCACAAATCTACATGCGTATTTCCTTCTGACATAGCCTTTGAGCTTCAGCCTCATCAGAGCTTTGTGATGGATACTTCTCCAGGTGAAATATCCTTTGTTGAGTACTAAGTTGATATGGTGTCTTTTCTTTAAGTGTGGATCAACTCTTGGAGTCGCCATAGCAATAAAAATGATCCAAAGGGAAAGCAAGAGATGGCGGGGAGAGAAAAAAGACCGTAGAAAGAAAAGAGAGGGAAAAACTTGCATCATGTCCTATAGAAGAGAGAAGTATGTTATGTATTCAAATATTTGAAATTAGCTTATTTTAGAAAACGTGTACTAAAGTAGATAAGAGGGCCGCCACCAAAAGGATAGGTGAATTAAAGACTATAGATATGTGATGGATGGCATATTAAAGACACTCTCCTCTAAATAGAGGTAAAAGAGACGCATTTAATGTAGCTATTCGTCTCTTTTACTTTAGTTAAATCACTTGAATTAACAAAGTTAATCCAATCCTTACACATCCCCTTTTTTTTCCATTTTTGGTCCTAATGGTGGTTATCGGCATGCACTGGTGGCAGTTGGATGGCATAGCGGAGCAACCCAGAGGAGTGAGTCATCATTAGAGTATCACTTCAATAGTAGTGATGACTGCTCTCACAGCATGCCCACTTTGTTCAGCATTTCTTCCATTGGCATGATGACTTTTTGAGAGAGCGTGGAGTCACATGGATAGGGTAGTGGATATGGTGGATAGTTCAAGAGTGCTTGTCAGTTTATTGGCTATATTTTTGGCATTGGATGATAGGTTATTATGTGATTTGGAGCTTCTTCGAGATGCTGCACATGCCCTCATTGTCTTACCAGCCTTGCTGAGATAATGAGAGCTTTCGAGATGCATGACATGTAGTGGATTGGTGTAATGCACATTTGACCACTAGTGCTGCCTCTTTCTTCCCTCAATGAGATGCTGGGATTGTCAAGAGGTCCCTTTGGTGTGTTGAGAGTAGTGACATCATTGATGGTTCTTCTCTAGATTGTGTGACAATTTTGATGGTAGCTTAAGCTACACCACTCTATCAGGAGCACATCTTATGACAACCCCACCATCTTCACACATCATTGTTTATGCTTAAGCTACACCACTCTATCAGGAGCACATCCTATGACAACCCCACCATCTTCACACAGCATTGTTTATGCTTTTATGGGCCATGCATCGATGGTGATTCCTCATGTTGCGACATCCAAGAGTGGGATGATCCTTGGTTTGAGAAGATGCTATAGCTAGAGCGAGCAGGGGGAACCCTCAGTATTGATCATTGCACACTACCTGGGCTGCTGATAGGGCAGAGCATGATTGTTTGATAGTCTGCTGTTCACTAGGCCCAAGTGCACCCTTAAGCATGATGCAACTAATGATAATGGATTCTCATTTGGTTCCCATAGCATGATAGTGGCTGGTTACTACTATGTACGGGGTTAGATGCACAAGAGCAACATCGAATCTATGTAGTATGAGTGGGGCAAGGAGGCAATTAAATACTTTCAAAACTTACATTTTGATGAGTTAACAATAAGAAGGTAGGCCCCCCATGGTGGAACCTTACCCACCACGACCATGTGAGCATCTTGGAGACCCTCAGCAGATCTAGAGAGAATGCAGATTAATATTGTAACATCCTCCCACTCTTTTGTTGTATGTAGGGTCCTTCATCGTGTATCATTTCTCTAGGATTGATTTGTATCTTTTGCCCATATATTTGATGATTTAACTTTTATTTTCCACCCATCTAAGTTATTTCTAAATGTTTAAGTACCATGTTATGTTTGAGTGTGACCATATTATTGATGGGTGTGATGTCCCGCTCTTTTTTGCATATAGCCCAATGGATCCCCCTATGTAAAAAGGAGCTCGTTTGGGAAAGACATCACACCCATCCCGATGCCCGATGGTGGTGAAACTTGGCAAGTTGTTCCATGGGGTTTCTCTCCCCCCAATTGTCAAGTTTCAAACCCATCAAATAATAGGACATCTCACCCATCCGGCATCCGGCGATGGGGGTGAAACTTTGCAAGTGGGTCCATGGGGTGACTTTCCCTCCACTTCAAAGTTTCATTGCCCAAGGGATTCCCTATGCAAAAAAGAGCCGGTTTAAAGATTAACACCATGGCATTTAAAAAGATAAAATTGTAAAATGACATAGTCTAATATATTTAAAAAAATGTTAGATACAACTAGTGGATGTCATATACAAAAAAATGAGGTCACATATACAACTGGCAGATACAAAAACATGATGACATATACATCTACATGATGTCTAATCCTCGTCTCAGAGAACCTGGCTGGTATGCTCCAGGATGGCATGCCAGCCTGCCTCCTCCTCAACTCCTGTATAACCTGCTCTGCAATGGTTCTCTAAGTGAGGAGACTCTCCTCTACCATGGTGACTGAGGACTCACCACACGTGTAGTAGTAAAAGCATTACTAAGCTCCAGTGGCTCTATGTCCCATGCCTCACCTCTTGTAAGAAGAGGTCAACAAACACCCTCGTCTCGCAAAATGGCCATGTGTAGACTTCTCCCCCACTGACCTCAAGTGATTTACTAGTTTTTTTTTGGAAAAACGATCCTTCTATTAATTAATGAGAAAACGCCATAAGGCTACAAAGCTCACCTCACAAGGAGGGATAATAAACACAGTGAACACCGGAGCTCAACCCCCATGGCTGGCCGCTCTCTGGGGGGGGCTATCTAGTAGTACATGCGGGAGGTGAGAAGAGCCAAACTGGAGGCTTGTAGTGCCAAGTGACATCCTCGCCCCTCGCGATGAGGAAAGGGCCAGGCTGCCAACAAGTGCGGAGGAACGCCTTGGGGCGATCTCTCATGCGATCCGAGTGAAGTTTCCCCCATAAAGAAAGAAAAAGCTTAAAGTGGTTGAATGGTTTATGGGAACTTTATGGACCATTGAATGGAGATTTGGATTAAGGGCATATAGAGATCGTGGCCATTTGTTTTTTTGGGAAAACCACTTCTCCATAGTGAAAACCTTCACAAAATCATCTCTCCCCCCCTTGATTCACAACTCTCAGATTGGGATCCGTGGATGAAATTCTCATGTCCTGAAGTTTATTTCCACTCTAAAAAATAAGGCATATGTGAAGGATTCTCATCCTTGCAAATCGACACGGCCAATTTTTCTTCACCTTCTTCTTTCTTTCTTTTGGATTCTACTGAGGTGCTCTGATTTTTTATTTATTTATTTTACCTTAGATAAAGCCAAGACTAGTTAACTAGGCTAGCCTTTAATACTATACACATTCTCTCTTTGATTTACATGGCCAAACTATAAAGCTTTATTATTAAAGCTTTACTTATAAGCTTTGTGTTATAAATCCTATCAAACTTTTAACACCACACTTATAAGCTTGAAAGCTCAAAGCCCTATAAGATTTAAAAACTTAAAATCTTTCTCAAAGGGTTGCAACACTTTTTATTTTTTAGTAATCAGTTAAGCTTCATCATCAAAGCTCACAACCAAAGTGAAATGAATCTAGCAAATTGTGAGACATACATTACAAAAGTAATAAGAGAATTGCAATCTCAAAGATTACTTTTGGAAATTCCATCAAACATTCAAAGGCAAAGTCTCTCGAGCTCTTTATGTCAATTTCATACCTACCTTAATACTACTTAACGGTCTCTTAGAACTTGTGGATTTTTCTCCTCATAGAACGAGTTGAACGAGCTTCTGACCTCTTATTTACAGACTATGGGTGAAAGCTAAGTATCATCATTATTTTAGTAATTTTTATTTCTACATTTAAACTTTACACCTTTTATCTACCTACATCTCTCTTTTCATCATGAATCCTCTACCCCCAACCATTCATTGGAAAATTTAGGCACTTCAAAAATAGATTCTCCGTAGTTGAGAAGGAGTTGAGAATGGATTTAGAGGATAGGTTATCCCACAAGAGAAGGCGTAGAGGTGCTAGTAATGGTGAATATTTAGAGTGTGATGGGGTGAATAAATTCTAAGAACTGTGTAAGCTACTCTTACAGCTCATGAGTCTAGGAAGAAGGAAAAGAAAATCAGCTGCAAAGCTTTTACCTTTCAAAGTTCTGATGGCAAGAAAAATGCTCGCACAATACTTACATATCTTAGTCAACATGATGATTACTTTTCGGGGGAGAAATTCAATAAGAAGGATAAAATCAAGTGTGTTACTAATCATTTAGTAGAAAATATAGCATTATGGTGAATCTCATTCAGAAGGATTTCTTACCCTCATAGTACAAAGATAGGGCTAGAAAATGATGTGCCATCTTCAGGCAACTTAAGAAGATAGGGCTAGAAAATGATGTGCCATCTTCAGGCAACTTAAGAAGATAGGGCAACTCATTCAAAAGGATTTCTTACCCTCATAGTACAAAGATAGGGCTAGAAAATGATGTGCCATCTTCAGGCAACTTAAGAAGAACAATATATAAACCTTTGTGGATAGATTTTGGTAGACCTTGTTACAAATATAGGCAATTGAGAAAGATTTTATAGTAGGTTTGAAACCCACGATTCAATTAGAGGTAAACATGTTTCGTCTACACTCTCTTAGCTCAGGTATTTCCTTAGCCATAAATTGTGAAAGGAAAAATGGCATCCTAAAGGAAGCAATGACACCTCAATCAAATTTTATGAAGCCTAAAACCCTTCAAAAACCATTTGATAAACCATGACAATGGCAATAACACATGTATTGATACCAAGGTTGATGATTCTCAAAACATGCTAATAAAGATGATTCAAAGGAGTGTTTCATGTGCAAGGAGATTGGACATATCGCATTGAATTATCCATGGAAATAAAAGAATATTTAAATTGGGGTAAATATGATTGATAATGATGAAGAAGAAGAATACTCCTACTGAGACAAATATTTCAACTCCTAAGAACTTCTTGGAGGAACTGGCTCTTCCATTTCGTGAACTCTGATTTATGAATTTTCACTACATATTAGTCTTGGTGGTATGGAACACAAAGATTAATCATGTGTGAAAGTTCTTGATGCATACTTATCTCTAGATTTATGTAAGATAATTTCTACTAGTAGTATGAGACACTAGAATTTATTACACATAGAATGTCTATTTGTTAGAATTTATATTTTGTAAGACCTTGATCTCCTTTATTTGAAATAAGAAAACACACAACTGAGGTAGGTTGCTTATTCAAGGAGGAGGGATGTAACATTATGTCCACCCTTTGGCTAGACGGGGATTCTCACGTGACACTAGCGTTCCATGTTAGTGAATTGGTATTGTGGGTGACCCCGCTTTAAATACTAGTTACTATAGTGTTATTGGTATAGCTTGAGACCATGATCGATGGGTGTATGTTATCGAAGTATAGCAAGTAGTGCCATACTAACGATTGTGTGTTGACAAAGTGAACTAGGTGGACTTTGCTAGGAGACTATATAGGCTAAGTGTAATAAGTGCCTTATGCAAATGATATGCCATGCTAGATGATGTGCATGATACGCTCATCAAAGTGTGACAAGTGGTGAGTGTATGTTGTGTTTTTTCCTATCAAGATTTCATATTGGGATTACTTATGGTTGTTAAGGCGTAGCCGACAAGCACTTCGGGGGTCTGCACATCGATGGAAGATACATAGAAGGCAACTATCCAACGACCACTGGTGCCACTTCAACACTCAAGGGGGAAAGTAGAAGGAGAGGGGAGAGGGGTTAAGGTTAACAAGAATGAACTTG
Source organism: Cibotium barometz (assembly GCF_041138505.1). Lineage (NCBI taxonomy): Eukaryota > Viridiplantae > Streptophyta > Polypodiopsida > Cyatheales > Cibotiaceae > Cibotium > Cibotium barometz. The sequence goes on along the minus strand of NC_141060.1, from coordinate 1,858,508 downwards.
AAAAGGGATAAGGTAACAAGAGAAGAATGAAGTAACATAAATGGGATAAATAGGAATAACTCATGTAAGTATTCTATCAAAACAAGGATAACTCTAATTATTCTCTCACCTAATTTGTTGTAATGTTCATCAAAAGGTATATCTCAACTTGCACATAGATAGGTTACCTCTCCATGCACATGGAAACACACCCCCACCTCTCTTATCACATACAAACTAAGGACATTAATCACATCAGCACAAAGCATCTCACACATACCATAGCTCCTATGCAAGACTCAACCTAGCAAGAGTAGCCCAAGCCACCAAGAATGTCAACCACAAAATCATACAAGTATCTCTTACATGCAAGAGCTTCTAGTGAAATACCTCGCCTAGAAAGTAAGAGCTAGAGAGATTTCCTAAAATGATACCAATGTAATGGATTCCAACTTGGGCTAGAGGCAATGCCTTTCCTCTCACCCTATGCTTCTTTATATAGGAAAATGAGGTTCATCTCCTTGCCACATGGCAAGCATAGAGTGATTCCACATATTACAACCAATAAGATGTGGGCATACCCATCACCCCTCAAACCATCCAAAATATGTGCCCAAAGTAATACAAATTGTGTGCAATGTGTGTACATAAATAAGTGCAAGGTGGGCTATCCAAGGGAAAAACACTCATGGGAAAAAGTTCCTTAGATGAATATAAGAAGCTAAATGTGAGGTGAGGGATAAGCAAGATATAATTATAGGGGTTAATAGTTGTGATAGAAATTAATTAGAACAACTAATGTGTTTATGTTTGTGAGATAGGTGATGAGCAGTGCGTGTGTCGCACATGGAAGATCTTATTTATATTATCTACAATTATTATTTCATATGGTTATTTTGTTGTCCATGTGTCAAATGATTGTACATATTATTTATGCATACTTGTGAATGGTGACACTATTTTACCGCACGTGTGATTGAGGAATTTTGGTTAATTTACACTTGGTGTGTGAACAAGCTTTAGTGATGTGTGTTATTTTTGTAAAAAAGAAAAAGCAAAGCCCTATTTTGTATGCACAACTATTAATAGCTCCTTAGGCTATATTTTGAATACAATTCTCAAAATACTCATTTCATGAAAGTGGAGCTGCATGCATGAGGGAGGAGATTGCATCCAATAGTATGTCAATGGTGACGTTTTCTCTATTTTTATGCTTTAATATTTTTATTCCTTGATGTGTATGTGAGCTTGATTAATTCTTCAAGAAGCACATGAGGTCTCATGATAGTTGTATCAGAGCTATGGATACTTGTACTTGAAGTAAAGGGAGAAGTCTATTAAGTATGAGAAAAACATACAACAATCACAGCTATAAGCCAGAAAAGAATAGAATTACCCCAATATGTAAGGTGATTTCAACCAATGAGGAGCATCATGATGCCATGTAAGACCTGTGGTACCAGAGGAAAAGAAGATGCCATGGTCCCATTCCTACATAAATATCACACATCTTACTAAACTTTTTTTTACACCATGCTTTAAAACTCTATAAGCTTGAAAGCTCAAAATCCTACAAGATTTAAAAACTTAAAAGCGTTCTCAAAGGTTCGCAACACTTTTCTTTTACCAAAGACTTTCGTAATCAATTAAGCTTCATCACATCAAAGCTCACAACCAAAGTGAAATGACTCTAGAGAAACTTGTGCAACATGCATTACAAGCAAGAAGAGAATATGTTATCCCACAAGAAAAGATAGAGAGGTGCTAGTAATGGTAAATCTGCACACTTTGATGCAATGAAAAAAATTAGAGAACTGTGTATAGAGCTCAGGAGTCTAGGAAGGAAAAAAAATTAGCCCCGCAAAGTTTTTACCTTTCAAAATTTGGATGGCAAGAAAGATGCTCGCATAATACTTACATGGCGTAGCTAATTTGATGATTACTTTTCAGGGGAGAAATTCTCTGAGAAGGATAAAATCAAGTGTGTTACTAATTATTTAGTAGAAAATGTAGCATTATGGTGGAACTACAACAACGGGACATCTTCAGACAACTTGAGAAGAAGAATATATCTGCTTATGTGGACAGATTTTGGCAAACCTTGTTGCAAATATACGCAAGTGAGAAAGTTTTTATAGGAGGTTTGAAACCCACAATTTAATCGAAGTGAACATTTTTCAATTGCACTCTCTTAGTTTGGCTATTTCCTTAGCCATAAATTGTGAAAGGAAAAATGGCATCCCAAAGGAAGCAATGGCACCTTAAACCATGACATCAAAGTTTCTGAAGCATAAAACCCTTCAAAAATCATTTGATAAACCACTCAATGGCAATAACATAGGTATTCAGATACCAAGGTTGATGATTCTCAATAAGCTAATAAAGATGATTCAAATAAGTGTTTCAGGTACAACAAGATTAGACATATTGCATCAAATTATCCACAAAAATCTAAGAATATTTCAATTGGGATAAATACGATCGACGACGACAAAGAAGAAGAACACTCCTACTACAATGAATATTCTGACTTATAATAACTTCTTGGAGGAACTTGGCTGTTACATAATGTCCATCCTTTGGCTAAATCAGGATGCCCTGATGCTAGTTTGTCATGCTAGTGAATTGCTACCATGGGTGACCTGCATTAAATACTAGTTACCTATAGTGGTATTGGTATAGCTTGAGACAATTCTTGATGGGTGTATGTTTTCAAAGTGTAACAAGTAGTGCCATGCTTGATGACTGTGTTGTCAAAGTGAAATAAGTGGACTACACTAGACAATTGTTGTTGGAATGTTTTTGACCCCAAGGTAGTTTCTGTAAGAATATGGCACAATGTCAAGAGATACCGAAAGAGAAAGTACACTAGACAATACAATAGAGATAATGGAGAGAATTTTCAAATTTTGATTATACCACACAAGAGATATGTACAATATGATGGTGTTGTCCTCCCGTGCGCTATAGTGTAGAGCTTAGATGGCCATCTATATAGACGCTGGATGGAGAGCGTACTTAGAGTATAGGGAATATATGCTCACAAGCATTGGATGCCTTAGCTTGTGCCAATTATGTCCATTTATAGTGTTGCAGGTAGTGCGGTGGACACGTCTAAGACATGAGCAGCTACACTACATTGATGTGGCTTATTGCTTGTGTATTCATAATGCACCGCAACCGACAACTGACCACTAATGATGAACTTAGTATCTGAGGGAATATTTCCAATACCTTTTTGGGCCGAGGGCTCCGCTAGCACGCTTGTACCCCTTATCATCTCTAACCATCAACAGTCACAATTACGACCCCTTCCAGCATCAAAGCTGGGATTCCTACTAAAGATATGTGCACCAATGGCATCTCCTCATCATAATGTAGGCCGTACAAATGTGCACCATACATCAATGTGAGATACATGCTGAGAGGCAGGCATTGAGTATATACTAACATTTTTAAGTGCATTGCATGTGCATGCTTTATGTGTATCATTATTTATCTACCATACATGCATCATATATTTTAAATATTACCTCACACGCTCATATCGTGACAATTACAATGATTCTCTCACTTGGTCTGGGCCAAAGTTTCTCATTCTCGTAGGATATTCTGAAGTAAAGGCACATACACATGAAGATCATGGCACACTTGTTTGTGTATTGCTCCAAAAAAAAAAAGATTGTCCTTTTGCATGAGAACCATGTGAGAAAGGGCCAGGGCTCATCATCCATTAAAAAAAACCATGAAGAAAAGAAGAGAACGTAACCTTTGGATGACAAGAGTGCATTGAGAGCCTTGGCCATTGAAAACTTTAAAACAAACAAAGAAATTTAGTCAAAATAAAAGGAGTGTCCTATGGAGGTCAAAAGACTAATGAGAGATTTGTTTTATATAGATGATTATGAAGACCACTATAATGAGTCGGTATGCATGCTAGCTTGTAGTACTAAACCACATTGGGAAAGTAAATGCATAAACAAAGTACCTTGGTAAACGAGTGTGGGTTTCCCAAGATTTGAATGGGCACACTCGCGAGAGAAGAAGCAAAACGGTGGGGGGAAGACACCTTTTGATAGGAGCCATCAGTCGGGTAGAAAGAAGCATGGTTGGACAACAAAATGAGGGGCAATCAAAAGCACCAATAGTGCACAATTTATGCAATGGTGCATATAATAGAGCCGCCCCGACCAAGAATGCACACCACACTAGCCACCACAATTGGCGGTGTGGCTATAGCGTGAACAACTAGCACCCAGGACTCAATAACAACACAAATCTAGAGTGGCCACACAGCCAGTTGCATGACTACGATAAGCAAGGGGAAAAGACAACACCAAGTCATAGTCATAGAAACGATGAGAAATACACTCTCTCTGTCATTTATTGTGACTAACAGAAATACAGGTTTAAAGTTATATATATAACCTGAAAGCTAGACCCCCTCGACTCTATATGGGATTATTTTGACTACACGTAACACGTCTATGAGAATCCTACCCTAAAAAAGAAGAAGACACATACACATATTTACTTGTGATTTCACACATATAAAAGCCCTACTAAATTTTTTATAATTCTATTAATTTTGTATCTTAAGCATTGAGAGAATTCACACACACAAGAATGTGGTCAACATCAATAATGACAAAAACAAATTCAACAATACTTAGCGAAAGGAGATAAGACTTTTTCCTTTTCCCTCTTCATTTGAGCCAAAGTAAATTTGTGATAAATAATAATATTTAAAATTCCATCATCACACATCTTAAATATTTGCCAAATTCTCATAATACACATTTTTTGCACACTTGTCAACATCATCATTGTGAATTCAATGCATAATATTTATACTCAAACTTGATTTGTTTACAGTGGTTGCATGATACATTATAAACATTACAAGAATATTTATCACATAGCATTTATGGAAAGGTGTGGGGCTCGGGGGGGTCACTATATGTAAATCCTCTATATCACGTGCGTTCAAGGCCTATTTAAAAAGTCCCTTATCTGTGAATTTTTTAGTGAATATAATGTATCCTTTCCTATTCAAATCTGTAAATTTTTTTTAAAATACAATAAATAAATCCCCTCTATAAATATATTTCTGTAAGTTTTAAATATTTAAAATGTCCTTCTGTTGAACCCACGTGATACTTACATATTTATACGAGTGACCCCCCCGAGGTGTGGGGGTTGAGTTTGATTGCATTGCATTGTATATTCTCTATACCTTTTTGGGCCGAGGCTCCGTCCTAAACCTTGACTAATTCTTGTACCCCTCATCATCTCCTAACCATCAACAGTCACAACTATGACCCCTTCCAGCATCTAAGTTAGGATTTCCACTAAATATATGTGCATCAATGGCTTCTCCTCATAATGGGGGCTGTACAAATGTGCACCATATATCAATGTGAGATACATGCTGAGAGGCATTGAGCATATACTAACACCCCCCCCCCTCAATGTCCACCCGAAGATAAAGTAAGAGTTTCTTGGCCCAATGTGAAGTCCATGAAGATGTCGAGTTATCTGGTCCTTCCTAAGAGATTTGGTGAAGATGTCAGTGCAGTTTTGCTCTGTAGAACAATACTCCAGCTCCACAATTGATCAACTCCTGCACCCACATAATGCTACTCAATCTCAATGTACTTTGTATGAGTATGAAACAGAGTGTTCTTTACAATGGCCATGCAACTCTAATTATGCATCATAAGGTCATGCCTACCCTCACTAGAACTCCCATATCTACTATAATCCTCCTCAACCATCCTACCTCACAGGCTAGCAAAACAAGCGGCCTTGTACTCTGCTTCCATTCAAGAAACTACCGCTATGATTTTCTTCTTGCTAATCCAAGACAACACACCGGATCCAAGTGAGAAGCAATATCCAAAAATTGACTTTTTGGTGTCGTAATCTCCAGCCCAATTGGAGTCACAATACTACGGAGTCACCAGACATGTATGTAATTCCATACTCAATGGTACCTTTGATGCACCTAAACATATGCATTTCTGCACTCAAATGACTTTCCTTGGTTATTGGAGAACCTACTACCAATTGCATAGCAAATGTTTGGTCTAGTATTGCATAAGAAAATCAAACTCCCATTAAGCTTCCTGTACATCCTGAAGCCAACCAAAGGTGAAGTGTCCTCAAAAGAAAGTGTAAGATTCCTCCCCCAGTCTCTCAGGATGTCCAGTATCTTCCCCTATAGTCAAATCCCTCTTCAGAAATATAAAAGATCTTGTTTCTACCAGTTTTGGCCTAGAGAGAGAAAATCTTCTAGAGAGTGATAATTTAGTTTTTAAATATTTTTGGATAGAAAAATATCTCATCTTATTAAAATAAGTTTTCCTGAAATGGAAGTTCAAAAAGATTTTCAGAAGGTGCATTAGAAATTAAGTGTAATCTGTTCAAGAGGCATTATCCTGGGGGTGAAGATTTTTTCAAAATTTTAAATTAAGGTTCCTATGGACCAATAAGATTCATAGAAGAATAAAAGAAAAATCTCCCAAAAATGAGTAAATACTCACATAAGACGAAGAGTTGACTAAGGACAAGGTTAATAGGTAAAAAAGAGAGATATTTAGGTGAAATGATGCATTTTTGACACCTCGCTATGGTGGAATTCCCCTCATGAAGGAGGCGCCTATTTCACATGCTTGAATGAGTTTTAAACTCCCAAATAATGAGATATTTTTATCTCTCCTCTCTCCTATTTCAACTAGATCCAAAAAGTGAGCAAAATTGACCTAAAAATGGTCAAAAATTGACCAAACTGATCGAGAAAATTCTAGAATCAGTTTTCTTGGTTAGAGGCTCACTTTTTATAAATAGAAGCCTTCCCCTTTGTTGAAACTCAATAGTGTTTTTTCATTGTTACCTTGCCTCTCCCAAGTGCCAAAACAATGAATTTTACTCATAATTCATTAGTTTTTGACCTTCCCTCTTCCAAAAGATTGGTGCCACTCTTGTTTCCAAACAAGAGTAGAACCCTCAAACTATCAAGCCACAGGAAAGCTCTCAAATTATCAATGTAAGTTGGAGATTCTTCTCTTTTCCATTTATTTTACACATAGAAGATGCATCTTAATTATTTGTATAAAAAAAATTTAGTTTTATTATAAAAGTATTACTTTTATTATTATTGATTTTTATGCGAAAAGTATGTATAAAAGATTATTATTTTTATTATAAAAGTGTTACTTTTATTATATTTGATTTTTACGCATAAAAGTATGCATAAGAGATTATTTTTTATTATAAAAGTGTTAATTTTATCATATTTGATTTTCATGAATAAAGTATGCATAAAAGATTATTTTTTAAGTATAAAAGTGTGATTTTCGTCATAAATGATTTTTTATGCATAAATGGGTGCATAGAAGATATTTTTTTAAATATTAAAAGTGTGATTTTCATCATAAAAGATTTTTATGCATAAACATATGCATAGAAGATATTTTTTTAATATTAAAAGTGTGATTTTCATCATAAAAGATTTTTATGCATAAACATATGCATAGAAGATATTTTTTTATATTAAAAGTGTGATTTTCATAATAAAAGATTTTTATGCATAGAAGATATTTTTTTTAAATATTAAAAGTGTGATTTTCATCATAAAAGATTTTTATGCATAAATATATGCATAGAAGATATTTTTTAATATTAAAAGTGTGATTTTCATCATGAAAGATTTTTATGCATAAACATATGCATAGAAGATATTTTTTTATATTAAAAGTGTGATTCTCATCATAAAAGATTTTTATGCATAAACATATGCATAGAAGATATTTTTTTATATTAAAAGTGTGATATTCATCATAAATGATTTTTATGCATAAATGGGTGCATAGAAGATAATTTTTTTATATTAAAAGTGTGATTTTTCTCATAAATGGATTTTATGCATAAATTAGATGCATAAGAGAAATTATTTTATTCTAAAAGTGTAATTCCTATTAAATTGGATTTATGCATGGAAAGATGCATAAAGAATTTATTTTAATCCAAAAGTATCATTCTTATTTAAAATGAATTTATGCATAGGAAGATGCATAAAAGATTGATTTTTATTTCAAAAGTGTTATTCTCCTTAAAATGGAATTTATGCATAAATAGATGCGTAAAGAAATCTTATATCAAAAATAAGAATTCTCTTGTATTCTATAAATAGATACTATAAATAGATATGAGGCTGTGAAACGAATCAGATAGATGAAAATGAACGAGGAATAGATGAAGATGTATGAATGTGAAATGTGGATATGGATGTGGATGTATGAATGTGAACGCGGATGTGAATGTATGATATAGATGTGAATTGTGGATGTGGATGTGGATGTATGGATGTAGATATGAATGTGGATGTATGGATGTAGATATGGATGTGGATATGGATGTATGAATGTGGATGTGGATGTATGAATGTGGATGTGAAAATGGATGTATGGATGTAGATATGGATGTGGATGTGGATGTGGATATGGATGTATGAATGTGGATGTATGGATGTGGATGTGGATGTGAAAATGGATGTATGGATGTAGATATGGATGTGGATGTATTCATGTGGATGTGGATGTGGATGTATGAATGTGGATGTGGATGTGGATGTGGATGTATGAATGTGGATGTGAAAATGGATGTATGGATGTAGATGTGAATGTGGATGTATGAATGTGGATGTATATATGGAATAATGAATGCGAATATGTATGTGAATGGATATAAGTTCGATATGAGCGAATGGATGAGATGAGATGTCATGTGAATGAATAATATAAGATGTGAACGAATGAGATGTAATGAGAAATGGATGTGATGAGTCGTAATGTAAATTAAGAAAGATAGGAACAGATGTTATGTGAAGTGAATGAATCTGATGGGATGGGATGGAAAATGATGTATCTGGTCAAGAATGGATATACATATGATTTGGATTTGGGCTAAGTAATATGGATTGATGTGGAACAATCTGGAAAGACGTGAGTTCATTATAGAAACTGTATTTGTGAACTGTTTGTAAATGACTACCAAACCCTCTTGGTTGTGGTTTAGCCTAGGATTAAACAACAACCTTGTGAATTATCTTGGCTAATGAGTGAGAGGATGAGAAATGGTGAGCATTTGAAATTTGGACCACAAATGGAAGAGTTGGATAAGGTTGAGATTAGTGAATAATTAGATGATCAATAAAGTGATTAGACTAATATGAGCTAATGTTAAGCTAATGGAGAGGGGTGGCTCTGATACCATGTCAAAAAAGAGATACACCCTCACCATGCATACCTAGTTTAACCCTGATTATTATGATTAATAAACACTAATCTTATGGGGTGGGTAAGAATGCTAGGGAAGCATTTTGACTGTCTTACGAATGTGGTCGTGGAGACCTACCTAATAAAGTTGCCACAGCTGCTGACGGAGAGTCAACGGAGGACGTCTCGCATGTAGAAAGGTCGGCCGAGGTCTTGACGAGCCTCGGTTCGATTTAAATGGTGAGCTTCCGGTACGGTGGATGAGGGACCAAGGAAGCAGCCTATGAGTGAAGCGCTAGGTGACCTGCGAAGGATCCTAGAGGGTGCTGACCATACGGTGCTCGGGCTCTGGGTCGCCGAAGATACCCACATGTGCGTCGAGGAAGATATTTAGAACAAGGAGTAAGAGTTGTTGGAAACCGGGCATGGATTTGGTTGATTGACCTTGCTGGTCCTCAAGGGAGGAGTCCATGGCTCTTTTATATGGATCTATTGGTTGATCTTACTGATCTTCAACGAAGATTCCATCTTGATTTTTATAAGTGATTATATTCCCAGGTACTATGAGCTAGGAACTATAGAAAAGACCCCTGAGTGAACAGGTGGTGAGCATTCTGATTGCCAATGATGCCATAAGTACACCGATAAAAGAATGATTGGAAATAAGGATTCAACCAAAGATTTTGAGGATTGTGATTAGTGACACAATGGTTTCATTAAAGGATTGTTTTAAAGATAGCTGATGCTGAGAAAAAGGCAATTTCATATTGGGTGTGTAAGCGGTGTGACTAGTTTTATGTTTGCATGAACATCTGGCTAGGGGACCTGGGAACTCTTTTCCCTGGTACCCGGGACAAAACCTAACCACATTCCTAATTGGATCCCATCACTACAATGGTTGGGTGGTTGGTTAACCCATGGGACTGGATGGGGTTAGGCTGGACTGATAGATCCGTAAATCGAGACTCAATTTCTGTTTAGTTAGATAGATGAAGTAAATCTCGAACAAAAATTGTTCTATGGAAAAAGAATCGGTTGTGCCTCTCGATGAGGAAAAAGGCGTTGGCCTCTATGATCCAAGTGCAATTTGTCTCTTGATCTGACTATGAATGAAAAAATGTGTGCCAGATACAAAAGATAGCACAAACTCCAAAATGAGTAGATAAGAGAGTGTACATACGCACGGGGGAAAAAACCTCCTAGTGAGGAAAAAAGTTCTCCAACAGTCCCAAGTGTGTTCACACACATCACTACCATATAATGCTACAAATCCCCCCTAGAGTGATAATGGTGAACATGTAAAGGGTATGGCCGATCAATCTTGAAAAGGCAGTAAACCCAAAGCTTTACGAAAAGCTTAGAACTTTTCACGAGAAAGAGCCTTCGTGAATAAATTTGCCATGTTGTCGTGTGTAGGCACATAGCTAAGCTAACCTCTGCAGAGAGTCTTTCCCTGACAAAGTGGTAATGCACCTCAATGTTCTTAGTGCGAGCATGAAACACTGGGTTCCTTTCAATTGCTAATGTGCTCTGGCTGTCAATGAAAATCGTAGTGCTAAACAACTGTCCAACACCCAAATTAGCCATAAGATGTCTGACCCACACACACTCAACTATAGCTGTAAAAGCTGCCCTGTACTTAGCTTCATAGCTGTAAAAGCTGCCCTGTACTTAGCTTCATAGCTGGAAGTGGCCACTGTAGGCTGCTTCTTGCTGAGCCATGATATACATGAATCACCAAAGCAAAAGCAAACCCCACTAGTGGACACTCGTGTGTCATAACATCTAGCCCAATCCAAATCACTAAAAGCATCTCGCGGGGGGGGGGGGGGGGGACTCATAAATATCTAAGCGTAGCATGTGGGTTTAATAGAAGGGATTTTAAAAATCCCTTTTTTACACATTTTTTACATACAAAAGGGTACCATTTAAAAGGGTGTATTCGCAGATTGAATAGAAAAACGGTATGTTTTATTCATGAAAAATTCACAGATAAGGGATTTTTAAAATAGGCCTTGAACGCACGTGATACAGAAGGTTTACTTATAGTGAACCCCCCGGGAAAAGCATGCAGCTGACTCATCCCCCTTTGGATAAAACAATCCAAAATACTGAGTGCCCCTGCAAATAGCAAAAAACCCGCTTTGACAGCCTGCCAATGCTTCGTACCTGGGCTATGCATAAATTTGCTCAAGTATGAGATTGCATATTGTATATCTGGCGTTGTGTTGCATACATAAAGAAGGGATCCAACAACCTGCTTATACAAACTAGCATCAAAAGAGTCTCTGACTAAGTCGAGTACCTGTCTCCATAGGTGTAGCCACAGGTTTACAATCTTCAAGATTAAACCTCTTCAATAGCTTCTATATATATTTAGACTGCAGCATAACAATGCCATCATTGCACTACATAAACTAAATCCCCAAATAATAATACAAGGGCCCCAAGTCTGACATCTCAAATGATGATTGCAAATCAGTCTTAAAGGCTGAAATCTAATCTATATCGGGTCATCAACATATAGAACGATGACAAAAAATGTGTCCTTACTCCTCTTCACATAGAGGGTACTCTCTGTTAGACTGTTGCAAAAATCATTTGCAACTAAGTATGCATGAATCTTCTCATACCATGCTCTAGGAGCCTACTTAAGGCCATAAAGAGCCTTATTCAACCTAGTGCATACTTTAGCCTCTTCTCCTTTCACATCAAAACCAAGAGGCTGTGATACATACACCTCCTCATGTAAATCACCATTTAAGAATTTAGTCTTAATGTCCAACCGATGTACATTCCACCCATGATGTGCTGCCAAAGCAATGAGACACCTAAATGGTAGTCATACGCGATGTGGGTGCAAAGGTCTCATCATCATCAATGCCCTTTTGTTGGGCATACCCCTTTGCAACAAGTCTGGCCTTGTATAGCGATCAATTCTACCATCTACTTTATGTTTTAACTTGTAAACACACTTAGTACCAATGGCCTTCTTGCCATGAGGTAGATCTATCAAATGCCAGGTGACATTCTTGAGTATAGAGTTATACTCATCCTGCATAGCATGCATCCAATGATCATCATCCTGTGCTTCCTCAAAGAAAATAGGTTTCTCCTCATTACATAAAGTAGAAATGAGAACATGATCCACACATGAGAATAATCTGCATGATGAGAACTTGCATGAGTTTTGCTAGGTAAAGGAGCTGCCAACTTGCTATCCCTCAATGTTTGCATAAGCCATTTTGGTATATGCCCTAGATTCTTCTATGGCTGCTCTCTCCTCATCCACTATATCCTTAATAATTTCCTCATCAAAACGCTGATTTTGCACTTGCAAATGCTAAATTTCAGCACTTGATTAGGCATTCAATTGCTCTACATATGGCTGCCCTCCACCATTAAACAAAGGTAGGAGCGAATCAAACATGTCATGTGAGCATACATTGTGCTGTTTTTTGCATGAAATCATGGGCTAAACTGAGTTTTTGACAAAAACATTTCTACTTACCAAAATCTGCTTTGAGGCCAGATGGTAGAGTCTATATCCCTTGCTTTCTGAACTATATCCCACAAATATGCATTTAAATGCCTTATCATCAAGCTTACTGCATTGTTGCTCAGGCATAAGAGCATAAGCAAGACAACCAAAAACATGCGAATGAGCAACAAAAGGCTTCCTTCCATGCCAAGCTTCTTAAGGAGTTTTAGACTGCAAGGTCTTGGTAGGGCATTCAACACATAGTTTGCACACATAGTTGCCTCTAACCAAAAACCATGAGGTAAATCTTGGGCTTTCACCATACATCGTGCCATATCCATGAGAGACCCATTCTTCCTCTCAACCACACCATTTTGTTGAGGTGTGTATGGTACTGTACATTGATGTCTTATGCCTTTTTCATCCATATCTGCATGAAATTCCTTGGACATATACTCCGCCCCTTGATCTGAATGAGGGGTGCCAACTTTATATTCACATGCATTTCCAGCCATGGATACGAAGTGCCTAAAGCACATAAAAACCTCTGACTTCTGCTTTAATGGATACACCCAGCTATATCTGGAGTAATCATTGTCCAATAAAAGTGACAAAGTAGAGATATTCCCCAATAGACGGTGTCCTCATAGGACCACATACATCACTATGTATAAGCTGTAATTTCTTAACAGCTCACAGATCCATCCTTTGGAAATGATGCCCGATGCATTTTACCAAGAATACACCCCTCAAATACATGTTGTTGCGTGACGAGTGGTGATCAATGCAAGGATGCAACACAAAGATGCAAGCAGGAAAACAAGAGACTTGACATTCTTATTTAGGGCTCTTGTAAAAAGTTCCAAGTTGTAGGTGAGTGTGGGAGTGGACTTGAGAATAATCCCACATGGGAAGTTTTGGGAGTTTTAGGAGTTTTAGTATAAAAAGTGGCTCATTTGAGAGCTTAGGGACACATTGGGCTAAACTCATGCTTGAGCTCTCTTGAGACTAGCTCTCCCTCTTGTTCATAGAGCTGCAAGCTCTTCTCTCTCCCCATCTACACTATTGTATGAGCAATGCTCTTCTATTTCAATGCAATGAGATGATGTTTTTCTCTCTTCTCATCTCTATTCTCTAGTGTGCATGCTTCTTTGTTGATGCTTGTGGATTCTCTATTAGACTTTGTGTGGTAGTGGATTCAAGCTTAAGCTTCTCCATAGCTTGTAGCTTATCTATGGGCAAGGCATTTTTGGAGTAGTGAATGAGAATACATGTTTATTTCAAGTTCCATTAAGCTTCAAGGTTTGTGTGCATGCTAGGAAAGTAAGTGCTTGAGAATGAAGTATGCTTTGAGCTTGTAGCTTATCCATGGGCAAGGCATTGTTGGAGTAGTGAATGAGAATGCATCTTTATTTCAAGTTCCATTAGGCTTCAAGGTTTGTGTGCATGCTAGGGAAGTAAGTGCTTGAGAATGAAGTATGCTTTGAGCTTGTGTATGCATTAGCTTAGCTTTCTTCTTATATTGGATGCATGAATGAGTGGGATGATGAGTGAATGAGCAATGGCAAGATTGAGCTTGTGTGTGTAAAGTCTATGTCAAGGTAGTGGTGTTCTTAGCATTTTCTTCATTCGTGGATAAGCTTTTGTGCACCGGTACGGGTTGAATCCCTAGCTCCGAAAGGGATGCAAATCCCATTGGATTGAGCTACACACGGATCATACTACTCATGCTACAAGTGAGAGAGTCTTCCGTCTCTCCATTGGCGCCGCTGCCAGGGAGAAGACTCAAAACCGGTTGCGAAGCTTACATTACTACCACTATTTCTATTTGTTTTTAGGTTTAGGGTTAGCACGAGTGTGGAATCTCGGAGCTAGTGATTAGAAGAGAAAAAAGGTAGATTACAAAGACAAAGGAGGAGCCGGATAAGGTCGCAAATTTTATTTTTTATTTTTTATTATATTTTTAAAAAAAACACACAAAGAAACCATGCATTGAAGCCGGCAAAGGTGAGTGAGGAGGCGAAGGTCTGCCTCACCCGAAGAAGGGGCGTGAAGGAGGTGAAGGTGGCCGAAAAAAGAAGCGAAGAAGGAGGCGGTGGTGAGGTGGCCTAAAGAGAAGGTGAGGCCTCACCCGCAGAACAGACGAAAGAAGCGAAGAAGAAGACGAAGCACTCTGCAACGCGACTGGCAACGCATGTAACCTCGTTTGTGGTAAACTGGGCACGGGCGTGTCGGCACTGGAGAGGCTGTGGATGAGCCGTGTCGTGTGTGCGCTGAAAAGAGTGCTGGAGGCGTCTGGCTAGATACCCCCCACTCGCGTTGATCAGGAGGCGGAGGTTGTGGTGAAGGCAGCCACAGCAGATGCAGATGCACCCACAGCAGAGACGAGGAGGAGAAGGGCCAGGAGGCAGCTGCGGTGGTTGTGGCTGCGAAGGAAGCGAAGGCTGCACCTAAGGCGGTGGCTGCAGCAGCTGAGGCGGCTCTGCACAGCTGAGTAGGCGAGAGCAGGCAAAGAGAAGGTTGTGGCAGCGAAGGCTGTAGTAGCCAACGTCGAGAGCAAGGAGGCCGAAGTTGTGGCTGCGGAGGCTGCAGTGGCCAACGCTGAGAGCAAGGGGGCGAAGGCTGTATGGCCACCAACGTAGAGAGCCAGAAGGCGAAGCCAAGCTGGTGACCGCGGGGAGAGCAAGCGAAGGTGAGTAGCAGAGGCCGTGAGGCGAAGGCGGTCACAGCTGCAGCAGAGAGCGAGCGCACACGTGGCCGCAGCAGAGAAATCCCCGAAGGCGATAAGGTGCCGAAGATAAGGTTTTAGTATTTTTATTTTTTTATTTTTTATTTTTTGTTTTGTTTTTTTTGTTAATCTTTAAATTTTTTTAAAAAAAATCTGCTATTCTCGCATACAAATTTCCATGTTTTATGCATTTTTTGAAAAAATAGAAAGAAAAATAAAAATAAAAAAATAAAAAATAAATAAAATAAAATAAAATTCTATAAATTATGTGTTTTATTTTGAGTCCATATTTTTTGCATATTTTATATTTTTTTAAATTTTTATAATTTTTTGCATAACTAGCGTAATCTACATAATTAGTATTTTTAGCATAATTCTTATTTTTATGTTATTATTAAAAAAATAAATATAATAATAATAATAATAAAATAGGTATTTACACACATATTCATGTTAGTTGCATTTAGTGGTTTAGGTAGGGTTTATATATATATATATATATATAAGAGAAAAAAATCAAAAACTGGACACTGCAACGTGCTAAAAATAGCATATGAACCTACGCTCGGGAACAATACTAGGGGGACGTAACACTAGTGCACCATCTAGCGTAACCACTCAAGGGAGCGGCACTCAATCGGTTGTTGGCAACTTGGAGAGCATTCTCGAGACATCTTCGGAGTCTCAAACAGAGAGCCTCTCAAGAACCGAGAGTGATATTTCAATGGACATAAACGAGTCATTTGGCATGAATAGACCATCCACACCCATTGGTATGGCAGATTCTGCTAATCCATTTGAAATCCCAGAAGACAGGCTATTGGCAGTCATTGGCATGTATGCTGAAAAACGATGCCAAAAGCGTTGGCATGATACGCATGTGAAGAAAGGTCGCTTCAGGAGAGGTGATCTAGTGTTGCTTTACACATTGAAGAAACAAAAACGCAAGCTGCAAATGTGAGGACTTGGTCCATTTGTGATCAACGAGCTTAGTGCGAGTGGTGCAGTAAGGTTGGAAACCTTAGATGGAGAGCCAATGACTAACTTCATCAATGCAAGCCGCTTGAAGCGCTATGAAGAACCTCTAACAGATGATATACTGATACGCATACATGCTAGTCAGACACGTAAAAAAGCTTCAAATCTGTGCTCCCTATTAAATTTAGCTACTTCTTGTGCACTACTCATGATGATGTGAAGGGGGTCTTACCTCTTCATCCAATTCAAGATTCAAGGGCAGAGTCTACCCTTTTACAACTCCAATCTGATGTTTAATGATGATCACAACAAGTTTATAAGCATGAATTCACCAAAAACTTGCATAAAGCCAAGGAAGTGTGAAGCATAATGAAGAAGGGTGAGCATTAATGCTAAAAAGATTAAACCTTTTTGCTGAACCTGCAGGATTGCTGAACCTGCAGGACTGATTTCCTAACATAGCTTGCCACTCCATGGTCTATCAACAGAGCCACTACCAGAGGACTCTCTTAGTCCACTCAATGTCTATGATTGTTAACCATGATTGTTGACCAGTATTCTATGCAACCACCTCCTCCTGTGCATCAGCCCCAACTGAGTCTTTTATAGAATCATACCAATTGTATATCTCATCAATTGAATCATACCAATTGCTTATCTCATCAAAGACAACATCCCTACTCACCCTCATATCACATGTGATAGGAGAGTGTTATTATTATGGCAAACCATGGCATTTTTCTTTAGAATATCACACGAAGGAGAGTGACATGAAGAATGGAAAATTGTAGCAAAACAATTATGCATCTGCAAGAAAGCAAGCTGAAGAGAGATATGAGAATTTATTTGTTATGCAACACATGGTAAATACATTGACTACAAATGTATCCAAAAATGCTGATGATGTATGGTATGTGGACTTGGTAGCCTCTAACCGCATGTCCTATCAGGGTGAGTGGTTTAGAGATGTGAAGAACTTGGAAAAACTTGGTTACATAAAGATAGGGGGACTGATGCATCTCATCCTATTGCTCATATTGGAAATGTACCATTGGGTATGCAGGATGGAAAGAGAAAGTACTTGTCTGATGTGCGCAACATCAAAAAGAACCTAGTTTCTGTTGGGTAAATCATTAAGCAAGATTTGCTGGTACTCTTCATCCTTGATGGTTGCCATGTAGAGGACTTCACAGAAAAATGTCATTTGGTTACAAAGAGGAATAGAGTGGGAAAAATGTTTACTTTGGATGTAAGCATGATTGAGGTCAAAACTACCTATTCGCACAAGGTGCAGGTTTTATGGCCGATATAGATATTTGGCACAAATGTATTGGTTGTTTGGTTACAAAGGGAAAGAGAGTGGAAAAAATGTTTACTTTGGATGTAAGCATGCATGAGGTCAAAGCTTCCATGTTTGCACAAGGTGCAGGTGTTATGGCCGCCGATATAGATATTTGGCATGTAGAATTCTGAAATTGTTACAGGTTTGCAAAAGTTTAAGTTGGATGAAATGCATAAGGTTTACAAACCATGTCAATTTGGAAAGCAAACAAAGAATGTATTTCCACATGACAAAAATGTATGCAAAATGGTACTTGATGTAGTGCACTCAGATGTATGGGGGACGACAAAGACGGCATCAATGGGAGGATGTAGCTATTATGTATCATTCATTGATGACCACACAAGGAAGGTGTGGGTATACTTCATGAAAGAGAAAAGTGAAGTGTTTACTCCCTTTTAGAATTTCAAAATGTTGGCTGAAAAACAAATAGGTCTATAGATTAAGTGCTTGAGGTCAAATGGAGGAGGGGGATAATATTTCTCCAATGAGTTCAATATGCGTATCTAAAAAAGCATGGAATTCAGAGGTAATTTACATGCAGGTACACTTCGTAGCAAAATGGAGTTGCTGAGAGGAAGAACAGGCACATCACAGAAGTTACACATGTATTAATGGCTGAGAAGAGCATGCCTCGTCATTATTGGGCTAAAGTAGTTTTGAGATGATTGCAGTTAATATTATGAATAGGACCCCTATAGGAGAAGTGCATGGTATGACTCTAAAGGAGAAGTACAGTGATAGAAAACTAGATTTGTCACACTTGAAAGTTTTTAGATGCATTGCATATGTACATATTCCTGATGAGGTACACCAGTAAGCTGGATCTGAAGGCTAAAAAATGTGTCTTCATTGGTAAATCCCTTGAGAAAAAGGAGTACAAATGTTACAACCCTGTTACACATGAGATGAGGGTGAGAAAGTATGTTGTATTTGATGTGATGAGTAGATCGTACACTAATACGAAAGACTCGATTGGGGCTGATGCATAAGAACATGTGGTTGCACAAAATGCAGGCTAGCAATCACAGTCATTTTGAATGGACCAAGAGATTCCTTTAATAGTGGGTTTGTTTGCTAGACCATGGAGTGGCAGGCTGCATTAGAATGTCAGTCTTGTAAATTTAGTAGGTGCATCACAAAAAGGCAACGAGAAGGTTGATGAGCCCCTTGTTGCTATGGTTGACATTTAAGCAGGGCATTCATTTGTTGATGGAGAGTATAGTGGCTTAGAGCAAAGCATTAATGAGGAGTTTGGGATTCCAGCCATCATGACACCTGGTGTAAGGAAGGCTAAGGTAACTGCCAAGGACACCAAGGACATATCTAGGACTCTGCGAGTTGAATAGGGTGAAAAACCATGTTCAAAGATTGATGTATGATGGTTATGTAGCTCACCATTATGCATTTAAGGGAAAGGCTGTGCAAGATGTTGAACCTACATGTTTTGAGAATGTTGTTGGGTATACAAATTGGGATTAAGCCATGGATGAAGAAATGGTTGCATTGGATGCAAATTAACAACTGCTCACATCTACCTTCAACCTGCTTGAAGATGCATAATTGTTTTGCTCCAACTTGCTTGCTTGAAGATGCATAATTGTTTTGCTCCAACCTGCCACTTTTTATGTCACTTTACTGCTTGCAGCACTTTGTTGCAAAGTGACTTGGTTCGCCACAATAAAAACAATCCTTTGAACCTGATCTCGATCGCGGTCTTTGCCAATTGCCTCGACCTCTCTCTCTCCCCTACCTTGAGGCTGGCCTCTTCAACCTATGTGTGTTTGCTACCTGTTGCGATTCATTGGACTGTTGATGTCCATAATTCTAATAGCCAATCCACATCTCAAGCATGATAACCAAATTTGATGGAATTAGAGATCCCATTTCAATGCCTAGAGAAGTTCGATGAAATTTGTGAGGCCATGGGATGGATTGATGATCCCATCTCTTCATTCAAACTTTGCATTGAAGGCAAAGCAGGCCAGTGGTCTCACTAAACCACTTGAAAGGCCAGCCCACAAGGTCGTTCAAAACACTTTCATTGTGGAATTCTCACCCCCAGTGGAGCCAGATGGAGCCCAGTGCACATGTCTATAACCTCAAACAAGAGGAGGGAGAAAAAAGAGGAGGGAGAAACAATGTGTATCTGGTAGACATGGCCAAGCAATTGCTGAACAAATGGATAGGCAAGCTAGAATAACCAACCTTGGGAATGCTAGTCCAAGCTGAGTGGATAGGGGGAGGCAGGGCTGACTCATCCCTGGAACATAATTTTTGGCTAAGTAAAGCAACCATGAAAGAAGGCTCTCCAGCACTATGGCTCAACAAAAGAATGGCCAAAAGATTAGAAGCCAAGGGTATAGTCAACTTTAAGGACATATGGAACAGGGATACCCAGCAATGGTTACTAGTGGAGTTCTATCACAAGCAGGGAGCAAAGACATATGTTACATGTGATTAGCAACATCAAAGAAAACCAGCCCTCCACATCCTTTTGCTCCTCTAAACAGAAACTGAAGGAATGGATGTTGAATGGAGTAAGGTCAGACAAAAGGTTAAAGAGGAGGAAACACATCACCAAATGGGTGGTGGATGCACTAGTTAAAAAGTGTGAAAAGTTGGGCTGTAAACAAACAACTCAATTTTGCAGGAAAAGGTCTAAGGCTGTATGGAAATCCACTTGTTCTGGGAGACTTGACTTGCTGCTGTGGAGAGTCCTCCATCATAAGCTCCCTGTTAGGCAGCTCACCTGTAAAAGTGGCAGGATGGCAATCCATGGTTGCCCACTCTGCAAATGCCAAACAGAGACACTGAGATATGCATTGTCGGAATGCAAGGAGGTCTATCCCTTGTGGGTTGCTATGACTAAGACCCTCCTATCTACATGTGGGGTTGTGGATAGGATAAGCTAGAGATAGGCCCTACTTGGATGCAAAAGTAGAATGAATCCATCCATCCATCTTTAAGCTCTGGCATGCCATGAGAGGAGTTCTTCTGAGTGCCATCTGGGAGCATAGGAATTTCAAGGCTCATTATGCACATGGCAGATCACTCAATAGTTCAAGAGTTTATGTCAAGAACCTCCTAGTTCAAGCTTGCAAACTAGCCATGGATAATGGTAGTGAGAAAAGAGATCTGGGATAGCTAAGCTTCTGTACAAGAAGCTAAAGAGAATTAAGGTTTAACCTCTAGGTGATGTATCATTTTCATACTTGTAATATAAACAATCTCTTGCATTTTAAAAAAAATATGGGATTACATTACTAGAACCAAGTATTTCATCTGTGAAAAGTCTGTGAAATACTTGATGATCGATCGATCATCGATAAATTTATAATCAGTCTTTAGAGCAAGTGTAGTTATCTTATAAACTTGGCCTTCCTTGCACACTTATTTGACTATGCCCATGCCCAACGTTACAAGCATATAGTCATCACAATGGCCCTCATATTAGTATGTACATGGGGAGTGCGGGTTCTAGCAGAAATGTTGCCCCGACAGCGATGGCTTCAAAGACTGCGGTTACAACTGCTGAATCTGCACAACTCGTGTTTGTTTTCTTCCTCAAAATAAGCCGTATTTCCTCATCAATCACTCGGGTTTGTGTGTACCTGGCACACTCTCTCTCTCTTGCATGTGATTTGTTGTAATCTTGTATTGCATGATGGAGGCTGCATGATGGAGGCATGATTCTTTTGTATAATCTTTTCTTTTTCAAGTGAATGCGAGAGATTACCAAAATAGAGAGCCTCTTCTTGCTTCCATCATAGCAAGATTAAGCGCACTCTTTACATCTCATTGTCTATGGAGCTCTCTGGTGTGACAACAGAGTGAGGACGCGAATGATCGGCTAGCCACCCACAAGAGGAAGTTGCAAATTACCACCACTTGTGGCTCTTTGGTAAAATTTCCACAATGACAAGTTGATTGGTGGAAGACAAGGTAAATGCTTCTAAATAACATTTAGTACTACTAATTAGGATATGCTTTTTTATGTGACTTTCCCATGTACATAATTAGCATATGCTTTTGGTTTCTTTCCAAACTTTTATATCGATCTCACAAGTGTCTCTATGGGTGCCAATGTTGCCACCACGGACACCCACATGGTCACTTTTGAGGATGATATATACACAAGGTGGATAAGGATTTTACAAGCGGTAAACTAAGGGAAACTTTGAGGCTGTTAACTAACCATAATGTATTCACCAATATGTCTTTTAGGGTTGGATGAAGAAAGTGTAAGATTGATCTAGGTAAGCTTCAGAGTGGTGTGATTATCCTGTTTAGGTCTAAGTAGGACAAGGACATCAATGACATGTTAGAATGGGCCATGGGTATAAAGAAAGACAAAGCATTGCAAGAAGAGCTCCTCAAAGTATTCAACGCACAATGCCCATCAAGAATGTTCCAATAATGGAATGAGTTTGCAAACTATTATGACATTGGCACACATGTATATCACTGTGATTCATTGGACTAATGCTGACCATAATTCTAATAGCCAATCCACATCTCAAGGATGATGACCAAATTTGATGGAATTGGAGATCCCATTTCAATGCCTAGAGAAGTTCGATCAAATTTGTGAGGCCATGGGATGGATTGATGATCCCACTAAGATCTCTTCATTCAAATTTTACATTGAAGGCAAAGCATGCGAGTGGTCACTAAACCACTTGAAAGGCCATCCACAAGGTCTTTCGAAACACTTTCATTGTAGGATTCCCACCTAGTGGAGCCAGATGGAGCCCAGTGCTGCTGCATATGTCTATAACCTCAAACCAGGAGGAGGGAGAAACAATGTGGGATTACATTATGAGAACCAAGTATTTCATCTGTGAAGAGTCTGTGAAATACTTGATGATCGATCGCTCATCGATAGATTTATAATCGGTCTTTAGAGCAAGTATAGGATTAGGCCTACTAGTTATCTTATAAACTTGGCCTTCCTTTCACACTTATATTTGACTATGCCCATGCCCAACTTTACAAGCATATAGGCCATATAGTCATCACAATGGCCCCCTGCCTATTAGTATGTACATGGGCTCTTATCATGTTGCTCGAGGGGTGCACCTAAAAATATGTAAGTATACCACGTGAGCTCAAATGAAGGGGTTTTTTAATTCAAATTTTCAGAAATGCATTTACAGAAAGAGTTTTTTTAATCGATTTTGGGAAGAAGAAGAAAAAAACCGTCAGTCCATAATGAAAAAGGATCATTTTATTCATAAAAATTTCACAGGTAGGAGGTTTTTAAAATACCTCTTAAATACACGTGATACATAAGGTTTCTTAGTAATGCACCCCAGAGTCATGTCCATAAACCCACCATTGTTACATTCTCTTTGTGACTTATTGTCATGTCCATAAACCCACCATTGTTACATTCTCTTTGTGACTTATTGTGGGGGCATCATGAGTTCCTCAAGCTACCTTATATATAACAAAAGAAAATTTAATGGTGACAAGACAACTAGATCTTGACGTGGTGGACACATTATCGAGCCGGTTGGAGGAAAGATTTTCAGAAGTAGCGACCAAGACAACTGTATGGTCGGCGGAAGGAAGGCCGGCCCTAATGTCTATAACCCTGTAGGCCGGCAACGACGAATCTTTCATGATGTGTATGTTGTATATTAAAACTAGTTTCGTGGCTGCTGCTGCTCCAACCCATTCTCTATCAGCGCCTGTTTTGCTCGGACCGCTGGCGATGGCCACAGTATCATCCAAGACGATAATGCCTACATCTTCCGGCCTACTTCGCCTCGTCCTGCTCCTGCTCATGCTGGCGGTGTGGCTGATATTCGTTTGCAAGCACGTGCAGGCCTGCGAGCAAGATGGGGAGTGCGGGTTCTGGCAGAAATGCTGCCCCGACGGCGATGGCTTCAAAGACTGCGGTTACAACTGCTGAATCTGCACCACCCGTGTTTGTTTTCTTCCTCAAAATAAGCCGTATTTCCTCATCAATCACTCGGGTTTGTGTGTACCTGGCGCACACTCTGTGCGCACCACACTTTCCCTCCTGGTGCACGCTTCAGTGTTCGAAAAAAATAATTTTGCCAAAAAGTTAAAAACCTTCATTAGAAATTTGGGAAATTATTAATTGAAGAATTTCTCAAATTTTGGAGGTTTTCCTTCTAAAATTTCCCAAATTTTGCAGGTTTTTGTACCTTCAAGTTAAAAATTTGAAGGTAATTTTCAGAAGTTGCAGGTGCAAATTACACTAAACCCGGGTTTTTTTCGAACACTGGCACGCTTTTCTGAGTCTACAAGTGTAATAATTCAAACTTTTATCATGTCTAATTTCATAAATAGGACATAAAAGCGCTTTTATTGGTATATTTAAAAAAAATCCTTTTAACACTACATGACATAAACATGTCTCTCGTGTTTAATCACCAACTTTGCAAAATTTTATTGGTACATTGTTGTGGTGATTTGCATCCATTTCTTTTTTTAGTGATTTGAAATTCAATAGGATCTCTAAGTTTACACGATATATATATATATATATATATATATATATATATGGGAGGTTGGGATGCCCAAAAGAACAAAGTAGTTCCAAGAAGGTCAAATTCATCTGTGTGGTATGCGGCATATTGCTATCCAAATGCAGTGATAACCTTAGTAATAAATAGGACATGTATATCGAGCACATGTATCGTTCTCTTGAAATCATGTGTATACCTATTTCCTTAGGCTGGCAAGCATAATGTCTTGCGATTTTGGATGTATTAGAAGGGTGAGATTAGAGAGTTGAACTCTGGTTTCTTAGTTTTGGTGGAACCACGACCCTAAGGGCATGTGCATCAACAAGCCAAAAGCATCTTTCATGCTAGAGGGAATGCTTGCAAGCCATCCACTAGAGGGGGGCACGAGAGAAAATCTTTGCAAGCATTTAAAATCACAAATCTTCTTCTTCTTCTTCTATAATGCTTTACAATTGTCTCTTAATATAGTAGAGAGTGTGGTTTTTGCATATTATGAGTTTATAACATACTGTACGCACGTACCAATACCTAAATTTATGATAGTGGCAAAATAAACTTGCATACACGAATGCTAAGATGTCCTTCTTGCAATTGGTGGTTAAAAGTATATTCTAAAAAGCAAAGATTTTTCTAGTATGTAAGCTACTCCTTCCATGTTTTATTTTCATACGTGTCGAGTTCCCTGCAATCACCCTTTGCGTCGCCCCTCCTCCATAGCCGCCATCGCCCCTTCTTCTTCTTCTATCTTCACAAGAAAATTGAGGCTTTTAATCAAATCTATAGTTATGTTTTTCTCTCTATCTCTCGATCTAATTAAATGCTCACAATATTCATTCTAAACACACAGGCGCATGCGCGTGCACACACACACAACCTTACAGAAAGAAAAAAAATATGCTCCCTCTCCAACAACCTTACTTATAGAAAGAAAAAAATTATATGATGTTTTAATGAACCATAGCCTGCTAAACTATGATGTATGCTCATTTTTAAAGGCATGGGATGAAACTTTTATTTGAAGGGTTAATTCTATTATGCCATTTTTTCCCTGTATGTAACAAGGGGATTTTGAAAAATTCACCCTTCAATTTTTCGGTGGCCTTATATGAAGGGTAAAATGGCTTATAAATGCATCAAACCTTATAATACCACTTATGAATAGGACACACCACACGCGTGGTGCTAAGACCACCACATGGGTCTAAAATAGCCCAAATCGCCTTGGGGACATCGAGCTTTCTGCCAATCCTAAACCCTTGGCGTCGAGCTCTCTACCCTTCATGTTGTCCCTTTCCATCGCCATCGCCATCGCCATCGTCTTATGTGTGCCTTGATATTGTCTTGGTGTCGAGCTCCCCTACCGCCCATCACCAAAGCAGGTATCCTTGTAGTGCCTTATAGCTTGTTCTTACTGACCCCCTTTTCTTTAATTTTGTTATCTGGGTCAGTACGAAGTGGTAAGGGGCTCCCAGACATCGCGTAAGCCCCCTACCGTTTGGTACTGACCCCATGATCCATATTGCCTCATATTTACCCCCATGTCTCTCCTTTTATACACGAGGGGTCAGTACCAAGCGATAGGGAACTCGCAGGCATCGCGTAAGCCCCTAATCACTTGATACTGACCCCCTTTTGTTTTCTTTTGTTTTGGAGTCTTTCATTTTGTTATCTAGGTTACTACAAAACAGTAAGGGGCTTGCCGACATCGCATAAGCCCCCTACCACGTGGTACTGACCCCATGATCCATATGGCCTCATATTTATCCCATGTCTCTCCTTTTATACACAAGGGGTCAGTACCAAGCGGTAGGGAACTCGCAAGAATCGCGTAAGCCACTAATCTCTTGATACTGACCCCTTTTTGTTTTCTTTTGTTTTCTTTTGTTTTCTTTTGTTTTGGGTTATTTTATCTTGTTATCTGGGTCAGTGTACAAAGCAATAAGGGGCTCGCAAACATCGCGTAAGCCCCCTACCTCTTGGTACTGACCCCATGATCCATATGGCCTCGTATTTACCCCCATGACTATCCTTTTATACACAAGGGGGTCAGTACCAAGCGGTAGGGAACTCACAGGCATTGTGTAAGCCCCTAATTGCTTGATACTAACCCCCTTTTGTTTTCTTTTATTTTGTGGTCATTACCAAGCAACAAGGTGCTCGCATGCATTGCCTAAGCCCCTTATCGCTTGGTACTGATCCCTTTTATATTAAGTATGCTTGTCCTAATCGACTAAAATATTTCTTTAGGCATGTCGGCAAATGAGTTCCACATTCTCTTGGAATCTAATGACAAGGTGGAAGTGTCTTGCGTAGAAAAGCTATATATGTTCCTATACAAGGCACATGCCCACCACCGTGCTCCTGAATTGTCTTGTGAGGTCCCCGCCCCCTCCACGGTGCACCTGCCAGTGGCAGAAGCGGCGCCGGCCTCCCACGCGGGGCGTGAAAAGATGCAGGGGGGGAAGAGAGCTTGAGCTCTTGCAAGCACACACACATTCACAAAACCCTAATAGAGAACACACAAGGTGAGAGGCTGAAAATCTTCTTCTTCTCTACTCAACACTCAACACCATATACAAGATAAGAGTACACACAATATGAACTGTACTCAACCAATACATACACGGGTTCTCTATAGTGTGAACCCGACTAAATGAGCTGGCGCTATAACTATGCCAGTCTCTAGAATGGCTGTCACACAGCCTGTCATCCCACTGGCCGCATATCACCCAAGATCTCACCAACCATGCCAGTGGTGTAAGTGTGGGGCCTATCCCCCAGGCGGGTCATCAGTGGGCCACCGCCTCACTAGACGAGCTCGATATCTCAACACTCCCCCTCGAGCTCAACTCCATCTCATGTACACCAAGCGAAGCCCTGAATCTACGGAGCTTCTCTGTACCCAATGCTTTGGTGAAGATGTCAGCTACCTGATCCTCTGTGCTAACATAAACAAGGTCAAGATCTCCTGCCAAGACCTTCTCTCTGACGAAGTGGTAGTGGATCTCTATGTGCTTAGTATGAGCATGAAAGACTAGGTTCCTGGCCAACTGTATACTGCTAATGTTGTCACAGAAAATGACAACTTGTCTATCACTGATAGACCCAAATCTGCAAGTAGCTTTCTCAACCAAGCTACCTCACATGCTGCCATAGCAGCTCCTCTGTACTCGGCCTCTGTACTCGATAGAGCAACCGTAGGCTGCTTCTTGCTGCTCCAAGTCACAGCAGCACTCCCCAAAGAAAACATGAATCCACTGGTAGATCTTCTATCTGAGATACTACCAGCCCAATCAACATTTGTGTACCCATGTACACATATCTCTGTCCCAGTCTCATAGAATAGTCCACAATGCAAAGTAGACCTCACATACCTCAGTATGCGTCTCACTGCATACAAATGCGGTTTCCGTGGAACCTGCATAAATTGACTCACCAACCCAACAGCATAGCTCAAATCTGGTCTGGTGATCGTCATGTAGATCAAACTTCCTACTATGCGTCTGTACATAGTAGGATCCTCCAAGATCTCTCCTGAATCTGCACTCAACTTGCCATTCTGATCCAATGGCACAGAAATAGGCTTACAACCTGTCATACCATACTTGGACAACATGTCCAAGCCATACTGTCTCTGCAGTAATCCAATACCATGTGGTGACCTAATTACCTCAATGCCCAAGAAATATCTGAGCTCCCCCAGATCCTTCATCTCAAACTTCTGTCTTAGCAAGATCTTTACATCAAAGATCTCTGCATCATGGTCCCCCGTAATGATCAAGTCATCTACATAGATGACAACAAGCACAACTCCTCTATCACCATGTCTCACATACAGCGAGAAATCTGCATTGGCTATATGAAAGCCAATAGTGACAAGATATTCAGAAATCTTGTCAGACCATGCTCTTGGTGCTTGCTTTAAGCCATACAAGGCTTTCTTCAACCTGCAAACATGCTCGGGGTGACTCACATCCTCATAACCAGGTGGCTGCAACATATACACCTCCTCTTGCAAATCCCCATGCAAGAATGCATTCTTTACATCCATCTGATGTAAAGACCATTGCTTTGATGCAGCCACTGCTATCACAACTCTCACCGTTGCCATCTTGGCAATTGGGCTGAAAGTTTCCTCATAATCAATGCCATATGTCTGCGCATATCCTTTGGCTACCAATCTAGCCTTGTACCTGTTTATGCTTCCATCACTGTTATGTTTAACTTTGTACACCCACTTGCATCCAATGGCTTTCTTGCCTTCAAGCAATTGCACTAAATCCCAAGTTTCATTTCCATATAGTGCATCCATCTCCTCATCCATAGCTTTCTCCCAACACACATTTCCAACAGCCTCATCAATGCATGTGGGCTCAACAACCTGCACAACCTTTGCCATATATGCATAGTGATGTGCCACATAACCATCATATGTAAATCTCTGCACAGGGTTCTTCACTCTCCCTGATCTTTGCAGCTTTTCATTCATGGCTTCCATAGCCTTCTTTACACCAAGTGTTCTCATAGCTGGGATCCCAAGCTCCTCATCAAGGCTCATATTTGAACCACTAGACTCTCCATCAACATGAGAATGCCCTGCAGAAATGTCAGGCATACCAAGGGGCTCAACCACTTTTTCTTTTCCTTTACGTGATGTAGTAATCACATTTGCAGGGCTGGTATTATGACGCAGCCTGCCACCCCATGGTCTATCAACAGACCCACTAGATGAGGACTCTCCTGGGCCACTCAAAGACTGTGATTGCTGACCTGCATTCTGTGCAACCACACTTCCACTCACATCAGTCCCAATAGCTTCTTTTTCAGCAGCATACCAGCTGCTCATCTCATCAAAGACAACATCCCTGCTTACCCTCAACTCGCGTGTAGCAGGGTTATAACACCTGTATCCCTTTTGCTCAAGGGAATATCCAATAAACACACATTTTTCAGCTTTTGGATCCAGCTTAGTTCTCAGCTCATCTGGCACATGCACATATGCAATGCATCCAAAGACTTTCAGATGAGATAAATCTGGTTTTCTACCAGTAAACCTCTCCTTTGGAGTTACATCATGTATGGCTGCAGTTGGAGTCCTGTTCATGATGTATACTGCTGTAGAAACAGCCTCAGCCCAATAGCAATGCGGCATATTCTTCTCTTCCATCAATGCTCGCGCAATCTCAGCAATGTGCCTGTTTTTTCGCTCAGCAATTCCATTTTGCTGCGGAGTGTATCTGCATGTAAACTGTCTCCGAATACCATTCTTCTTCAAAAATTCAAAGAACTCATTGGAGAAGTATTCTCCCCCTCCATCTGACCTTAGGCACTTTACATATTTCCCTGTTTGCTTTTCAACCAAAAACCTGAAATTCTGAAAGTGAGTGAACACCTCACTTGAGTCTTCTCCTTCATGAAATATACCCACACTTTCCTTGTGTGGTCATCAATGAAAGTCACATAGTACTTGCAGCCTCCCATAGATATGGTCTTCGTAGGACCCCATACAGCTGAATGCACAACATCTAGTGCATTTTTGCTCACATATCTATTACGTGGAAACACATGCTTTGTTTGCTTCCCAAATTGGCATGCTTCACATATTTTCTGCATACCTTCCACTTTAAATTTTGGCAGCCCTATCACAATTCCTTTTGTCTGCATAGACTTCAATCTCTGCACATTTACATGTCCAATCCTTTTATGCCAAATGTTTGTGTCTGCAACAATTCCTGAACCATTTGCAAACATCGCAGCACTCATTTCAGGCATGTCTACATTTAATGTAAACATTCTGCCCACTCTGTTGCCTTTTGCAACCAACCTGCACTTGTCTTTAAAGTCTTCAACATAACATCCATCAGGGTTAAACCAAACCTGCAAACCCTGTTCAATCATCTGGCCAACTGAAACCAGATTCTTTGTTATGTTCGGTACATGAAGTACATCTGCAAGGTACTTCACTTTGCCATCCTGCATAGACAATGGCACATCTCCAACATGGGCAATTGGATGAGCAGTGTCATCCCCTGTTTCCACAAAACCTGGTCTTTCCGGGTTTTTCATCTCCTTGAACCACTCCCCATGACTCGTCATGTGGTTCGAAGCGCCTGAATCCACATACCATACATTATCTTTTTGTGCTGCATCAACATTTTCAGACATGGCATTCACGACATGCTGCATAACAAACAACCTTTCATTATCCTCATTATTTCTGCTTGAGGATGCATAGTTGTTTTGCTGCACTTTCCCATTTTGCACGTCAGCCTGCTTCTTATAACATTCTGCCTGCACATGTCCAGGCTTACCACAATAATAGCATTCACGTGCATCATTATATTGCCTTTGCCAATTTCCACGGCCTCTTTGACTCCCCCTGCCTCTAAATTTGCCTCTTCCACCTGTGTGTTGTTGTTGTTGTTGTTGATTCTGGGACTGTTGTTGTTGCTGCTGCTGCTGCTGGCCATAATTCTGATTACCTGTTCGGCCACCTCCTTGACCGCGTCCATGGCCTCCTCTACCTCGTCCTCTTCCTGAACTCGTGTAGAAGGCCTGTTGCTCTGAACTATTTTTGCTTTGTGAAGACTGTTGGTCTTCACCCAAGCTCTTCTCTTCGATAATCAGCATAGACACCAAATCTGTAAAATTGGGAATGTTTTCCCGAGTCTGAATGGATGTCTTGAACGCCTTGTATTGTGGCCCGAGACCACGTAGACAGACTTCCACCTTGTCATCATCATCTACTGACACACCAATAGATGCAAGGGATTCCACAATACCCTTTATCTTCAACGCATAGTCATTCACAGACATGCTCTTTTTCTCCACAGTATGAAGTTCATTCTTCAACTGTATCTTACGTGCCTTGGTATTTGTTTAATAGAGCTTTACCAAGGTGTCCCACGCCTCCTTGGGGGACTTGGCATCCTGAATGTGCCCAATCATGGTGTCCTGTATACTAATGGATAGCCAGTACATAACCTTCTTGGCTCCTTGGTTCCAGTCTTTAAACTCTTTCACATCTTTACAGCAGTATCTCTGGTGCCTCTTCATGCTCACCTTCTATGTAGTCCCAATAGCCTTTTCCCATTAGGAAATTCGTCAACCTGAACCTCCAAGCATGGAAGTTATTCTTGTCAAGCTTCTCAGCCACAATCTGAGTTATCCCATCATTTGACATCTTGCCAAACACACAATTTTACCAGAACTGCACTCTGGTTTTTTTGCACAAACTGCTGTATTTTCTGCACAGCGGTACTGTAGTACTCTCAAATGTCACAACCAGTGACTTCAATGTGCATACATACACCCAATGGCAACTGTAGACCTCTTTGCAGCACCCACAGTGTCTGCACAGTCAATCTGTCTTCCTGCAGTTCTTAAAACAGAGTTCTGCTGCTGCAGAGAATTGATGACTTACCCGCAGTGCTCGAAATCGCTTGCTTTTTGAAAAACGGAGGTCCAGACGCGCCCGAAACGCGTTTTCAGCCCAAAAATTTAAGTCCAATAGGACTGTATAGTTGCCCTATAGCTTTAGTCTCCCGTGAAGAAAGCTCCTCAATCAGAGACGGTTTGTCGGTGCCTCCCGTAGAGCTCCCGACAAGGGTGTAGTCACCAACACAATAGGGAAGAGTAGTTGAAGCTCTTACCCTCGTACCGCTTCCTGTGGTTCTCTTGCTTGCAGCTCAACCCTTAGCACGAACCAGGCTCTGATACCATGAAAAGATGCAGGGGGGAAGAGAGCTTGAGCTCTTGCAAGCACACACACACTCACAAAACCCTAATAGAGAACACACAAGGTGAGAGGCTGAAAATCTTCTTCTTCTCTACTCAACACTCAACACCATATACAAGATAAGAGTACACACAATATGAAAGGTACTCAACCAATACATACACGGGTTCTCTATAGTGTGAACCCAACTAAATGAGCTGGCGCTATAACTATGCCAGTCTCTAG
Organism: Cibotium barometz; assembly: GCF_041138505.1. Taxonomy (NCBI): domain Eukaryota; kingdom Viridiplantae; phylum Streptophyta; class Polypodiopsida; order Cyatheales; family Cibotiaceae; genus Cibotium; species Cibotium barometz. The sequence goes on along the minus strand of NC_141060.1, from coordinate 1,826,256 downwards.
AATGGCTGTCACACAACTGTCATCCCACTGGCCGCATATCACCCAAGATCTCACCAACCATGCCAGTGGTGTAAGTGTGGGGCCTATCCCCCAGGCGGGTCATCAGTGGCCACCGCCTCACTAGACGAGCTCGATATCTCAACAGGGCGGGGGTCCACACTCGGGGCCTTGCCTGCAGATGTCCGAGACGAGAGGCTAGCCCGAGCGATCCCTCCGAGACCAGGCCCGGAAGACTCCCCTCGCACGGAAGGCACAAGCGATTCTGCCAGGGGAAAAATCTTCTAACGAGGGAATTACTCTAACGAGTCAAAGTCTTAACTAGTTAAACTGATCTGACCGAACCTGAAGTCACATAGTCAGATCAAGAAGAGACTTGTACATGGTCCATGGAATCACCACTTTTTTCCTCATTTATGAGGCACAGCCGCTGATCCCCTATCATAGAACAAGGTCTTCTCAAGATTTAAACTAATTAACGTAACTAATCGTATCTAGTTGTTTCTCAAGAATCCTCCGATCCAGCCTATCCGGCCCATGGGTTAGCCAACCACCCGACCACCGTATTGGTGGGATTCCTTTATAAAGATTTGGTTGTGTTTTTGCCCAGGTACCGAGGAAAAGAGTTTCCATGCCCCCTAGCCGGGATTCATGCAAAAGTTAAGGTAGACATACCACGTACACACCCAATATGAAATTACCATTTATAATAGATTCGACTGGCTTTAAAACAATCCTTCAATAGAAATCATAATATTTCTGATCATCATTTTTCAAAATTCCAAGTCCATTGTATTACAATAATATCCTCTAGACTCTCTGTTGAAGACCAGCTGGCCAACCAATGAGATCCAGTATCAAAATTTGGTTCCCAAAATCTCTCCTTTTAGTCCATCCGAAATCTTCCTCGACGTACACATGGGTGTCCTAGTAGTAACAACCGCGAGCTCGTGCATTGCCTGGTCAGAACCCTCTAGGATCCTCCTTACGTGTCCTAGCACTTCACTCAGGGACCGCTTCGTCGGTCCTCACCCATCGTACCAGAAGCACACCATTTTAACCGTACCGAGGCTGGTCAAGACCTCAGCAAGCTTTGTCTCGCGAGCAACGTCCCTTGACGACTCCCGACCAGCTGTTCCAAAAACGAACCTCCTCTTAGAAAAACATAAGCCAAATGCTTCCTCCAGCATTCTGGCATAAAACAGTCCTTTGAATTTAAAAAAAACAAAGGTGAGATTGGCTCCAAAATTCCTTTTTCCATAATTCCCAGTTTCATAATGCAGATCCTCGATCTCTCAGCATGGTAATCTACCCTTCATTCAGTCTGATTGTCCAACTAGATTCTTGGTGAGTTCGGTCAGGCAAAATTAGTTTAGTTCCGGTAGTCTATTCTTTGTGTGATTAGAAACTGGAATTGGTCACAAAGTTTTTTCTTGATTCAAATCGAGAGATGGACAAGTAGGTTTACTGTCTGTCCCTCTCGTAGTCTAACCAAATTCATTCGGTTTAGTTCTATAAGGATTCCCTTCAAATAAACATCTAGCTTTGGGTAAATATCCATTTAGTGATTTTACCAATTAAAATATCCAAAGATATTCCTTCTATCACATAATTTCTCAACCTTAATTCATTAGGTAGAATTATGGTGAAAATTCATCTTTTGACACTAAAATTTAATTCAAATCCATCTTTTCTTAATTATCATTAAAAAAACTTCTTTTTAACTAAATATCATACCTTTTTTTAATAAACTTGAAATTCCTCTTTTTCTCTTTTTAATGAGTGCAATCCAATCATCATGGGAATTCCTCTTTTACCATAAATTAAATCTATTTAAAATTCTTCTTAAAAATTACATAAAAATATCCATTAATTCCATTAAGCTGAAAAATCCACTTTTCTCATTTAGACATTTGAATTCCAATATGGTGGGAATTCCTCTTTCATCATTTAAATTTATCTATGCAAAAAGATAAATTTAACTAAATTTTCTCTTAAATTTTAAATAAAAATCTCCATTAATTCCTTTACACTAGGAATTACACTTTCCTCATTTAAATATTTGAATTCCAATATGGTGGGAATTCCTCTTTCATCATTTAAATTTATCTATGCAAAAAGATAAATTTAACTAAATTTTCTCTTAAATTTTAAATAAAAATCTCCATTAATTCCTTTACACTAGGAATTACACTTTCCTCATTTAAATATTTGAATTCCAATATAGTGGGAGTTCCTCTTTCATCATTTAAATTTATCTATGCAAAAAGATAAATTTAACTAAAATCCTTCTTTAATTTTTAAATAAAATATACATTATTTGATCATCCCAATTTTTCTCTTACTTCATTGGAATACATGGATTTCCATTGTCATGGGGGTATTACTCTTTTAACATAAAAATGGATTACTAGAAATTCCTCTTTTTCTTAATTAACTATTTATGCATAAACATAAAAATTAATTTTTCCATGATTATAATGAGAATCATTCAATTAATCTAGGATGATTAATTGAATATGGTAGGAACTATTTATGCATAAACATAAAAAATAATTTTTCCATGATTATAATGAGAATCATTCAATTAATCTAGGATGATTAATTCTAGAATATGGTAGGAAGTCCTCTTTTCATATTATGAATGAAAATGATTTATGTGTTAATTTTTCAAAAATTTTACCATAGCTCCGTTGCTATTACTGATAATTCTCAATAATTTGAAAGCATAAAGTTTAGTAATATCCCTATGATTAGAATAACCATTAATTGGATCAATATCCAATTATGGACTTGATTCTTAATTTTTCCATAAATTAAATAGCATAAAAGCATTAAAAAGCCACTTAATTGGCCTCAATTTGATAAGCATAAAAATTACTTTTAGATTAGAGAATTGCTTCATGATGAGAAGCTTCATTTGAATATAGAATAGGTCATAAGAACGACCATTCTTTGGGGGAGAGAGAGACATGCTTAAAAAAACATTATAATTTAAGCATAAATAGAAATTTATTTGTTTTATCATTACAATTCATTAAAGAACTTCAATTGTATTCAAAAGCCATTCAATTAAATGCTTCTCAAGCTTGAGAGGGGTTGAGAAGAGAGAAACATTTGGAGATTAAAGAAAAAAGACCATAAACCACATTTTACCTAGGTTGCCTTTATATCTTTACGGATTGATTGCATCTGCTGGTTCATGTCATCAAGCATTTGTCTGGACATTTCGACTCTGATCAATGGGTCAGACCAAGTCGGTGTAAGGCAATCTTGTCCATATACAAAGCTTTGAAAGGACTCCCAATGCTCCGATGATAAGAAGCATTATAAGCAAATTCGACCAGATGCAGATGACTTAACCACTTCTTGGGTTCCCTGCCACCACAGCATGATGTCTGAAGGATATCTTCTATTACCTGACTCACCCTTTCCGTATGGCCATCTATTTCGAGGTGATAGGTTGTGCTGAGATCCAAGAAAGTTCCTACTGCTTCAAAGAACACAGTCTAGAATTTTGATGTGAATTTGGGATCTCTGTCACTTACTATCCTCCTGGGGGATAAACCATGCAATATGAAGATTTCCTTAAGGAAAACTCTGGCAACATCCACTGTAGAGTAAGTTTCTTTCACTGGAATCAGATGGGCAACTTTGGTTAGCCTGTCAACTACCACAAAAATGGAGTTGTAACCTAATTGCACTGAAGGTAATCCAGTGACAAAGTCCATACTGATGCATTCCCACTTAATCTGTGGAATGTCTAGAGGCCGGAGTTTCCCTAGCATCTTGTAACATACCCATCTTCACTAATAAAGAAATGTCCATGTAATAGATAAAGAAATGTCCATGTAATAGATAAATTTATGAAATGTTTAGAGGCCACAGTTTCCCTGGCATCTTGTAACATACCCATCTTCACTAATAAAGAAATGGCCATGTAATAGATAAATTTATGAGTTTTTATGGTATAAAAATCAATGATTTTATTAAATGAGTCGTTTCTACTTAGAATCTTCAAATTTTGAGCCCAAATTTAGAATCTACGTGCTATTTTACCCTAATATAGGATTTTACAGCATCCAAAACGAACACCAGATCAAGCTTATACATAAATTTTAGCCATTTTTAGTTAAAAAGCAACGACCTTTAAACCTTAATAAATGCAACAACCTTTAAACCTTAATAAATGCACGATCAGGCGTCCGATTGGATGAACGGTCTGCATCCCAATGTCCAAGAGAACCTCTCGGATAATATATATATATATATATATATATATATATATATATATATATATATATATATATATATATATATATATATATCGCCCCCCGAGGCGGTTCGCGGCACCGACACCCCAAATTTGGGAACCTCGCCCCAAAATTTGGACCATACACACTTACTAGGGTGCCCGTACGATGGCCGCACAAGAACCAAAGAGCGGTCGCCCACTGTGTGGTCCACACGTACCACTACGTGGACACCCATGCTGCCCCTGACCAGATAAGGTACATGCGTACCACTCCTTTCCCTATTAACCGACACCATACCTTTTCCCTAGACCCATGCAGGCCACTGATCTACAACCTTTGCTGGTACACCGTCCTTTCGTCCTTGCTTTGCGCAGCGCCCGTACCCGTACCCCATAGTTATATAAACCCCCGCCGGGGTTCTCCATGGGCAACACGCATTTCTGCATAGCTTATGCTCTGTTGTGCCGCTGTCCGTCCCTGTGCAGTGTACTTGCTCTAGTACAGCCGCCCCTTGCAGCCACCCCTCTCACACCCCCTCATTTGCAACTTTTCAGATAAGGCAATTTTCCTCTATCCCCCTCTTGCTAGGAAGCAGTGTCAACTATTCTTCCCCCCCCCCCCCCCCATGTGAAGATACTTAGAGTAGCCCTCAGCCCTTCTCCCCTTTAGCAAAACGTTTTTGTGTTGAGGACATCTCACAATCCCCCCCCCTCCCATTTGCGTGGACTTTAGTGAGAGGTTTTAGCCTTAAGAGAGGGTTCATGCGATGTGGTCTTTTGCTCATACGGTGAGCAAACGATCTCAAAATTGAGATCTGACTGGAGCGTTTCGACCGCGAGCGACAGCAAGCCCTACAAGACAACATCCAAGATGGCCCCTTCTCGAAAACGTCAAAATATTGCCTGGGGAGGAGCGCGCAACAACGAGATTAGAGAAGATGCTCCCGATGTGGCTCCAACCCTCCCTTTACAAGCTCCTTAAGGAAATGGTGTGGCCAGGTTAGCTTGGTCATCTTTTAAAGGAGAGTTTTTTTTAAGTATTAGTGTTAATAAATGTGTATCTTTTCCTTTTAAAATAATGACATAAAATTGTATGAAGTTACGAATTAAGTGATGACGCACTCAATGAATTGCATTGAAATTGTTATCTTAAAGAGTGCAAGTTTTTCCTAGCTTTGACGCTAACTCCGTTCTGTGCTTCTGTAGCCGGGCGGCATCATTAGCAAAGCCCGAGAATGGCCCAAGGTATCCCTCATACCATTGGGAGAAGGGTTTTTGGGAATCACGAGATGGTATAGGATTTTTATCCTGCATCTTTTCATGGTATCAGAGCCTGGTTCATGCTAAGGGCTGAGCTGCAAGCAAGAGAACGAATATGACTTCGACATCAAATTCTGCCCTAGGAAAGATAATGTGGTAGCAGATGCACTTAGCCGCAAATCTTTCTTGAGTGCAATTTCAATGCCAAGTATTCCCATACTGGTCAAGGTGGAAGAAGTCTCATCTCATGATCCAGATTATGAGAGGATGATGAAGTTAGTAGAAGAAGGGGAAATTCGGAGAAAGAGAAGAATCTAATCAAGGGATACTCCACTCATGAAGGAAGCCTCTACTTCAATCACCTAAGGATCTTGCTTTAAAGAAACTAATCCTCCATGAAGCTCATGATAGTCCTGTTGGCAGGACACCCAGGCTATGCAAAAACATTAAATGCCGTAAGAAGGAGCTTTCATTGGGCAGGCTTAAAAAATGATGTCCTTCGGTATGAAGCAATGTCTCTCATGCCAAAGGATCAAAGCTGAAAGGGTCAAGATGCCTAGGAAACTTCAACCCTTGGATATTCCCCAAATGAAGTGGGAGTGCATTAGTATGGATTTTGTCACAAGTCTCCCCACTGTTCAAGGAGGATATGACTCCATTCTAGTAGTAGTGGACTTACTTACCAAAGTAGCTCACCTTATACCAGCAAAGAAGACCTTCAAAGCTTCTGATGTTGCTCGAATATTCATCAAGGAAGTCCTCAAACTTCATGGTCTCCCAAAAAGAATAGTAAGTGACCGGGATTCTGACTTCACTTCAAAATTCTGGCAGTCCTTATTTCAAGCCCTGGGAACTCAACTCTGCTTTAGCACAGCTTATCATCCATAGACCGATGGCCAGGCTGAGAGAGTCAATCAAGTAATTGAAGACATTCTCAGAGCATATTGTGGACGGTAATCAAGAAGGTGGATTCAAAACCTTCCTCTGGTAGAATTTGCCTACAGTGCATCTTATCATCAGAGCATAGGAATGTCACCATTCAAAGCACTCTATGGGCAAGAATGCTTGTCTCCTCTAAATTTCTCTGATCCGACCATAAGAGTTGAGGCATCCACCAGCAAAATGCTCAAAGAGATGGAGGAACAAACCAAGGCAATCCAAAAGGATATTACAGCTGCCCAAGATCGACAAAAGCATTATGCTGACACCAAGAGGTCTGAAAGGATCTTCAAGGAAGGAGACAAAGTTCTTCTACGAGTGTGTACGGTCCAAATTTTGGGATGGGGTCCCTAAATTTAGGGCGTCGGCCTCGATTTGTGTGCCGGATCGCCCCGGGGACTCGTACAATGGCCGCACAAGAACCAAAGGACGACCACCCACTGTGTGGTCCACACGTATCGCTACGTGGACACCCATGCTGCCCCTGACCAGATAAGGTACATGCGTACCACTCCTTTCCCTGTTAACCGACACCGTACTTTTCTCTTAGACCCATGCAGGCCACTGATCTATAGCCTTTTTTGGTACACCATCCTTTTGTCCTTGCTTTGCGCAGCGCCCGTACCCATATCCCACAGTTATATAAAGCCCCGCCGGGGTGCTCCATTGGGCAACACGCATTTCTGCGTAGCTTATGCTCTGCTGTGCCGTCGTCCGTGCAGTGTACTTGCTATAGTACAGCCGCCCCTTGCAGCCACCCCTCTCACACCCCCTCATTTGCAACTTTTCAGATAAGGCAATTTTCCTCTATCCCCCTCTTGCTATAGGAGGCAGTGTCCTTAACTCTTCTCCCCCCCGTGTGAAGAGACTTACAGCAACCCTTCTCCCCTTTAGCAAAATGTTTTTGTGTTAAAGACATCTCACATTCCCCCCTATTTGCGTGGACTTTAGTAAGAGGTTTTAGCCTTAAGAGAGGGTTCATGCACAGTGGTCTTTTGCTCATACAGTGAGCAAACGACCTCAGAATTGAGATCTGACTGGAGCGTTTCGACCGTGACAGTGAGCCCTACAAGACGATGTCCAAGATGGCCCCTTCTCAAAAATGTCAGAATATTGCCTCGGGAGGAGCGTGCAACAACGAGATTAGAGAAGATGCTCCCGATGTGGCTCCAACCCTCCCTTTACAAGCTCCTCAAGGAAATGGTGGCCAGGTTAGCTTGGTCATCTTTTAAAGTAGTTTTTTTTAATATTAGTGTTAATAAATGTGTATCTTTTTCTTTTAAAATAATGACATAAAATTGTATGAAGTTACGAATTAAGTGATGATGTATTCAATGAATTGCATTGAAATTGTTATCTTAAAGAGTGCAAGTTTTTCCTAGCTTCGACGCTAACTCCATTTCGTGCTTGTGTAGCCGAGCGGTGTCGTTAGCAAAGCCCGGGAATGGCCCAAGGTATCCCTCATACCATTGGGAGAATAAGGTTCGCCGATTGAGGTGAGAGATTATGATGCTGTCTAGTTCTGAGGGCCCAGGCTAGTGCAGTGAATAAGCCTACCCTAGTGTGCAGACATCTCTCTGAGGCGGGAGGATCGAACGATGGATCCTGAGAGAGGGCGACATGCCGGCTTGAGTCCTCACCAGCGGCCGACGATGAGGTGTATGGTCCCGTAGGGTTTTGCCCAGCATGTAGAGGCTGGAAGGCCGAATTCTAGATCATCAGCACTATAAAGGAAAAGAATAAGAGAGCCGGTTTGGCTTGTATGGAATTGATTCATGTATAAACTTTTTTTTTATAAATCTTGTTTTTGGCATTATTGTATTGTGGAAAAAGACTATTTTAACAAACCTTGTGAAAAGGGCCTTAATTAAGGAACATGTTTATTTATGTCAAACAGTATGGCAAGATTAATTAGAAAACAAATTGACGCGTGAGTAGGGTGGAAAGTGGGAGGATGGAATGCCCTGACGGCACCATCCTATGGGGACCCGATTAGTCAGGTAGCTTTCCAACAGATTAAGAGAAAGCCCTACGCTAGATAAATAGGTTCTTGTGGGCAACTCTATTCTAGAAGACTAGGCCAGCAGCTGTGCCTTGCATGGATGAGGAAAAAAGCGTTGCCTCTAGAAATCAAGTCTAGTAGTTGCCCGATTTATGATCAATTACCCTATGGGTGATTTGATTTTTAGAAGATCACGTTCCCCGTGCGGGATAGGAATCGTATCCTTGAATCTCTACATGGTCAAGGTGTCGATGAGAATAGGAAATTTTCTCCAAGTTAAGACTTAGTGGACTATCTTAAGTGTTTTCCCTATTTTAGAAGGGGGGAACCTTACACATCTTGACTCTCTCTGCCTTGACTCTTTGGCACATCAAGCATTTCTGTACATGATCAAGTACATCCTTTTTTAGTCCTGGCCAGAAGAAGCTTTTCTTCACAGACATATAGGTTTTTATAAACTCTGGATGTCCAGCTATCACGCTATCATGGGCTTCTCTCAGAATTCTTCCCTTTATTCCCTCATCATTATGGGGATACATAGCTAATTATTATAATACATGCATCCTTCATCTAGTTTGTATCCAAGAACTCGACTCATTTCCTGAGGAGTCTTGCTTTCTTGCATCAGAAGGGTAGCAATAGGGGCAAAGAATTTGTCCTGCAAGATTTTCTCGATTTCCAGGACCTTGCGCACATGATCTTCATGGTCTGCAGCATTCTTTGAGTATACCAAGAACAAAATCATCCAAGTATTCTCTGAGAATATCTTGCATAAGATGATTGAATGTCGCCGGGGCATTAGTCAATCCAAACGGCATGATTGTGAACTCATAATGCCCATAGTGAGTATTGAATGCTTTGTTTGGGATATCCTGCTCCTTGATTCTGATTTGGTAGTACCCGGATTTGAGATCTATCTTTGTGAACATTTAGGTCCCACTTAACCGATCCAGAAGTTCATCAATCCTAAGAATAGGATACTTAATAGGGAAACATGTAAAGTGCCTAAGGTCAGATGGAGGGGGAGAGTACTTCTCCAATGAGTTCTCTAAATTTTTGAAGAAGAATGGTATTCAGAGATAGTTTACATGCAGATACACTCCGCAGCAAAATAGAGTTGCTGAGCGAAAAAACAGGCACATTGCTGAGATTGCGCAAGCATTGATGGGAGAGAAGAATATGCTGCATAGCTATTAGGCTGAGGCTGTTTCTACAGTAGTTTACATCATGAACAGGAATCCGACTATAGCCATACATGATGTAACTCCAGAGGAGAGGATTACTGGCAGAAAACCTGATTTGTCTCATCTGAAAGTCTTTGGATGCATTGCATATGTGCATGTGCCAGATGAGCTGAGAACTAAGCTAGATCCAAAAGCTAAAAAATGTGTGTTTATTGGGTATTCCCTTGAGCAAAAGGGATACAGGTGTTATAACCCTACTACACGTGAGTTGAGGGTAAGCAAAGATGTTTTTGATGAGATGATCAACTGGTATGCTGCTGAAAAAGAAGCTGTTGGGGCTGATTTGAGTGGAAATGTGGTTGCACAGAATGCAAGTCAGCAATCACAGTCTTTGAGTGGACCAGGAGAGTCCTCATCTAGTGGCAGGTTGCATCATAATACCAGTCCTGCAAATGTGATTAGTACATCACATAAAGGCAAAGAAGTAAAGTGGTTGAGCCCCTTAGTATGCCTGACATTTCTGCAGGGCATTCTCATGTTGATGGAGAGTCTAGTGGCTCAGAGATGAGCCTTGATGAGGATCTTGGGATACCAGTTCTATGAGAACACCTTGTGTAAAGAAGGCTATGGAAGCCATGAATGCAAAGCTGTGAAGATTTGGGAGAGTGAAGAATCATGTGCAGAGGTTTACCTATGATGGTTATGTGGCACATCACTATGCATACATGGCAAAAGTTGTGCAGGTTGTAGAACCCACATGCATTGATGAGGCTGTTGGAAATGTGTGTTGGGAGAAAGCTATGGGGATGAGGAGATGGATGCACTATATGAAAATGAGACTTGGGATTTAGTGCAATTGCCTGAAGGCAAGAAAGCCATTGGATGCAAGTGGGTGTACAAAGTAAAACATAACAGTGATGGAAGCATAAGCACGTACAAGGCTAGATTGGTAGCCAAAGGATATGCGTAAACATATGGCATTGATTATGAGGAAACTTTTAGCCCAGTTGCCAAGATGGCAACAGTGAGAGTTGTGATAGCAGTGGCTACGTCAAAGCAATGGTCTTTACATCAGACGGATGTAAAAAATGCATTCTTGCATGGGGATTTACAGGAAGAGGTGTATATGTTGCAGCCACCTGGTTATGAGGATGTGAGTCACCCCGAGCATGTTTGCAAGTTGAAGAAAGCCTTGTATGGCTTAAAACAAGCACCAAGAGCATGGTCTAACAAGATTTCTAAATATCTTGTCACTATTGGCTTTCATGTAGCCAATGCAAATTTCTCGCTGTATGTGAGACACATTGATAGAGGGGTTGTGCTTGTTGTCATCTATGTAGATGACCTGATCATTACGGGGGACCATGATGCAGAGATCTTTGATGTAAAGATCTTGCTTAGACAGAAGTTTGAGATGAAGGATCTAGGGGAGCTCAGATATTTCTTGGGCATTGAGGTGATTTGGTCACCACATGGTATTGGATTATTGCAGAGACAGTATGGCTTGGACATGTTGTCCAAGTATGGTATGATAGGCTGTAAGCCTATCTCAGTGCCATTGGATCATGATGGCAAGTTGAGTGCAAATTCATGAGAGATTTTGGAGGATCCTACTATGTGGTGCACAATAGGAAGCTTGATCTACATGATGATCACCAGGCTAGATTTGATGATCTAGCCTGGTGATCTACATGATGATCACCAGGCTAGATTTGAGCTATGCTATTGGGTTGGTGAGTCAGTTTATGCAGGTTCCTCGGAAGCCACATTTGGATGCATTGAGACACATACTAAGGTATGCTGTTGGGTTGGTGAGTCAGTTTATGCAGGTTCCTCGGAAGCCACATTTGGATGCATTGAGACACATACTAAGGTATGTGTCTCAATGCTAAGGTATGTGAGGTCTTTCCCAGTTTCATAAAATAGACCACAATGCAAAGTAGACCTCACATACTAAGGTATGTGAGGTCTACTTTGCATTGTGGAATATTTTATAAAACTGGGACAGAGATACTTTGCATTGTGGACTATTTTATAAAACTGGGACAGAGATATATGTACATGGGTACACAGATGCTGATTGGGCTAGTAGTATCTCAAATAGAAGATCTACTAGTGGCTTCATGTTTTGTTTGGGGAGTGCTACTGTGACTTGGAGCAGCAAGAAGCAGCCTAAGGTTGCTCTATCCAGTACATAGAGGCCGAGTACAGAGGTGCTGCTATGGCAGCATGTGAGGTAGCTTGGTTGAGAAAGCTACTTGCAGATTTGGGTCTATCAGTGGATAGACAAGTTGTCATTTTTTGTGATAACATTAGCAGTATACAGTTAGCGAGGAACCCAGTTTTTCATGCTAGCACAAAGCATATAGAGGTCCACTACCATTTTGTCAGAGAGAAGGTTTGGGCAAGAAACGTTGACCTTGTTTAAGTCAGCACCCTACAGGATCAGGTCGCTGACATCTTCACCAAAGCATTGGGTATAGAGAAGCTCCGCAGATTCAGGGCTTCACTTGGTGTACATGAGATGGAGTTGAGCTTGAGGGGGCGTGTTGAGATATCGAGCTCATCTAGTGAGGCGGTGGACACTAATGACCCGCCTGGGGGATAGGCCCCACACTTACACCACTGGCATGGTTGGTGAGATCATGGGTGATATGCGGCTAGTGGGATGACATGCTGTGTGATAGCCATTCTAGAGACTGGCATAGTTATAGCACCAGCTTATTTAGTTGGGTTCACACTATAGAGAACCCTACTTTGTATTTGGTTGAGTATCTTTTCATATGTGTGTACTCTTATCTTTGTATATGGTGTGTTGAGTGTTGTGTTGTGAAGAAGAAGAAGATTTTCAGCCTCTCACCTTGTGTGTTCTCTTTTAGGGTTTTGTGAGTGTGTGTGTGCTTGCAAGAGCTCAAGCTCTCTTCTCCCCTGCATCTTTTCAAAGATTTGGTTGTGTTTTTGCTCAGGTACCTCGAGGAAAAGAGTTCTCGGGCCCGCTAGCCAACGATTTATGCAAAAGTTTTGGTAGGCATATCACGTACACACCCAATATGAAATTACCATCTATAACAGATTTGACTGGATTCAAACCAATCCTTCAATAGAAATCATAATATTTCTGTCCCTCTCGTAGTCTAACCAAATTCATTCAGTTTAGTTCTACAAGGATTCCCTTCAGATAAACATCTATTTTTGGGTAAATATCCATTTAGTGATTCTACCAATTAAAATATCCAGAGATATTCCTTCTATCACATAATTTCTCGACCTTAATTCATTAGGTAGAATTATGGTGGAAATTCATCTTTTGACACTAAAATTTAATTCAAATCCATCTTTTCTTAATTATCATAAAAAATTCTTCTTTTTAACTAAATATCATACCTTTTTTTAATAAACTTGAAATCCCTCTTTTTCTCATTTTAATGAGTGCAATCCAATCATCATGGGAATTCCTCTTTTACCATAAATTAAATCTATTTAAAATTCTTCTTAAAAATTACATAAAAATATCTATTAATTCCATTAAGCTGAAAAATCCACTTTTCTCATTTAGACATTTGAATTCCAATATGGTGGGAATTTCTCTTTCATCATTTAAATTTATCTATGCAAAAAGATAAATTTAACTAAATTTTCTCATAAAATTTAAATAAAAATCTCCATTAACTCCTTTACACTAGGAATTACACTTTCCTCATTTAAATATTTAAAATCCAATATGGTGGGAATTCCTCTTTCATCATTTAAATTTATTTATGCAAAAAGATAAGTTTAACTAAAATTCTTCTTTAATTTTTAAATAAAATATACATTATTTTAGCATCCTAATTTTTCTCTTACTTCATTGGAATACATGGATTTCCATTGTCATGGGGATTACTCTTTTAACATAAAAATGGATTACTAGAAATTCCTCTTTTTCTTAATTTACTATTTATGCATAAATATAAAATTTAATTTTTCCATGATTATTGTTGCCATATATATAGAGGCAGTAGGACCGCCGGGGTACTTTTTCCCTCTTTAGGAGGTTTTTTCCCCCGGCTTGTATATATGCCCATCCTTCTAGGGCTAACTTATCTTTTGTACATTGACACAATCTAATACACTTTGTGTTGTGTGCATTCTTGCTTCTTCTTCTCCAAGCTTTGTGTGCTTTCCTGCAACCCTAATTCTAACAACTGGTATCAGTGCAGGCATCGGCTCCCAGGGCTACGCCCCAGCACCCTCCGACTCACGTTCTCCGATTGAGGTGAGGTTTCACGAGCACTTGCAGCTCCCTAGCGTTCTCAGAATTTGCATCTGAGATCGTTTCGGGCTCCGTTTTTGTATTTCAAGTTCTGCACAAGTGTTTTCGTCATTTTCGGCAGAAATTTCGACAGTGCAGTTTTCTGTAAAACAGGCATACGTGTTCTATTGTGGACCGTGCTACATAGCACAAGTTGTCTTCTGTTCAGTCTTTGCTTCATTACAGGTAGCTTTTGCATCAATTTCAGTCAGTGGCCATGGCTGATAACAGCAATGATGTATTTCGCATGTTGTCTGCTGAGAAGACAAACTGGATGGAGACAGCAACTATCCACTTTGGGCATACGTGATGCAGCATGTTTTGGATGTACGTCCAGGTTCTGTGGATGTAGGATCTGTTGAGGATGTTGCAGGATCTAGCAGCTCTACTGTTGCTACTGTTTTACCCACTGCTGAACAAGCTCATTGGGATGGTAAAGATGCGCAAGCTCATGCCTTGATCGCACTTTCTATCAAACGTAACATCACCCCACATATTCGTTCAGCTAAAACAGCAAAACAAGCTTGGGATATTCTAGCTGGTTTGTATGCAGGTCGTAACGAGGTGAAAATCGCTTACCTGCGTAAAGAGATAGAATTGAAGATTATGCAGGAAGATGATGACATGAATGTTTTTCTTGTTGAGATTAAAGATCTCAAAGAACAGTTGATTTCTGCAGGTGAGATTATTCCTGATCTTTCTCTTGTGTAGAGTGTTCTTGATGCTTTACCTGAGACATATCAGACTTTTGCTTCCACGTGGGAGACTTCTTAATGAGGACAAACCTGATGCTGTCAAGTATGATACTTTAGTCAACAAACTCTTGCAAGAAGCGCAGTCCAGGAAAAACAGGGCTAGGAAGCGTCGTGCAGTTGATCAAGCATTTATTGCTGCCCGCAGCAGTAGAGAAGAAGTGGTAAGGCAGCCCCTTCCACTGTTTCTTCTCCTATTAGTAGGTTTGTAACTTCTTCTCCTTCCACAGGTAGCAACAATAAGTCTGAGAAGACTCTTGATAAAGGCAAGAAAAAGACCAAGTGTAATTATTGTAAGGCAAATGATCATGTCATTAAGAATTGCCCTAAGCTAAAGGCTAAAGAGGCAAAGAAGAAAGAGTCAAATGCAGCCACAATAGCGGATGCTTCTACAAATGCAGATTCTGCAAACGTTGTGCAGGATACAGAATGGGCATTTAGCGTGTATTGCCAGTATGACTCATCTGTACATGATACATGTTTGGCAGTTTCTGTTGACTCTAATGTATGGTATTTTGACAGTGGTGCTACAAAGCACATTACCTCGCATCGTGATATGTTCACTTGTCTTGAGGCTGTCTCTAATGGGAATACTGTCACATGTGCTAATAATGCTTCTTACCCAGTGAAGGGAATTGGTAAAATTATGCTTATTGCTGCAAATGGCAGTGCTTTCACACTTTTAGATGCTTTATATGTGCCAGGAATAAAGAAGAATCTATTGTCTGTCTCTGCGCTTGCTAGACTTGGACTTGTAGTCAAATTTGTGGATGACAGATGTATTGTTCATGATTTGACTTCTGGTGATACGATTATTGCATCTGGCACCTTGTTTCGTGGGCTATATAGGCTCAATTCTTATGACAAGTGTGTGGAAGATTCAGCAAATGCAGTTTCTGATGAAAAGGCAGTTTCAGATGCAAAACTATGGCATGCTCGTTTTGGTCATCTAAACTTTGCTAGTTTGCTGCGTTTGCAGAAATTTGATATGGTTGCTTCATTGCCCCCTCTTGAGGCACCATTGAAACATATTTGTGAAGGCTGTATTTTGGGCAAAATGCAGCGTTCTGCATTTCCAAAGGATGGTTCTGTGCGGGCCACTTGCAAATTGCAACTTGTACATAGTGATGTATGTGGGCTTATGCAAACTCCGTCATTTGGTAAACACTTGTACTTCGTGACTTTCATTGATGATTACTCAAGGCATGCATGGGTATATCCACTGAAGGCAAAGTCCGAAGTGTTTTTGTGCTTCAAACAATTTTTTCTTATGGTTGAAAATGTATCCAATTGTACTGTGGGCACCCTCCGTTCTGATCGAGGGGGGGAGTACATGTCTAAAGAGTTTGATGCATTTCTGGCTAGTCGTGGGATAAAACACCAATGTACAGTGCTATATACCCCTCAGCAAAATGGTGTTGCTGAGAGGAAAAACAGGTCACTTATGGAGATGGCACGATGTATGGTCAAGAGCCAAGCTTTGCCACATGCGTTTTGGCTTGAGGCTGTCATGTGTGCTGCATATGTACTCAACAGGTGTCCCACTAAGGCCTTGCAGTCTATTACTCCATACGAAGCTTGGCATGGTAGGAAGCCTTCTATTGGTCACTTGCGTGTCTTTGGTTGCTTGGCCTATGCTTAAGTGCCTGTGCAACAACGCAAAAAATTGGATGATAAGGCTGTCAAATGCATTTTTGTTGGCTACATTGCTGAGAGCAAGGGTTACAAATTGTATCATCCATAGTCAAAGCGTATCTTGATTAGTCGAGATGTTGTTTTTGTGGAAGATGCTGTGCAGCCTTTGTTATCATGTACCAAAGAGACAGGTGTGAGCTCACGGGATGTATTTGATACATTGTTGCCTATGTTTACAGGTGGGAATTCAAATGTAAGTCCTAATGAGGCAAATATTCAGCCTATGCAGATTTCAAACGACATCATAGATCAGCCTATTTCTGACGCAGATTTACAGGATGTAATTTCTGAGGATAGGGCTGAAAATGAGCAGGCTAGAGGTATGCCTAAATGGCTGGTGCAAACCTTGCGTGATATTAAAATTGATGCACCTATGACTAGTCGTACTCATTCAGGTTTTCAGCATGCCTCTTATGCATCAGATTGTTATGCTTTGGCTATATCTAGTATGTGTGAAGAGGAAGAACCTCTTTCATTTGATGAGGCACAAAATTCAAAAAATTGGTTGGCTCTGCAATGCAAAGTGAATATGATGCTATAATGAAGAATGGTACATGGTCTTTGTGTGATTTGCCTATTGGTAAAAAGGCCATTGGGATGTAAGTGGGTTTTTAAGTTGAAACGAAAGCCAGATGGCAGTGTTGATCGCTATAAGGCTAGACTTGTTGCAAAGGGTTATGCTCAAGAAAAGGGCATTGATTTTGATGAGACCTTTGCTCCCACTTGTCGTATGACTACCATTCGTAGCATTTGTGCATTGGCAGCTCATAATGGTTGGAATGTACATCAGTTAGACATAAAGACTGCATTCTTGAATGGAGATTTGTATGAGGAGGTGTACGTATCGTAGCCTCATGGTTTTGTTCAAAGAGGGTAGGAAAACAAAGTGTGCAGGTTGAAAAAGGCTTTATATGGTTTAAAGCAAGCTCCACGAGCTTGGTATGAAAAGATACATGCATATTTGACTACACATGGTTTTCAGAATAGTCCAACAGAAAGCACTTTGTATGTTAAACGTGTGGATGATGTACATCTAATCATTGCTCTCTATGTCGATGACATGCTGCTCACAAGACCAAATGAGAGTCATATTGCTGATTTTAAGGCTGACTTGAATGCCTCTTTTGAGATGTCAGACTTGGGGCATTTGCATCATTATTTGGGGATACAATTTAAGCAGTGTGATGGAGGTATTGCTTTGTGTCAGACAAAGTATATTGAGACATTGTTGCGGAGATTTGGCCTTGAAGACTGCAAGCCTATTGCTACTCCAATGGAGACAGGTTTGAAGTTGAGTCTTCATGATGCTGGAGATCACTTTGATGTCACACTCTATCAGACAGCTATTGGTTGCATCATTTATGTATGCATTACGAGGCCGGACATTCATTTTGCAGTCTCACAGGTGAGCAAGTTTATGCATAGCCCAGGGTCTTAGCACGCATCTTTCGCTACTTGAGTGGCACCATACATCTTGGGTTGTTTTATCCCAAGGGGAGATCGTTGCCGCCAGATTTACATGCTTTTTCGGACTGAGATTGGGATGGTTGCTATGACACAAGAGTGTCCACAAGTGGTTTTTGTTTCATGAAATATCTTGGTTGAGCAAGAAGCAACCTACTGTGGCCACTTCTAGTTGTGAAGCTGAGTACAGGGCAGCATTCACAGCTACGGTTGAGTGTGTGTGGCTCAGACGGCTTATGGGTGGCTGACTTGGGTGTTGGACAGGAGTCTACCACCTCTATCTTCACTGACAGTCAGAGTGCATTGGTAGTTGCGAGAAACCTAGTTTTTCATGCTCGCACAAAGCACATTGAGGTGCATTATCACTATGTCAGGGAGAGACTCTCAGCAGGAGAGATCAGCTTGGCCTATGTGCCAACACAGGACAACCTCGCCGATCTTTTTACAAAGGCGCTTCCTCTGAGAAGTTCGAAGCTTTTCGCAAAGCTTTGGGCTTGCTCCCCTTTGTGGACTGATCTACTTCGGGCATGGCACTCCCCTATACATGAGTGCTAGCTCTCATTCACACCATCACTCCCAGGGGGGATTTGTTGCCATATATATATAGGCAGTGATGTGTGTGAATACACTTAGGACCGTCGGGGCACTTTTTTCCTCTTTAGGAGGTTTTTTCCCCCGGCTTGTATGTTACCATATTATAGTAGTGATGTGTGTGAACACACTTAGGACCGCCGGGGTACTTTTTCCCTCACTAGGAGGTTTTTTCCCCCGTGCATTGTATATACGCCCATTATCTTCTAGGGCTTGTTATCTTTCATTTTTGGCACTCATAATACACTACTGTGTTGTGCTCAAGCTTCCTCATCTTCTTGAAGTTGTGTGTGCATTCCTGCAACCCTAATTCCAACAATTGGTATCAGAGCAGGCTTCCTCCTCCCGGGCAGCATCACCGGCACCTGCCGCTTCATCTCCTCCGATTGCGACGAGGTTTCACGAGCGTCTGCAGGTTAGTATATGCCGTGGGAAAGCAGGTAGGGCTTGTTCGTTTCAGAATTTTGATCTGAAGTCATTTCGCCCTCCGTTTTTGCATTCCAAGTACTGCGCAGGCAAAATCGTCCTACTGTGCAGATTTTCTGTCAAGATTAAAATCTGCAGGACAGGTGCCCATTCGTCTGTTTTGGGCTGTGCTACATAGCACAGGTCGATTTTATACAGGTTTACCTCTTACAGACAGCATTTACATCTAGTAGTACAGTCATTGGCCATGGCTGACAACAATGATGTATTCCGCATGTTGGCTGCTGAGGATAAGTTGGATGGCACCAACTATCCATTGTGGGCATATATGATGCGACATGTATTGGTAGCAAAGGGGTTATGGAACATTGTGCAGGGTATTGATGCACGTCCTATTGTGGCTGGGAATGCTGCAAACACATCAGAAACAGGTACTGTTGATGATGGTGCAGGCACAAGTGCTGTAGCAGCTGTTCGAGAACCACCACTTTCAGCAGAGCAGATTCGTTGGGATGGTAGAGATGCGCAGGCTCATGCCTTGATTGCGCTATCTGTCAAACGTACCATTATCCCACATATTCGCTCCTGCAGGACTTCTAAGGATGCTTGGGATGTACTTGCCACATTGTATCAGGCAAGAAATGAGGCTCGTGTTGCTTACCTCCGAAAACAGTTGGAGAGTGAGCATATGAACGAAGGTGATTCTATGGATAGCTTTTTGACAAAGATCAAGGATTTCAAAGAGCATCTCATTTCTGCAGATGAAATCCTGTCAGACAGTTCACTTGTGCAGACTGTTTTGAATGGTCTACCAGATTCTTATCAGGGTTTTGCTTCCACTCTTCGCTTGATGATGAAAGGCAATCCCAATGCCTTATCATTTGAGGAGTTAGTTTCTGTTTTGCTGCAAGAAGACCAGTCAAGGCAAAACAGGAATATTATGCGTGTCGCAGATCAAGCTTTCGTTGCTAGTCAGAGAAGCGGGAAAGGTAAAGCTGGCTTTTCTTCTAGTAAGCAGAAATCTGCAAATGCTGCGCAACCAAAGAAGGAAGACAAAGATGAGAAGAAGGGTGACAAACAGAAGACATTTTGCAAGTACTGTAAGGGAAATGATCATGTCATCAAAGCGTGTCCTAAGCTGGCTGCGAAAGAGGCTAAGAAGAAAGAGGCTGGTATGGCTGTTTTGCAGATGCCTCTCCTTCTAACAATGAATCTGCTAATGTTGTTCAAGATACAGAATGGGCATTCAATGCGCAGTGCAGTTATGACCCATCTTTGCA
Organism: Cibotium barometz; assembly: GCF_041138505.1. Taxonomy (NCBI): domain Eukaryota; kingdom Viridiplantae; phylum Streptophyta; class Polypodiopsida; order Cyatheales; family Cibotiaceae; genus Cibotium; species Cibotium barometz. Next base: position 1,806,120 of record NC_141060.1, on the reverse strand, counting down.
TGACACATGTATGTCTGCAGTAGATTCAGATGTATGGTACTTTGACAGTGGTGCCACTAAGCATATCACCTCGCAGCGCAGTTTATTCACTTTCCTTGAGTCTGCTCCCACAGGGAATACTGTCACTTGTGCCAATAACTCCTCTTATCCCGTTAAAGGAGTTGGACAGATTGTGCTGAATGTTGCAAATTGCAACACCTTTACACTTTTTGATGCATTGTATGTGCCAGGGATCAAAAAGAATCTGCTGTCAGTCTCCGCATTTGCCAAAACAGGTTTGGTTGTAAAATTTGTGGATGACAGATGTACTGTTCATGATCTCTCTTGTGGTGACATCATTGTAGCATCTGGTTCACTATGTCGAGGGCTGTATAAGCTCAATATGGATGGCAAATGTGTAGAGGATTCAGCATGTGCTATTATGGATACGCAGGCTATTTCAAATGCAAAACTGTGGCATGCACGTTTTGGTCATCTGAATTTTGCAAGTTTGCTGCGCCTGCAGAAATCTGAAATGGTGTCTTCTTTGCCTAAGCTTGAGGCACCTGTCAAGCATGTTTGTGAGGGCTGCATATTGGGTAAAATGCAGCGTGCTTCCTTTCCCAAAGATGGATCAGTGAGAGCTGAACGCAGATTGCAGCTTGTTCACAGTGATGTTTGTGGTCCCATGCAAACTCCATCATTTGGAAACTACCTTTACTTCGTGACTTTCATTGATGATTTTACCAGGCATGCATGGGTATATCCTTTGAAGGCAAAGTCCGAAGTGTTTTTGTGCTTCAAACAGTTTTTGGTTATGGCTGAAAATGTGTCAGAAAGTAAGATGGGCACCCTCCGTTCAGATCGAGGGGGGGAGTATATGTCTTCAGAATTTAATGCATTTCTGGCTGAGCGTGGGATAAAACACCAATGTACAGTGCCGTATACACCACAGCAAAATGGTGTGGCTGAGAGAAAAAACAGGTCTCTCATGGAAATGGCAAGATGTATGGTTAAGAGTCAAAGTCTACCACATGGTTTTTGGCTTGAGGCTGTCATGTGTGCCACTTATGTACTAAACAGGTGTCCCACCAAAGCATTACAGGTTGTCACTCCATATGAGGCTTGGCATAGCCGCAAGCCATCTGTTGGCCATTTACGTGTTTTTGGTTGCCTGGCATATGCATTAGTGCCTGTGCAACATCGCAGAAAATTGGATGACAAAGCTGTCAAATGTATTTTTGTTGGATATAGTGCTGAGAGCAAAGGCTATCGTTTGTATCATCCACAGACAAAGCGCATTTTGGTTAGCCGTGATGTTGTATTTGTGGAAGATGCAGTTCAGCCCTTGGTTTCATGTACTAAGGAGACAGATATCAGCTCACGTGATGTCTATGATACATTGTTGCCTCTTTTCAGTGGTGCACAATCAAGTGCAATACCTCATGAGGCAGTTTTTCAGCCTATGCAGGTTTTAAATGATGGCACAGATCAGCCTATATCTGATGCAGATGTGCATGATGCACTTGAGGATGAGAGACAAGAGATTGAGGGCTCTAGGAACATGCCTAGATGGCTGGTGCAGACTTTGCGTGACAGCAAGTTGGATGCCCCTTTGTCTAGTCGCACTCGTTCTGGCTCTCATGGTGCCTCTTATGCGTCAGATTGTTATGCATTGGCTGTTTCTAGTATGTGCGATGAAAGTGAGCCTGTTTCATTTGATGAGGCACAAAGTTCAGAAAATTGGATGGCTGCTATGCAAGCAGAATACGATGCTATTATGAAGAATAGTACATGGTCTTTATGTGACTTGCCCCCTGGCAAGAAGGCCATTGGCACTAAGTGGGTATACAAATTGAAGCGTAAGCCTGATGGCACAGTGGATCGCCATAAGGCTAGGCTTGTTGCAAAAGGTTATGCTCAAGAGAAGGGCATTGATTTTGATGAGACTTTTGCTCCCACATGTCGTATGACCACTGTTCGTAGCATCTGTGCATTAGCAGCTCATAATGGTTGGAATGTACATCAGCTGGACATAAAGACTGCGTTCTTAAATGGAGATTTGCATGAGGAGGTGTATGTATCGCAGCCTCGTGGTTTTGTTCAAAGAGGGCAGGAAAACAAAGTGTGCAGGTTAAAAAAGGCTTTATATGGTTTAAAGCAAGCTCCACGAGCTTGGTATGAAAAAATACATGCATATTTGACTGCACATGGGTTTCAGAATAGTCCAACAGAAAGCACTTTGTATGTTAAACGTGTGGATGGTGTACATCTAATCATTGCTCTCTATGTCGATGACATGCTGCTCACAGGACCAAATGAGAGTCATATTGCTGATTTTAAGGCTGATTTGAATGCCTCTTTTGAGATGTCAGATTTGGGGCATTTGCATCATTATTTGGGGATACAATTTAAGCAGTGTGATGGAGGTATTGCTTTGTGTCAGACAAAGTATATTGAAACATTGTTGCGGAGATTTGGCCTTGAAGACTGCAAGCCTATTGCTACTCCAATGGAGACAGGTTTGAAGTTGAGTCTTCATGATGCTGGAGATCACTTTGATGTCACACTCTATCAGACAGCTGTTGGTTGCCTCATTTATGTATGCATTACGAGGCCAGACATTCAGTTTGCAGTCTCACAGGTGAGCAGATTTATGCATAGCCCAGGCATTAAGCATTGGCAGGCAGTGAAGCGTATCTTTCGCTATTTGAGTGGTACTCGGCATCTTGGGTTGTTTTATCCCAAGGGGGGATCATTGCCGCCAGATTTACATGTTTTTTCAGATTCTGACTGGGCTGGTTGTTATGACACACGCGTGTCCACGAGTGGTTTTTGCTTCATGCTTGGAAGCTCATGCATATCATGGTTGAGCAAGAAGCAGCCTACTGTGGCCACTTCTAGTTGTGAAGCTGAGTACAGGGCAGCTTTCACAGCTACGGTTGAGTGTGTGTGGCTCAGACGCCTTATGGCTGATTTGGGTGTTGGGCAGCCATCTGCCACCACCATCTTCACTGACAGTCAGAGCGCATTGGCAGTTGCGCGGAACCCAGTGTTCCATGCTCGTACGAAGCACATTGAGGTGCACTACCATTATGTCAGGGAGAGACTCTCTGCAGGAGAGATCAGTTTGGCTTATGTGCCAACACAGGATAACCTTGCAGACCTTTTCACAAAGGCTCTGCCTCGTGAGAAGTTCGAAGCTTTTCGCAAAGCTTTGGGCTTACTCCCTTTTGTGGATTCGTCCACATAGCTAGACACTTCCCTATACATGAGTGCTAGCTCTTGTTCACCGCATCACTCCAGGGGGGATTTGTTACCATATTATAGTAGTGATGTGTGTGAACACACTTAGGACCGCCGGGGCACTTTTTCCCTCACTAGGAGGTTTTTTCCCCCGTGCATTGTATATACGCCCATTATCTTCTAGGGCTTGTTATCTTTCATTTTTGGCACTCATAATACACTACTGTGTTGTGCTCAAGCTTCCTCATCTTCTTGAAGTTGTGTGTGCATTCCTGCAACCCTAATTCCAACATTGTATATATGCCCATCCTTCTAGGGCTAACTTATCTTTTGTACATTGACACAATCTAATACACTTTGTGTTGTGTGCATTCTTGATTCTTCTTCTCCAAGCTTTGTGTGCTTTCTTGCAACCCTAATTCCAACAATTATATGAGAATCATTCAATTAATCTAGGATGATTAATCCTAGTAAATGGTAGGAAGTCCTCTTTTTATATTATGAATGAAAATGATTTATGTGTTAATTTTTTAAAAATTTTACCATAGCTCCATTGCTGCTATTACTGATAATTCTCAATAATTTGAAGTAATATCCCTATGATTAGAATAACCATTAATTGGATCAATATCCAATTATAGACTTGATTCTTAATTTTTTCATAAATTAAATAGCATTAAAAAGACACTTAATTGGCCTCAATTTGACAAGCATAGAAATTACTTTTAGATTAGAGAATTGCTTCATGAGAAGCTTCATTTGAATATAGAATAGGTCATAGGAATGACCATTCTTTGGAGGAGAGAGAGACATGCTTAAAAAAACATTATAATTTAAGCATAAATAAAAATTTATGTGTTTTATCATTACAATTCATTAAAGAACTTCAATTATATTCAAAAGCCATTCAATTAAATGCTTCTCAAGCTTGAGAGGGGTTGAGAAGAGAGAAACATTTGGAGATTAAAGAAAAAAGACCATAAACCACATTTTACCTCCTAGATTGCTTGATTCTTTGATCAAAGTAGAGGCCCCCAACCAATCAATTGGTTTGGTATGTTGATGAAGTCTCCAAGGAAGATTGAAGAGAGAGAGAATCTCCAATCTCTTCAATTTGAAGAGGATTTTTAGAGGATAATAGAAAATGAACTTATCTTAGAGTAATACCGGCATAGTTTAGTTCACATATGATAATACAAAAGAATGAGGGTCTATTTATAGGTGAGTGAGGCCACTAACTGAGTCCAACTGAGTTCTAGAATTTTCTAGCTTCAGTTTGGTTGAATTTGGACAAGTTTTGGACCAGTTTGGCTCCCCTTTTATTTGGTTTGATCTAGGAGAGAGGAGAGATAAAAATATCCTATTATTTTTTAGTTTAAAACTCATCCACACATGTGAAATAGGTGCCTCCTTGAAGGGCCCCCTTCTCCTTACCAATTATGTGGGTATTTACTCATTTTTGGATATTTTCTTTTATTCTTTGATTTATCTTATCCCAACACTTGGATTAATCTTATTGGTCCATAGGAACCTTAATCCAAAACTTTTAGAAAATCTTAATCCTTAGGCTAAGGTCTTCTAAATCATTTTTAATTAATTCCCATTGCACTTTGGAAAATCTATTTTGATTTTTTGTTTTAGGAAAATATTTTTTTGTTTTAGGGAAACATTTTTTTGATATTTGTAGAATTTATTTATCCAAAAATATCCCAATATTGATTTACCACTCTCTAAAAAAATTTATCTCACTAGGCCAAACAAAACAAGGAAAAATATTATTTTCTTGTATTCAGAAGCATAGAATGATTACAAGGAATTGAAGTAGAGGCTTAATTGTTATTTAGGCTGAGGAGGAATCTTACATGTCTTTAATGTTCAATGCAGAATTTTCTTTTTTTGAGAACATTATCAAGATTTCTAGGATTGTTCTGGCAACATCGTGATGTCCATCGTGAACGATATGTTTATCCATCTGATGTTGCAACAAAAAAAGTCATGAAAAGAAGGCTCAACCATTGTCTTGAAAAGATTCCCAACTGTGGCAGTAGAGTAAAGAAGAAATGCCCCATTAGGAATTTTTTGGACCCAAAAAGGACCTTCTAAGGATTCGTAATTTTAAGGGATTAGAGCTTAAAAAGCTAGGCTTAAGGGAGACAAAGGCTATGATGACCCCTATTTTTTGCCTTGCCACATCAGCCATACCCCCTAGTTTCACTTTTTAGAGGGAATATTCTCATACTCTCTCTTACTTTTTGATTTTTCTCATACTTTCTCTCTTACTTTTATTTTTTATCTTCACTCTCTATAAATTGAATCTTTCTTGTCAGTTTGAAATCTCCTTTCTCATTGACTCCCACCATATCTCCCTTCCACATCAGCAAAACATTCTCGTATTTAGGTGGACCTCAAAAAGTGAAAATTTTTTATTTTTTATTTTTTTACATTTTGTGGAAAAAACACCACCCAACCAATATGTATGATGAAAATAATTTTTTTCCTCCAAAAAGCTTGTAATTCAAGGGTCACGTCAGAAGCCTGTCAGAAGCTAGTACATCCATAACTAATTGTCTGGTCCCCACAACCCCATAAACATAACTAGCTGTCAGATCATCCCGAAATTGTGGGGACCCCAAAAATTATTATTTTTAAATTTTTCTCATAAATGTAATTTATTGATGAAAAACTCCATGTTAGTATATTTGTATATCAAAAAGATCATTTTCTACTTAGAAAAATGGATTTGTGTTAAACCTGCAACAGCAAAGTTTTAACAGTCTCTCTCACTCCCTCCCTCTCTCTCTCTCTCTCTCTCTCTCTCTCTCTCTCTCTCTCTCTCTCTCTCTGCTTTAGCTTCTTCCTCTGCTTAGCTATGGAGCCTTTGCAAGCTGTGTGTATAGCCCCTTGTGAAGCTAGAAAACGGAAGGTTGATTTACACATTTGTATTCCTGAAGAGTATGGCAGCTCTAAAAAAACTCATCCTACTGATGCACAATCTGTCCAAGCTCGTAGGATAGCTAACGAGAAAAATGTAGATCTTTGGGTTGATGGACATCTCTATCTAGTTGACCCTCCATCTCTATCTAGTTGACCCTCCATTAAGAGCAAACCCTCCTTTCCGCAATTTATCATCTTTTATGCAATTTGTTTGGTGAAGGAGAGCTTGGCTTGTTAGGATACTGCAGAAGATTGACTACAAGTGGAGCTTGGCAAACCCATATTCTCCAATCTCAATTGCAAGCATCACAATTCAGCCTTTTACAATGTCAAGAAGGACTTAAAACATCATCTGATAAAATGAAAGAGATCCTCGCAGAGAATGTGGAGAAGGATGCAAAGATTCAAAGGCTAGAGGAACTTATCAAACGACTCAAAGCAACACCAAATGGTGCTCGTAAACGCAAAAAGACATTGGCTAGTATAGAATCTCTTGCATTTAAAGGTGGAGCATGGAAGAAAAGGATTCGTACAGCAAAGTAAGTAACATAAACTTTCATTATACACTCAGTGATTTAAACAAAATAGTCATGATTTGTGTTCTGCCACCAGGAATTTTCTGCAAGAGGTGTGTGGTTCTAATGAAGAGGGATGGAAGGATTCGGTCAAAGCCATTCTAAATACCAAGGATATTCTCTTAATTATTACTGACCCTCATCATCCTAAAATACGCCAAGCTGTTGTCAGCAATGTAGTGAGCGAGATTACCACCTCCATCGATTCTTCATTAATTCAACATGCTTGTGATTGGAATCAGCATGAAAGGGTACCAAGCAATCCGTCAGATTGTAAAAGATGCATTTCTAAGACAAGGAATCACTGGCACTTTATTTCCTACACTCAAGGTGATTCACAATGTCAAGCGTATCAATAATGATGATGTGCAACGAGCTATAGGATAATTTTATCACATTGAGGACACATTAACATTAGACACAGGGTCGAGCAGAAAGAAAATCAAGACAACAAGTACAGAATTTCACTATGATGTTTACAATAACATCTTTGTTCATATTGAGAGACTACAACAAGCTATGGTGAAGTTCTATGGTCTTTCACCAGAAGGTGAGAACTTGCAATTGCTACTATTCATGTTTTTCAGTAGAAAATGAAGACGATTATTTTGTTTTGAATATTGTAAATTACCTTTTATTTTGCAGTTTTGGGGAGCACACTTTCATTTGTGCTCAAGCTAGATGAGTGCTAAATTGTGAAAGGTCAAAAGCTAGAATGTATGAGCATTATGCTCATGAATGAGGCCATGATTTGTGCATGGGAAAAGACTACCAAACCAAGTTTTAGTGTGAAATCTGAGAAAGAGGTCTGGTGGCTTGGTGCATTCGAGGTACCGAAGGAGACACATGAGGTATTGACATGGATGTTTGAAAGGACTCCCTGGATAACAGATGTAATCAAAAAGCAAATTGATGGTCAACTTTTAGATGTAGAAAACATAGGAAAGTTCAAGGTGGATTGGCATCTTGGGGGAGATTTGAAGACAATTCAATGCATGATGGGTTGTGCTCAAGGCGCGACATCAAGATGGCCTTGTCCATACTGCAATGCTCAGATTGATATTCCTAGGCGGCAGAAAAAACAAATGGAAAAGGTATACAGAAGGTTGGTTCATTTTTGATGCATTTATAATCAAGTTGAGTACATTGATTATGAGAAACAGTAATTTATAAGATAAAAATACCTTTAATCATGTGTAAAAATACATTATTTATCATCCAATGCATCAGAATTGCTCCTGAAGGGCTGGGGAAGCTGTTCTGACACTACTCCCCCAGGCTCCCAGGGTCATTTCTGATGCATTCACAAAAACATTGTTGGTACAAACTTAAAAAAACAATGATATACTTGATGAAAATAAGTTTGTAAAAATTGTATTGTATTCATAATAAGAAATGATACATCTTTACAAAAGCTTTCTTACAATATTGAGCTTCCTTCTCTTGTTATTGGGTAGAGTGTGCTCAAGGAGTGATTGGGCTATTTCTTGAGGATCCTCTATGCCTATGCTTTTGGCTATACCTATACGAACAAGAAGCTTACCCCTAAATCCAGAACCAAAAACATCGAAGGCAAGGGATTTTTTAATTAGAACTATACATTTGGTGCTCTGTGCCATAGAGGCTACACAGAGCACCTTAGAGAGGGCTTTCAAAAAGAAGAGAGTGAAGGCAGATTGAGGGGTGTAGTCCCTATGGATAATGGCGATGCCATCCCACAAGAAGTCGACCAAGATAAGTGCCAACGCAGCATCATGTCCATGGACCTTGGCCTGGTCTCTGTTGGCCTCGCTGCCTCTCCCAGCAAATGCATCAATTTCAACCACCCTCTGCAATCAAAGGAAAAATCAAAATATTTTCCTATACATAATTACAAATATTTCTAGGTTGTCTTCTTTTGCCAAAGTGCTGGTGGGGGTGGAGAGGTCAATTGAGGACTTAGCCTCATCCTTTTTTGGTGCTTTGGTCTCCTCCATTGCTCCAGCAAAACAAGGGTATCCTTTTCAGCCTCTAGCTTGTCTTGTAAGGTTGTGAATTCCTCCTCTGGAACTAGGGCTTGCTCTGCGGTCTCAACCACAGTTTCCTTGACCAAAGCAACTATCTCTGTCGATAGATTCTCCAAGGGGTAATATAGCACTATCTAGGTGAGGACCGAGGTTGGATGTATCAAGGTCCACCTCACATCGCGTGCATATAATGCCCAGGCATTCATCCATTCTCAAGCCAGCTGTCTTTTCAAGGTCATGAAGAAATAAGTATTCTTCACCTTCCACCACAATGGTGCTCAAGAGATTGATCTCAAGCTCTGGCAGCATCTTGCTCTCCTGGTGTGGGGAAGATGGCCCCGCATCTTCTACTATAGAGTGGGCTGTTCAGCTGTGCAGATTGTGCACCCTCTGGAAAGTGCTCTGATGCAAGCTACTCTTCTACACCAGCACTTGTTCCTACCGCCTTCACTTCCTTGTCATCCCTCAAATACCTTGCCAACTGCAATGTAGGCATCTCTACCTCCTCATCGCTGATGAGGAACGCAAGAGTGGCGAGCCACGAGAGGAACCTAGTTCCTAAATTGCCCTTCCCCAACATCTTCACCTCCTGCTATTGAAGGTACAGTAAGCTCCTGTAGGGATGCAGATGTCGATGAAGTGTTCAAGGCGTTGGATGTAGGGGTGGGGCATATTGTTGAATGTACTTAAGCAGCTCAACAGGCACCCATCGATCATTGGGACAATGGGAAAAGGAGATGGAGTGGGGAGCCAAGTATTGCTCCATGTATGCAATCTGCGTCTCATAATGTTGAGACGCAAGGGCGAGCGACTTTTCAAAGTCGATTTCACGAGAGAACATGACAAAGAGTTCGCTCTTGCCCGCCCATGGGGTGGTGGAGAGGAACTCACAGAAGTTGTCAAAGTGAATAGCCATGTGAATGCAAAGAGATAGTGTGAGCTCATGCTTGGTTTCTATCGCGTGTGAAAATGAGAAAGAAGGCACCTTTGGCTATTTATAGTTAAAATTTAAAGTTTGGCTTTTTCACACTAGACCGCTAGACAAAAAAATTACAGTTTGCAAAAATATTAAGATTTCAATTAAATAAAGATTGGTTAAAAAAGAGCCTGCTACAAAATTACGAGCATGTCATCTAATCTAAAATTGTTATAATGTCTTCATTTTTGGCCCATTTACTTCATGTTGATCTCCATCTCCTTGTTGACTTGAAAGCTTGTCATTGCCTTCACCTCGATCTTGAAACTCTTGCCCCTCACGTGCATCAGAACAGAGGCTATTTTCCCATATACTCAGTTCATCTTCAAGCTCTTCCACATGCCTACTATGTGTTGGTAGGACTATGCACCTTGCTGCTGCTGCTGAAAATTCAAGGTCCCCCATTTGCCATGATTCTGAGACCATGGTTGTCCCCTCCTTACGCTTCCCAATCTGTAAAAATATAGAAAGTGGCACAATAACTAGAAAGTGTAAGGGTTAACTCTAGACATGTAGTGGAATCAGATATACCTTTCTTCTCATCAACTTGAAACTTGACTCTTCCACATTGTCAAAGCCCATGATGCTAAAGTGTTGACGCAGGTCTGCTAGGCTCCAATGCTTGCTTGCTGCCACTCGCTCAATCCATCCATTTTGCATCATCACAGCTACCTCAATAGGCATAATTTCTTCTTCTAAGGCTTGAAGTGGGATCCATGTCCCGTGCTTTTGCATCCATCTTTGGTAGTGCAGACGCATGTACAAAATAGAGCGTGCCTTCAAGAACCTGAAAGACACTGTAAAATCTACTACTTTGCACTTGTACACATCACCTTGATGTGACCCCTCATTAACCTCCCAACCCTCTCCTAGTAATCCTTGAATGAGGACCGTACCTCCTTACAAATATACATTATTTTTGTTTGGTGCATTGGCATGGAATTGAACATGTGCACAAAAACATGTAAAGGACAAAACTAATTTATCCCTACTGACCTAGATGCCTTTGAAAACGTGAGTGATGTCTTGATATCACTTACCATCTTAAACTTTAAGCATAAGATGGTCCAAGCATCAGGTTTGGGCCATTCGGGATTGTTAATCGGGGGGTTGGGGATCTCTTCTAGCTTGCCAAATAAGCCTGGTTTTATATCTACAAAATATGAGTGAGAAAAGAAAAAGATATTGTTATGTACAAGATCACTTGGGCTTTGAGATACAAACATTGCCTCTCCAATGGATGCATGCATAGCATAGAAAACTCCAGTGAGGCTTTGTAGTGGTTGTTCCTCAACATAATTAGAGGGGAAAATATCTGCAGAGAGACATAAGAAAATGGAGAATCATAAGAAAATTTGAAACAAAAAATCCAATATTAGCATGTTGTTAAAGCTGTGTTTATGTTACACTGACAATTTAAAGGAAACCTTTCCCTAGTTGACGCACTCGATGTGGTCCCTTAGAGCTTGGCTACATGTAGACCCAAGCCCCAACCCTTAGAGCTTGGCTACATGTAGACCCAAGCCCCAACCTTGAATCTTGTTGGAGACCAAACTCCATTCTCATCTCTTGTGTTATGCATATGTCATGTGATCATTATTATCCATTTGGGATGGTTGGGTGGGTTCTAGTTCGTGATGGGTCTACGTAGTGCATTGAGCGAAGAGTAAGAAATTTTCTCATTCTCACTTAGTGATGTACTAGAACTGTTTCATTCTCTGACTTCCTTTGGTTTGTGAGTTTTTCACTATGTTTACCCATGCGACGAGATCGATTTTTCTTTTGGGTTTTTGTATCCTCCTGTGTCACACATATGGGTGTTGAGGTTTGTGTGGTGGTCTTTGAGGTGGATGCTTCTGCATCATGCATAGCTTTTGGCTCTTTCGTGTTTATGTCCCCTTTTGGGTTTACTTCTACCAACTCCTTTTCCCTGTCTTTTACTTCGACCTTGGTTTTGACAGTTTGTTGTCCTTTGTTTTTCTTGGGTTTAGAAGGTTTTGTTCTCTTTTGGGTTCTATTTTAAAGCATGTTCTTCTACCCATGTTGAGGTATTTTCTTTTACACTCTTGTTGACTGTTTGATGTGCCTTGGCTTGTAAGCATGTAAGCACATTCAAGGGCATCGTGGTGGCCAATTGCCCATTTTGTACACTACTTAAGATATTAAGAGTTGTATTTTGTGAGATAAGTTGCATTGAAGCAACTCGTCTTGGGTAATCTTGGAACATGTGATCAATGCCACACTATTCACACATTGGTTGTCATCGTAAGGTGTTGGTGATGACTATGGGCATGGAAGTATTCCAAACTGTGCAGTCTGTTACCTTGTGAGGTCCACGATAATAGAAACACTGAAGTGTTCGATTAACTGCCTCTCCTGAGCAATTTTTACCCTTTGGACTATTTCTGTTTTGTAGAAAAACAGGTGCCTTGTATGCACAATGAGGATTGGGATGGTCATAGTGATTGCATTCAACAACAAGGCATTTTGCTCGTCCCTTTTATAGGCATTAAGGATGTCTGGTTTTGAAGGTTTTCATCCTCTCTTCAAGATGTTGGCTGTAAGGTTTTAAGTAAGGCTGCATAAAATTTTGGAAATGTCAACTCCGAGATCGATCTTTCTTTTGCCATTGCTTCATTTGGTTTAGATGAGTAACATGTCCTAAAACCTATTTTCCATCACTGTCTCAAGACGAAAAAAAATTCGAGAATTTTTTCCCTGTTACAGCATGTTTTTTAGGGTGATCCAAAAAGAATTTTGAAAAACTCTGTATGAGGGGATTGTAGTATTTTTGGAGTACTACAACTTTGTTTCCCTAATTCATTTGTGATTTTGTCATTTAGACCCTCAAAAAGTAGCCCGAATATGGCTCGTCGTTATTTTCGCGCTGTTTTTTTTTACGATTTTTCGTGGTCTTTGGGCTGTTTTTTTAACCTCGATTTTTGGGTCAAATTTTGAGGCTGCTGGTCAGAGGCCAAAATGATTGATTTTGACTTCGAACAACTGAGTTCAAAGTCGAAGAGCTCGATGTCAGCTTTCCAATGAGCCCTAGAGCGCCTTCATCGGATATACGGTTTAGGAGATACAGTCCTCCAAACAAAACAGGGGTGGTTTTCAGAGTTTTTTTTTTAACCGCATGTGAAGTGTTGTTTCACGCTGTGAAACACTTTTCACACGTGAACTGGACTTCACATGGGATTAAATTTTGATTTTTTTTTGGGGCTGGATTTTCGTTCATGTCATTTTTTTGTTCACGTGATTTTTTCGTTCACGTCATTTTTTCGTTCACGTGATTTTTTCATTCACGTAAGATTCCCATTCACGTGATTTTTCATTCGCGTGAGATTTTTTTATTTTTTTATTATTTTTTTCACGTGAACTGGTTTTTAACGCCGTGAAACACTCTTCACGCGTGAACCGGACTTCACATGGGATTAAATTTTGATTTTTTTTGGGTGTCTAGTGAAAAATATGAATTTTCCTTTTTTGGGAGAAATTTTTTTTGCATTTAGAATGAAAGGGATATGGGCATTTTCCCAAAAAAGGTAAGTGGAATCAAAAAAGTCAACCCTTTAATGACACACCTTACACCCTTCATAAATGACTCCCAAAATGGACTTGACAACTCATGAGCATCTTCTCATTGAATGCTCATTAGCCTTAATGAGTTATATAAAAAGATAATTAAGGATTAATCCAAGATTATTTCTTTCACTAATCTTTTCCTCTTTTACACTAATCAAGGACTCTAATTAACCACTAATCCCTAATTAATTCACACAATTGAGCACACCATTGGATAGAGCAAGGAAAAACTAGTCTATGTGCATCAACAATTGTATAAATTAATTTAAATTAGGAGGATTAATTAGACTCTTAATTATAGTCTCCTTTTTAAGGTAAAATTAAGCAAAGAGAGTCAAATTTCTCCAATTGATCAAAAAATTGATGTGATTAGGTGTTTTGATGCATCTAGATGCTCTTAAAACACTCAAAAACTCTAATTTTGACTACTCAAATGATCAATTTAGACCCCAATTAACACATTTTCTAAATGCTTAGTCTCAAGATTAATCACTCTTAATGACAAAAACTAGTCCATTAAGAGAAATTAGTAAAATTCAAGGGTTTTTTAATGGTTTTAAGATTTTTTTAAAAGATTACGCTACTCCTAATGCTTGCTAACACTCTAATCCAAATAATTTCAACAAAAAAAATATAATTAAACTAAAATTAATGATCTTAGATATATGTTTAAACTAAAGAGAGCTAACATTCACTAAGAAATGCATTCTCTTGCATTGTTTGATGCAATGGATGCAAACTAAGCCTAATACAAACTATGTGCAAGTCCTAAGAACATGAAAACCCACAAAAACAACAACAAAAACAACACATTAATCTAAAAATTAAGCAAAAAGCATTCTTTTTAAAAACAAAAAAGAGAGCTATTCTACACCAAATCTCACACAAATCACGATCAAATCCACATCTTTTTCATGGAAAATCACTAATCAAGATAACAGGCAATGGGTTATGCGTAGATTAGAGATAAAATGATAGAAAAAGCCAAGGGATGGCTCCCCGAGCAACGGCACTAAAAATGTTAAGGCTCACCCTAACCCTCCTTGAAACACATCCAAAAAGATCTTACCTGGTGAACCGCAACTGTCATGAGGAACTTTCCAATGGCCGAGCTCGTAACCCTCGAGATCTCCAAGCTCTACAACTCCTTGAGAAGCAATTCCACCACCTCTCCCTTGAGCGTTGTCACACCGTCGCATTGCACTATGGGTCCTCATCCCTCCTCTCACCTCACTTCACTCACACACACACTCACTAGCATGCATTAGTGAGAGATTAGCAAGAGGATTAGAAAGAGCAAGACTCAATTGCACAATGGGAGAGTATATTGCATTATGAGAGAAATTCACTTATATACATGGCCATAAGTGTTCACAGTCACTTAAACAGTTGCCAGCCGGGTACTTTAGGCTCATAAGAGGCCTAATACTATTACAATGACTACTCACATAATATATCCATGAAGTACATCACTTAGGATTTCATCCTATCTTGCTACCCTAGGCTCTTGAAGGCGAGAATTGCCATAAATACTCCGTCACACTATTACGGGTGCCCATCCAAGTTGTAGCTTTGGACACTATTGCTTGATATCTTGAATGTATGACCCTTTGGTGTATCCACCATGACTCCTTGATGTAAGATAATGGCGGTAGCTCTTGTTAATCCTAGAATTGGATTAACAGAGTTTAATCATGAACACTGATCTCCATGGCTTCCCATGAATAACACACACAAAATAAAGACCAAGCATTAAATTGCACTAAATTTTGAGGTACTTTGGGGCAATTAAAAAGAGGTAATTAATGAGCTATGGCTGCTCCATAAGATTGTGGAGGAAGGCTAGTGGATAGAATAAATTATAGACATGATAAGAGTCATTAGCTTAATCCATTTTGTCATTTACTTAATCTTTCTTCCTTAGTGAACACCATGCGTAATCATAATGGCATTCTAGTGAAATCTAAGCATGTAGAAATTGAGATAACATCCTAAGCTTACTTGTCAGCAAAATCTAAGCATGTAGAAATTGAGATAACATCCTAAGCTTACTCGTCTTCTTAGGGATTCACCTAATTTGAAGCAAAATGTCATCAAATCAAAGCAAAGTATGAGGCAACTCAACTTTAGAAAAACGTAAATTTGCCATCTATTCTAATTAAATCTTGAATCATTATATCCACTGGTGGTTGGTGAGATCAAAGCTTTTTCTCAGTTTTTTTATTAACAATCATCATTATTAACAAAGGATTAGTGCTAATCATATTTGGTTTTTTGGATCCATGAGGGTTCACAAGCATTAGGGAGTTTCTTTTTCATATTTTATCATTTGTTTGCAAATCCCCTCTCATTTAGGCATCCAATTACATCCTCCAAGTTGCTATGTTTTTCAACATATCTCATTAAAGGGGAGCTTTGCTCTAGTGATGATTAAGGATGTTATTAAGCTTTAAACCTATGTTATAAGGGATTATACACTGCCCCACTGAAGTAAATTTCAATTAGTAAGACTTTCCCACATAAAAATAATAGCATCTCACACTATGAATTTGGATATGTTTGATGGCAATGGGTTCAACAATTGGCAAATGGAGAAAGAGTTTTTGGAGTGTACTCAATGAGTAAATCTCGGTTGGTAAGACCTTCCCACATTAAAATAATGGCATCTCATGCTATGAATTAGGATATGTTTGATGGCAATGGGTTGAACACTTGGAAAATGATGAAAGAGAGTTTTTGGAATGTCAATGAAGGAAAAGAAACCTACCACTAGAGATGAGCTTTCATGGGTTATCAAGGATGATAAAGCATTGGTTAATTATTGCATTATCACTTCATGATAACCACATACATCATAACTCTAACCTAGATACACTCATAAGAGTACTTTCAATGCAAATGGGTAAGTCGAGCATGGACTACTTAAGGTGCTTCTAGGAAATAAACTAATATGACCAAACAACAAAGGCTTTCCAAGCAGATTCCATCTAGGGCCAAATTCATCCTCAAACTCATAATGAAAGTGATGAAAAATGCCCTTAGACAACCAAGAATTAGCCATGCATGGGTCAAGCACAATACATTGGAAACTTAGAGAATGGCCGTGTTTGGCCCAACCAAAATCACAAAGCCCCACTACATGGACGTGGGATTATAATACCTCATCACACCTGGAAAGGCCATATGAGTATGCCTATTAGACTTTTTCTGAGTATCACCATGGGACATGGACTACCTAAGGTGCTTCCAGCGATGTATTTATATGATCAGAAAACAAAGGCTTTCTAAGTAGACTCCATCCAGGGTAGGGGGGACAAAGAGTCATCCTCAAACAACAGATAGTGAAAACTATTTAAAATATCCATATCTAGAAGCATGGAGAAAACTAGAGGAATTGTTTGGGACAAAGGGAAGAAATCCTAAAATTATATTAAAGATTTCATTTGAGCTCATGATAAACTCGCACCACGAGTGGTGCTAATGTGAACCATATTAAGACTCTCAACCATTGGAGATGATGTTAAACTCACCCTAACGTGTCGTGGGAAGTTATCGATCCTTCAAGCTCGAGGTATGCTTAAGAGCTTTACTGTAGCCGCTTGTCACCACTGCGATCCTCCTGCACTCATTGTCACACTGAGGCAGTTGCTAATCCAATAGGTGGTGCAACCTCTCTCGTGAAGATCGTGTGGGATCTCTGCAAAAAATGATCATGATGGTAGACTAATCATTCAAGCAAGAGGGAGACAAGAAGCAAGAGGGAAGCAAGAGAAAACAAGTGATTAGAAAAGAAGAAAGAGAGAACAAGTGATTAGAAAAGAAGCAAGAGAGAACAAGTGATAATAATCACTCCCAAATCCAAACCCTAAGCACACCACACATGCTAGATTAGAGTTGCAAGAGAGAGGGAGAGAGAATACTCCACTTCTATTATTGCACAAATGGGAGAACGAGTTACAAACAAGAGAAATTGGCTTTTATAGTTCCAAGCCCTTTCCCACTAGGCCACCGCGCCTGGGAGTAAGTGACCCGAGGCGCCCAAAATATAGTTACAAGGCTTTTCTCTATGGTTTGGCTAACTGACCAAGATCCTCTGAAGCTCAATACTTGGGAGCATCTTTAGGGAATTTCCCTCATCAAATAATGAGACTTACAATATAGTGTTGTGGGTGCCCATTCCATAAGTGTGTGGACATAGTTGTCGTAGGAATGTGTCAGCCAACATTTGGTTAACATACTCCCCTTCCTAAACTTGATCGTGTCCTCGTGATCGGTAAGAGGTTGTCGAGGGACACTAGGAAGTGTCACACTTGGTTGGTTCTCCTATCTCTCCGAAAATGAGAGGGGGTGGGGAGTTAATAAGATGAAAAGAAGTTAGTATGGTATTAGCGATTAAGTATCCAACTAGTCGTATGGGCACTTAGGAGTTTGCTTTTTTTGTAGGTGCGCAGTAGTACTCTTTATTGTGTTTTTGGTTTTTTTTGTTTTTGTCGCTTTTGTGCGGCTGGACATCCTCTTTAGAGGTGTTAGAGTACTTGAATGAGTAGACTAGCATAGAATACTTATTGACAAGTATCCGAGTGGTAGGTGGTGGTATTAAGGAGGGGTTAGTAAAACGATGGTGTTAGTAAGCAAGTGGCAAGAGGGGGGATTTCGGAGGGACAAGGAGATAACTCACATGGAAACTTCTTGCGCTCTGAGATAATGTATTTCGATGGTGATGTTACTTGAAACACTAGCATCTTTTTCAAGACACCGTGATGGGTATCTTAGCTCCCATGGGGTGTTGAGTTATCGAGGTGCAGTGTTCTCTCTTTTTCTTTTTGTGGTTTGTCTTCTTCTGTCATTGTAGCTTATGGAACTGGGATCCTATGTTGATAGGACTGGTAGTCAATGGTAAGAATCCAGAGATGTTGAGCATAAGAAGAAGTTATGGGTAGGATGGATTAGGAAGTGAAGCATAATTATTCAAGTGAAGCAGGGGTGATTAAGAAGATCTAGGGCAATGGGTTGTACTATTGACCAGGACTAGATCCACCATGGTCTCCCCATCTCTAGAGATGTACCAGGATGGTTGCCAATGATGAGGCTTTGTGCAGTGTGTGCACTTAGGAAAGAGCCTTATGAGAATTATAGGTGTTGCGCATGGGCGAGGGCAAAAGGTGTGCCCATGTGGTCCTAATCACCTAGATATTCCTAATCACCTAGAGATTTTTTTTTTCTCTCATGTGGGAGAGGACTTACATGTACTTATTGGTCAGCACCCATAAAGAGGGTTTTATACTGATTAGCCATTTGGCTAGATTTGTGAGCTTACCCTTGAGTTTACATTTGAGTGGTTGGATAAGCTCTAACATTGGTAGCATAGCCCCTTGGTTCAGTGACGAAGTCGAGGGGTAGTGTGGAGCATTGTCAACCGACGAGGCTCCTTTGGTTGAAAGGGCTAGGCGAATTGAGCTTTTGATGAGTGCCCATGGGTTGGATGTGGGCCAGTTTGTAGGATTTAGTTGATGAAGAGGGGACTTGCTTGCCTATTGGTCACCAAATCATCTGTGTCGATTGGACAGGTACTGGCTTGGTTGGTGTGGTTTGGTCTAATTGTTGAGGGGTATGCCGTGGGATCCAAATGATGGAGTTTCCATCTTGGAAGCCTTGGGCATCTAAGAGACATTTGGGCACCCATCATTGCCAAGTGATGAAGTCCCCAGTGGGTTGACGAGGCTTTTTGGTTTTTGGTCAATGAGGCTTTGAGCTATGATTAGGTTGTCGACGGTGAGGACATGCTTTTTATTGTAGCTTTGGGAGCCACATGTGTGTGTTGCCTTCATGGAAGCCTTGAGCTTTGAGTATGTTGGTAGGCACACCACATTGTTGGCTTTACTGTTCTTGGGGTTTTCTAACCTATGGCGGCCGTGGGACCTTTTCTTACAGCATCCTTGGGAGTTGTTGTGGTGGTGGATGAGCAAAGGCATTGTTCTTGGGTAGCCAAAGGTGAGTGTTGCCTTCATAGTAGCCTTGTGCTCGTAACAAGCGGTTAGGGACTAGCCAAAGGTGAGTGTTGCCCTCATAATAGCCTTGTGCTCGTACTAGCCAACGTTGAAGCTTTGGCTTGGGGTTGGTTTTTGTTGGCTTAGTTGGCTTCTTGCGTTTGGGTTTCAGAGATGGCCATTTTGGGATCCAGAGTTCTGTGTAGCCATCGTAGGATGTAGAGTTGAGGGGGAATGTCCACGACGATGATGCTTGATTGTCATTGTTGTTGGAGGTGTTGACAGTGCCCTTTCGACTGGCTTTGGTGAGGCATGGGTGGGGGAACAGGGGGGAGACTATTGGTGATGAGGATGGGGCATGAGGGGGAAGGGAAGTTGAGGGTGAGGGTGTGTGTTGGATTTCCTCTTGGGGATACAAGAGGACAACACAACTTTCCTTTATCCAAAAAATCTATTCTTCTCTTGATCCTTAAGCGAGGATAACAACACGGCCATTATCCCACTACGATTCTCGGCCATTCTGAGGATGACCACCTTGTTGTTTCATTGATCCTTAATCCTTTCTTCAAGACAGGATGGTTCTCTATATGACTTCATTTATAGTCATAGATGTTGGGCAAATTCACTTCTTATTAGGGATCTTTCCCATCAAGGAAGCCTTTTCGCTCGAGGATCTAACCTTCGAGTTTGATTATATTCACTAGGATCATTTCTTTCCCCTTTTCTTTAAAACAAGGGAAGGTTCATATGCATCACAGGTCTTCACCTTGTGGCGACTGAGTGGTCTTCATCCATTATTTCTACTCGTCTCTTAACTCACGGCCATTGAAATAGGTCATCGACCATCTTATTTCAAAGATAATTACATCTAGGAAAATTTTGCCATAACTTGCCTGCTTTTCGAACGATTTCTCAAATTTTAACCTAATATTTAAGAAGCTTGAAAAATAAATAATTAATATCCATCCTAAGAGTTTCTTTCATTTCCTTTTCCAAAGAAATGAATAAATATCAATTAAACATAACATAAAATATCATGAGACTTTCTCTTTTAATATCTAAATGATTTATGCATATACTTGCATAAAAGTAAGCATAAAATATGATAAAACTCCCTCTTTTAACGTCTATAAATATGCATGCATAAACATAAACATGAAAATGTAACTAAATATCATTCTTTTTGCATCCAATGACTCGTGCATACACATACCATAAATATGTATATGGAAATGTAAGTAAACATCCACTTTTAGCATCTATATGATTCACGTATACATACCATGAATGTAAACATGCAAATGTGACCATTCATCCTCTTTTAACATCTATATGATTCATGCATACACATACATGAATGTAAACATAAAAATGTGACCAAACATCCTCTTTTAGCATCTAATTACTTATGCATAAGCATGCATAGATATAAACATAAAAAATATACTCATGAGTCCACTTTTGGACATAAAAATATATACCTCTATTCATAGTTAAGAAGCTAACTTAAATGATTTGATTCTACCCATGAGTCATATGGATATCCTCATGCATGGGTTAGACACTATCTTCATGGCTATTCTAAGTTTAGAAGAGGGGATAGCTTAGTTAAAGCTCATCCAATAAAGCCCATGTTAATAATCTAGACATCATTATAAACCCTAAACCAAGTATTAAGCAAGAGGGTTAACATCTTCATCATTAATCATCTACTTATTTAGAAAGCATGGTTTAAAGAGATAACCATGAGAGTAGCATGCTGCCAAAGCATGTGGAAAAGAAGAGAAGAAGGAGGGTTATCCTTCATGAATACATAATAAAAAAGAAAGATTATCTTTACTTTAAACATGAGTATAAATCATAAATCATGACCATAAACATGAAAGATTAGCATATAAGCCAACTCCACATGGTTTAGGAGGAGAACCATGGAGTAGAGGACTTCCAAGTCATATGGAAGAGAAAAGAAGAATTCCTAATGCTTAAAGAAGAGATTTAACATCTACTTAATTCATAAAACAAGATTTAGAGAAGAGAATCATGCATCTCCATGCTTCCAAAGCATGTGGAGGAGAAGAAGATAGTATAAACATCATTGTTTAGGCTTACCCTTGGTATGAGCTTGATTATTTATCTTTCAAGGAGGTGTGTAGCCCTCAAGGAAGAGGCTTGGCCACTAAGAGAAGAGGGTAATCTTCAAGAGAAAGGTAGACTTCAAGAAAGGAAGCTTGCTTCAAGGGAAGAGAATAGCCTTCAAGAGAGGGTTCACCATCAAGAGAAGAGGCTAGACCACCATGGAGAGGATTAGGATTCAAGAGGAGAGATCCATGGCCACCATGGAGAGGATTAGGGAAAGATAGAATGGTTTAGTGAAGCACCAAAGCTTCAAAATGGAGAGGCAAGGAAGAGGGATGAAGGAAATACACTAAAATAAAAATTACACTAAAGTGAAAATACACTAAGATGCAAATACAAAGGAATGGGGTTCTATTTATAGGTGAGGGAGGCCACCAACCAAGCCCACCAACCAAGATCTAGAGGCTTCCAGCTTCAGTTTGAGACAATTTGGACAAGATTTGGCTTAGTTATGCCCACTTTTTGATCTAGTTTTTGGAAGAGGAGACATGAGAGATGAAATATCCCATGCTTTTAGAGTATTTTTAAATATAAAAAATGGGGGTTTTATGGGACTTCTAGGTGCCTTCTTGAAGCTTGCTTCCCACTCCCCTGAGGTGTCAAAAGGCCTTCAAAAAAGTCTCCTTTACATATCAGAAACTCATGATTATGAAATATCCACCTCATGTGAGCCTTTCTTTACTATTTTCTTGTGGATAATTTCAAATTTTTCCATTTTTCTTTTAATCATAATTATCCACCTTATTGGATAAGGATATCCCATTTTCAAATCAATAAAATATTTGCAAGGCTTAGAACTTTGAACTAGCGGTCCTCTTGGCTCACCTATACTATCTAAAACTAATGCAACTTAGAAAATTCAGATCAGAATTCCGTTTTAGGGGATCATCTTAGAATATCTTAAGGAATAATATTACTCAAAAATATTCCAAAAATGTTCTATCTCCCTCTATAATAAATTCTCTCTCTAGTCTAAAACAGGGTCAAACAAGATCTTTTTCCATTCTGAAAAGGGGGGATGATTACAAGAGGCTAAAGGGGAGGTTCTTACACCTTTACATCATCAAGAGAGTCTGAGGGAGGAATATTACACTCACATACATAGAGTCTTAAGACATCATCTTTCCATATTCTGTAGAGTTATCTAAAAATAAAGGTGTATGGGGCTTTGCCACCTTCACTAATTGGCATTTCCTTTCTTAGGGATATGATCTCATGTATAAGGGAAGTCTATTGCTTAAATACTCAACAATCTCATAACTCCACCTTGGCACTAAGATTATTTGAAAGAAGATCCTCTTTGGCTCCTCCCTTGGAAATTCTAGATAGGTGATCATCTGTGATATAAGATATTCCTTTTTAAACTACCATGGTGTGAAATCGAACGTAAAAAGAAGTAATAACCATCGAGTAATTTGCTTTGTGACACATAGTTTATTCATAAGGTAGAGCAAAGCTTGATGGTCTATAAAAAATATAAATTTATTTGCCCTAAAAGATAATGGTGAAACTTCTTAGCTACATAGACCATTGCTAAGCCTTCCCTCTCTATGGTGCTATAGTTCCTCTTAGGATCCTTAAGTTGACTACTATTCATAAGAAACGCTTTATGGTCTATAAAAAATATAAATTTATTTTCCTAAAAGATAATGGTGCAACTTCTTAACTACATAAAACATTGCTAAGCTTTCCCTCTCTGTGGTGCTATAGTTTCTCTTAGGATCCTTAAGTTGACTACTGGCATAAGTAATATAAAAGTCTATGTTCTTTTCACCAGGTTAAGCTAGTATGCATCTCATAACATAAACTGATGCATCTATGTGTATGTGGAAGATGACATTCCATCTTGGAACTTTGAGAATTGAAGCTGTTATGAAGGCCTCCTTGAGATTATGGAATGTTTTTTTGCTTTCCTTAGTCCACAAAATATACCAATAGGGCATATAGCGATCTAGCAATTTTAGCATACATGAAAATGAAGTGTCTATAATACCTTGTGTGTGGCCCATGAATCTTTGGATTGCCTTTGGTGTATTGGGTCTTTTGAGTTTTATAGTCACTCAAATATTTCCTTCATCTATGGAGATTATGTTCTTAGACACCATGTGTCCTATAATTACGCCTTGTCTCACCATAAACTTGCACTTTTCACGGTTCAAGCACAGTTTGTATCGTCTTCATGCCTTTTTAACAGTAGCCTTAAATGGGGTATGTGCTCTCCTCTCAAGTTTGAGTTTACATAGAGATCATCCATTAAGATCTCTAAAAATTTCCTTAGGAATTTCTTGTATGCTATACACATGTCTTTGAAATGTATTTATTGGTGCATTGGTTAAACCAAACATTATTACTTTATTTTGCAAATGTTCCCCATTCTCTAGTGTGAATGCTATTTTGTGCTGGTCCTCTAGGTCTATGGATACTTGGTTCTACCTTAAAAATCCATATATATGCTTCTTTTCCTACCACTCTCTTAAGCACATGTTCAGTGTATGGCAGCAAGTAATGATCTCTTACCATGGCTATATTTACTTTTTTCAAATTAATGCACATGCATATCTTACCATTCTTCTTGGGAAATCAATGATGACTGGAAATACCCAATGTGTGTGTTTGATCTCATAAATTGAAACCCGTACTGATAAATGTTGAGAAATGTGGTGCCATTGAGGACAAGGAAGAGGTAGGAAGTGAGTATAAATAGCTAAGCAAGAGCAAAGGGAATTATCCCACATTGATGTGTAAGCCAAAAGGTGTACCTCCTCATATAAAAGGGGACCATTTTCAAGCAATGAACATATCACTTGCACTTATCTGAAGTTTCTTTATGTATCCAAGCTAATTTATCTTGGTGTCTAATTGTACTTGAGTGTATCTTAATTAGCACGCACTCATGATGAGTTTTCTTTGTTTTTATCCACCTTAGATTACTATTGTCATTAGTATAAGATTAGTTTCTAATTAGATAGATGCCTTGTCATTAGGAGAGCTCGATCCATGTTCTTAACATGGTATCATATCTTAGCTCTATCTCTCTTAGTTTAGGTTTAGATCATTAGCAAAGTGATTAGTGTTAGGTTACTTAATTAGGGCTTAATCTCCAAGCTGTCAAGAGAGGCTACTAGCATCAACATTCAGTGAGATTGGTTGAGCTGAATTATTTTCTCAATCTTAGTAGCACAGGAAAGAGAGAGAGAGAGAGAGAGAGAGAGAGAGAGAGAGTCTACAATGGGAAATCTTCTCCATTGAAAGACTGCCGCCGCTTCTCAGAAGTGGCATATTGATCCAGACCCTGCAGATGTGGACTCTAATTGGTGCATATGGGCATATGCTGCGTGCCCCTTGGCTCGGCTCCAATGGGACCCTGGCGAGTACGAGTGGCATGATCCTTATGTGTCCCCCAAGGCCATAGAGATCACCTTTTTCCATACACTGTTCGGTTGGGGAGGCATATTTTGACTGCGAGGAGGATGGTCTCTCCAGCTGCATCAGAGCATTGGCGGCT
Source organism: Cibotium barometz (assembly GCF_041138505.1). Taxonomy (NCBI): domain Eukaryota; kingdom Viridiplantae; phylum Streptophyta; class Polypodiopsida; order Cyatheales; family Cibotiaceae; genus Cibotium; species Cibotium barometz. The sequence continues at coordinate 1,781,191 of NC_141060.1, read as the reverse complement.
ATAGGGACTCTCACAGGAGTTCTTGGAGGATTTTTGGACCAGGCTCTGGCTAGCAGACAGGCACGTAGGATCTCGGCTTTTCAGTGGTGGTTGGTTGCCCACAGGGGCTCTGTAGTTGGCACCTGACAGTGGCCTTCCACTGGCCTTCGTCCGCTGTGGCCACCCATTGGAGACACAGCAACATTGCCTATGGGACTGTCCACAGGCGCAGCAGATTTGGCTGAGGATTCTGCGCATTTTGGCCCCCCTCTCTCCAGAGGGAATGTATACGTGGGGAGCCGCTGCTTGGTCGACTTGGGGGCCAACCTCGCCTTGTTTCTTCACCGAATTTCTCGACAGCCGGCTAGACACAGGAGAGGGATTTACAATGGGAGCTCCTCAGTAGCCTCACCATATGGTTCACCTGGAGAGCCCGTTGTTTTAGGGCTTTTGAGGGGAGATTGGAGCCACCAACAGAGACTGTTCGGGCTATCTGGTAGGAGTTGATTCACACCCTGCGAGGACAGTATGACCGCATCTCGGGGTGACTCGGATGATTGAGCGATCTTACGACGCCAGGCTTTCCACACCACTTGGCGCAGCGGCCCTTTCTATACTCTACACGCGGGTACCCTATACCCCTGCTGGCACTACAGGCCATCTGTTTGGATTTCCCCCCCTCCTATTGTATGATATAGCCTCTCAGTTTATTTGTACTTTTCTGCACCTAGGGAGAGTCTCCCTAGCTGCCTTGATTGGTCTCTGCTCTGCCTTCTTATGAGCAGGAGAGAGTTTGTAGTCCATTGTGCTTTTTTATAACTAATGAAAGGATCTTTTCATGGGGAAAAAAAACACTATCAAGTATTTGAGTTACTTAGGAAGCATTGCTAAAGAAAGTAAATGTGAATTCTTTGTAAAAGACATTCAATACTTAGGCCACATAATCTCGAAAGATGGCATTTGTATGGATCCAGTGAAGTTGAAGCCATATTGAAATGGCCACATCCAATTTTTCTTGGTTTGTCTGGATTCTATATAAAGTATGTTCGAGATTATGCTAAGATAGTTGTTCCCATGACGCATCACCTTAAAGGAAAGGGAAAGACCTTCATTTGGGGGGATTCCCAGCAAAGAATGGAAAAACTTAAGGTAGCTATAGCTATAGCTCCCATTCTCCCAGTTGTCGATCCAAATCAACCTTCTGTGTGGAAGAGACGAATGCTAGTAATGATGCAGTAGGAGCAGTCCTCTTACAAGGGGGGAAACCTATTGCATTTGAAAGTAAAAAGTTGGACAGAGCTCAACAAAATTATTCAGCTTATGAAAGGGAGTTATATGCTATAATTCATGCCTTAAAGAAGTGGAGGAATTATTGATATGGTGCCAAATTTGAGATAATATTTGATCATGAGCGTATGAAATGGCTATCTAGTCAAAGAGAGTTGAAGGAATGCAAAGCTCGATGGACAGAGTTGCTCCAAGAGTTTGACTTTCAACTGAGATATAGAAAAGGATGTTACAATGTGGTAGCCAATTCATTGAGTCGCATGCCCATGGTTAACGAGTTGAGTTTTACTCAAATCAAGAGTGATTTTTTGGAATCACTCAAGGGGAAGTGCGTTGATGATCTACATTATGCACTTCCCCTTGAGTTATGGGGAAGTGCGTTGATGATCTACATTATGCCCACATGTGGAGTGTCATAGAGAAGAGGGATCCCTTGACTATATAAATAAAGATAGCCCCGTTAACGAGATTGACACTTCCACTAGCGGTAAGAGATCTCTCAAGGAGACATGTCGCTTATAAGTGATGAAAGAAATCATTGGAAGAATTTTTCCATCGATAATGGCTACCTACTTTCCAAAGTTAAAGTATGTATCCCTTCAGACTCAAACATTAGGCACCGTATTTTATATGAATGTCATGATAGTCCGAGTGCTAGTCATCTTAGAATACAAAAGACATATGCACTAGTTAAGAGCCAATTTTATTGGTCTAGCATAAGTAAGGACGTCTAACACTATATCTTAAAATGCCAAAAGTTCTAAGTCTAGGTGATTTATTAAGTCCACCAGAGATCCCAAATGGCAAGTGGGAGAGTATCTCAATGGACTTTATAGTTGTATTACCTAAAACGAACAGAGGCCACGATTCGGTTTGGGTGGTCGTGGATAGGTTGACTAAAATGGGTTGATTTATTTTGACAAAAATGACAATAACTATGCCTCAATTAGCCAGGCTATTCATTGAAAATATCTATCGATTATATGGCTTACCTGCTGCCGATATAGTTAGTGATAGAGATAGAAAGTTTCATAGAGTCATTTTTGGCGTGTTGTGTTTAAGAAATTGGACACCATGCTAAGTATGAGGACAACTGATCATCCTCAAAGTGATGGTCAAACCTAGAGATTCAACTAAGTCTTGGAAGATATGCTATGAGCATATGTAAGCAAAAAACAAACCAATATTTACCCATATTGGAATTTGCTTATAATAGTGCCAAACCTTCGTCAACAACGGGATTTAGTCCATTTATGTTGATGTATGGTTTTCAACCACGAGCTCTAGTGGCCATTGGACTCGAGAAAGAAAAGATACAAAAGGTTAACGATTTTCTTTAAGATCTCGAAGAGATGACGAAAATCATGAAGATAATGTTAAGAGCACAGGACCGTGCTAAACATTATGCAGACAAAGATCATAGACAAATCATCTTTGAGAAAGGTGATAAAGTGTTTTTAAAGGTTCCCACACACTCCAAATCTTTGAAAATGGGGAGAATTCTGAAGCTATCTCCAAGGTATTGTGGTCCATTTACAATACTTAAAAAAGTAGGTAGTGTTGCTTATAAGTTAGCTTTACGAAAAAGCTCTAAAGTTCATCCAGTTTTTCATGTCAATAGACTAAAAAAGAAGTTGGGTGATGATGATAATCTCGTCAGTCAAGAGATCCTAGTAGAACTTATCGAACCCCCATCCCTACCACACAAATCAGAAAAAGTCTTAGATTTCCAAGAGAAAAGAACTCGACACTCTGTACGACATGAGTGTTTAGTCAAGTGGAAGGATATACTAGAAGAAGGTTCTACTTGGGAAAAAAAGTAAGCACACTCAGAAAGATGTTTCCAAATCTCATTTTTGAGGACAAAAACTCTTAAGGGGGGAGTAATGTCAAGACAATGGAATTATCGGGAGCCTAGAGAGCTCAACCTGTTGGGAAAAGCATAATGAGTGATAATACAAGCTTAATGTGAGTAAGGAATGATAAATGAGCTATGGTGGTTCAAGATAATCCATGGTGGTCACATGAGCAAAAAGATAATTAACTAGCACTTAATCAAGGATTAAGAGAACATAATGACAGCATGATAAGGAGCTTCTACATAGCATAAAAATTCATGTTTTTCTCATTAGGAGGGTCACCATTTTATAGCCAAGGTGTACATGGTTGAGTGACATCACTGCTTACATATCATCAAGAGCATCCAAGGCCATCTCCCCCCACATGGCTCCCTAGAATATAGCCTCCAGAGCATCTTCTGAAACTCGCCTATCTCAAGTGGGGGTTTACCCTTCATTCACCTGGATTCTCTTCATATTACATGGTCCTTTTACATTTCATTGTGTGCCTTAACCTTAGACCATGACATTGATCATATATTCCAACACCCTCCCTTGATCATGGCATGGTATGTTGCCCTCCCTTGATCCAAACATTACATGAAATAAAAAGCTTAACTCATAAGGAGTATAGCTCTACAGTACATAAAAGAAATTAGCATTGCTCATAGGGAGCATAGCTTCTACATTGCGAAATGAAAACATTCCTACATGAAAACATTCCTCTCCCATACCCCATCATCATCATAGCATCATCATCATCATGTCCATGGGCATCATCATCATTTGTTGGTCATGGAGACCCAACTCCCCATCAATCCCCCCTTGAGGGCTACATGGCCTACTGAGAGATATTGTGGGCATCATAATAACACATAACCTACATCATCGGTGGTTAGAGGTGTCCATACATAAACATTTGGGTAAGAGAGGGCATAAACATTGTTGGCTTTAGAAAGCCCATTCTGCATCTTCCGCTTCATCAAAAGAGGTAGTAACATTGTTACATGCTTGAATTGCTTCTTCGGAATCATTCGAAGTGCTTGCAATATTTGCCTGGTTGGTGTAACATTTGTCGGCGAGGTGACCTGGCTTTCCACATTTGGTGCATATTCGCTTTGGCTTGTCTTTGTGGTAGCAATTCTTGGCAAGATGTCCTGTCCTTCCACAATGTGTACATTGGAGTGTTTTGCCGACTTGCTTTTGAACAAGGTATGCCTGGTTTGAGACAAGATCAATGGCTCTACCTTTCAACTTCTTCTCTTCTTCTAAGAGAACACTCTCTATTCCCTCCAAAGTGGGATCTTGCATGTACTTTAAGGTTGGCATGAGTGTATCATACTCGGATGGCATTGACTTTAGGAGGATGGCTATGGCATCACTCTCCTTGACTGGTTCATTGATGGCTTCGAGCTGGGCCATCAAGCTCTTCATGGTGTTGATGTGAGATGCAAGTGTCTCATCAACCTTGTACTCTAGACTGTAAAAGTCTACTTTAAGACTGATTTTGCTGTGGAGGCCTTGAGCACCAAAGGATTTATCCAGTGAATTCCAAGCAATTTGTGAAGATGTTCCATTACCAATGTAATGTATATAACTATCTTCAACTCCAAGGGCAATGAGAGCTAATGCTTCCTCATCCTTGGTTTGCCAAGAGACTTCTCCTTCTCGTGTGGCAGGTTTAGGTATAGTACCATTGACTATGCCCCAAACTCCTTCTTTCATTAGTAAAAACCTCATTTTGACTTGCCAAGTGTGGAAGTCATGACCGTTGAATTTCTTGATGAAAGAGGATGATATGTAAGTTGATTCCATGATTGGATTTGAACAATGCAAAGTATTAAAAGCTAGAATCCCCCTTCACCATATAGATGCATAATATTACTCAAGAATTCCCCAAACCCATAAGCCTTTGCATAGTAATAATAACTGGGCCTAGACTTGATTTTCATCCTAGGTTTTCTAGTTTTGCTTTTGGGTTTCAATGATTTCTTGATATAAGCTTCATTAGATGATTCCGCATCCGAAGGCATGATTGCAAAGAGATATTCAACTCAATATGCATATTAGAATGTCATCTCAATAGATAATTACTATTAAGTATATGATGATTAACGGAGGTGATTAATTCAAAGAGAAAAAACTGCCCCAAAAATAGAGTGAGCTTTGAGCAATTGAATGAAGCTCTTCCCAAATGAGAAACATAAAATGCTTTAAACCAAGTGAAAACCAAGGTGTTGGCTTTAAACTCAGCACTCAAACATGTCAAGATGCTGCTTCAATCTTTGGAAATCTTCTCTGCAACACAGCATGTACTGTCACTGATAAATTAGTTCAAACAGCAGCTACAGTGGACCGTTGCTCATGAAAATTAACACGTGGGAGCTTCATAGCATCAATGTTATGCTCACAAGAGGAATTAGCAAACCATTCATCGTACGGCGCTAATTTGACGAATTTCGTTGCGCAAAAGCGTGCTGTTGTTGCAGAGTTGATTACGCTGCGTGTAGTCGTGGGAGCTCAAATGGAGCTGGGCGTCGATGGAGCCGGCTGTTAGCTTTCTTTTGAATCAAAAAGCTTGTGATTTGATGGACTATAGAGCTCATATGAAGCAAAAGACCAGCAGGGGTGAGTTGGAGCTTTAATGGAAAGCTTGAAAAATGAGAAATCTAATTAATGTGGTTAATTACTATGCCTAAGGATAATCATGGCTCTGATACCATGTTGGGAAAATCATAATGAGTGATAATACAAGCTTAATGTGAGTAAGGAATGATAAATGAGCTATGGTGGTTCAAGATAATCCATGGTGGTCACATGAGCAAAAAGATAATTAACTAGCACTTAATCAAGGATTAAGAGAACATAATGACAGCATGATAAGGAGCTTCTACATAGCATAAAAATTTGTGTTTTTCTCATTAGGAGGGTCACCATTTTATAGCCAAGGTGTACATGGTTGAGTGACATCACTGCTTACATATCATCAAGAGCATCCAAGGCCATCTCCCCCCACATGGCTCCCTAGAATATAGCCTCCAGAGCATCTTCTGAAACTCGCCTATCTCAAGTGGGGGTTTACCCTTCATTCACCTGGATTCTCTTCATATTACATGGTCCTTTTACATTTCATTGTGTGCCTTAACCTTAGACCATGACATTGATCATATATTCCAACACAACCATCTAAGCAAATCACGGGCAGGGTTTAGCGAAGCCAAAAATGACTGGATATGGACTCTAGGGTGATCATGCACTAATAAGAGTGGCACTAATAAGAGTGGCACTAATAAGAGTGGCCGGGCACATGTGAAGAGAAACTAGCTAATAAAAGAGTTGGGTCCAATCTTAGAGGGTCATGTTTTATTTTGGCTGTGGTTGGGAGGAGAACCTAGAGCTCTCAGCACCCTTCTTTGGGGTAGAAGAACGTGCAGTCATGGCTGACTAACACCATGTGGATGATGATTTAGGGAGTCTCAATCGGGACCCTTTTTGGGTGATTGACATAACTAGAGAAAGCTTGGAAGATTGGATAGCCTCTATGCAGGAATACTTTAAACTTTCCAACTACTCTGAAGAAGCAAATAAGGCTATTATGGTTTGACTTAAACTTGATGGTCCTACCAAGAGTTGGTGAAAATTGGCATTCCTAACTCAAGGTTTAAATAAATGTGGTCTCTCTTGGACTCACATAAAAGATATATTAAAGAGTCTTTACCTTCTCCCTACTCACAACCAAAGATGAACGAATTTTGCTCTTGTATGTAGAGGAATCGCCCTATGGAAGCTCACCACAAGGAATTTATCTAAGTTTCCAAGTACACGCCTGATATGTACTCTCTCTCTCTCTCTCTCTCTCTCTCTCTCTCTCTCTCTCTCTCTCTCTCTCATAATACTTTCCCATTTGGTTGATCGAGATTTGAACTGATTCTAGTGGGCCTTCCATTTCTTCAACTAATTCCAAATCGTCTGATCAGTAAGGGTAATTCTTCCTTAGTTTCCATATTAGCTTGCATTCTCCCTTCCACCTAGTCTTTTAAATCAATCCAAAGTTGGGGGTTTCCTCTCAGGCAAGTTTCAATTTGCATTTTTATCGCTACCAGAGAGAAACATTTTAAGCCCTGTCACATCCATGGGTATTCAAAATCAACCAATATTATTGATGTATGATTCTAGGTTAGGATTTATCAAGTCATATAGAGGATACTCTCCTCTTTCCTCAGAAATCCTTGAGAATAAACCATTCTTCCCTTCTTCAAAGTCGGTCGCACCCTCATTGTGTTTTGGCACAGGATCTAGGACATTCAACTATTTTAATTCCCACGTAGTGTTTCATATAGGATCGATTGTTTTAGTAGCACCCCTGTTGGCTTGCAACCGTTCCTCATGTTGAGATGTCAAGCTCAACATGAGCTAACACTCACAAGGCACCAACATATATTTGCCAGAGATTCTATTAGCTAGACTACACTGACTAGTCCACATCTATCTACTCCACTTTAGCATATTCACATTATGGAGGACCGCTTGTATATGCTCTAGTATGTGTGTTAGTCACTTTATCCCTTTTGTAAACCTCTTTTGTTAGAGAAGTAGAAGAACAATTTTCAGCCTCTCACATTGTGCTCTCTTCTAGGGTTTGTGAGAGTGTGTGTGTGTGCTTGCAAGAGCTCAAGCTCCCTTCTCCCTTGTATCTTTTCATGGTATCATAGCCTAGTTTAGGCTAAGGAGCTAAGCAAAAAGCAAGAGAAGCACATGAAGCAGTACGAGGATAAGAGCGTCATCTACTCTTCCTCCTTTGTGTTGGCTACTACACCCTTGTATTTTAGGAGCTCTTCGGGAGAGGCGCCGACAAACAAACTCCCATTGAGGAGCTTTATTCGCGGGAGTAGAGCTTAAGGGCAACAATACAATCCTTTGGACACAGTGTTTCAAGCCGAAAATGCATTTTGGGCACGTCTGGACCTCTGTTTTTTAGTTCGCCAGGCGTTCATGGGCACTGCGGGTAAGTTTTGATTCTTTGCAAAATTATATCTTTAATACTACAGAAAGGGTGATTGGTTATGCAGACACTGTGTGTACTGCAAAGAGGTCTTATAATTGTCATTGGGTATATGTATGCAAATTGAGGTCATTGGTTATGATAGTTAGGGTGTAGTATAGCACCACTGCAAAGAATATAGCAGTTTGTGTAGGTGAAACAAGAGTGTTATTTTTTGGTGAGTTTGTGTTGTAGACAAGATGTCGAATGATGGAATTAACTAGATTGTTGCAAAAAAGCTTGACAAGAACAACTTCCATGCTTGGAGATTTAGATTAACAAATTTCTTGAAGGGAAAAGGCTATTGGGACTACATTGAAGGTGGACACGAGGAGGCACCAGAGATACCGAAGATTAATCCAACAGCTATAGATGTAAAAGAATACAAGGATTAGAATCAAGGAGCAAGGAAAGTCATGTATTGGCACACATGACACTATGATTGGGCATATATAGGAGGATGCTAAGTCACCCAAGAAAGCATGGGACACCTTGGTGAAGCTGTGTATAAAACTAATACCAAGGCATAAAAGATTCAATCGAAGAATGAGCTTAACACTGTAGAGAAGAAAAACATGTATGTGAATGATTATGCCTTGAAGATCAAGGGCATTGTGGAATCCCTTGCATCTATTGGTGTTTCTGTTGATGTAATGGTAAGGTGGAAGTATGTCCACCACATGGTCTGGGGCCACAATACAAGACATTTAAGATGTCTATTCAGACTCGAGAAAACATTCCCAACTTTACAGATTTGGTGTCAATGTTGATCATTAAAGAGAAGAATTTGGGTGAAGATCAACAGTCTTTACAAAACAAAAACAGTTCAGAAAGCAGTAGGCCTTCTATACAAGTTCAAAGGATGAGGTAGAGGTCATGGACATGGCCAAGGTGGTGGCCGAAGGTAATCAAAATTATGGTCAGCACAGCAACACCAACAATCCCACGAATCACAACAACAATACATAGGTGGAAGAGGCTAGTTTAGAGGTAGGGGGAGTCAAAGAGGTCATGGTAATTGGCAAAGGCAATATAATGATACACGAGGCTATTTTTACTATGGTAAGCCTGGACATGTGCATGCAGATTGCTATATAAGAAGCATAATGATATTCAAAATGGAAAAGTGCAGCAAAATAACTATGCGTCCTCTAGCAGAAATAATAAGGATAATGAGAGGTATTTTGTTATGTAACATGAGTTAATGCTGTGTCTGGAAATGATGTAGCGGATGTAAGGATGATATATGGTATGTTGATTCAGGTGCTTCAAACCACATGACAAGTCATGGTGAGTGGTTCAAGGAAATAAAGAGTCTTGAAAGACCAGGTTTTGTTAAAACAGGGGATGACACTGCTTATCCGATTGCCCAAAGAATCTAGTTTCTATTGGCTAGATGATTGAGCAAGGTTTGCAGGTGCGATTCAACCCTGATGGTTGTTATGTAGAAGACTTTAAAGATAAGTGTAGGTTGGTTGTAAAAGGTATCAAAGTGGGCAGAATGTTTACATTGAATGTAAATATGCCTGAAGTGAGTGCTGCAATGTTTGCAAATGGTTTAGGAGTTGTTGTAGATACAGACATTTGGCATAAGAGAATTGGGCATGTAAATGTGCAAAGAATGAAGTCTATGCAGACTAAAGAAATTATGACAGGGTTGCCTAAGTTTAAGGTTGAAGGTATGTCTGCATGTGAATTATGTCAATTTGGAAAGAAAATAAAGCATGTATTTCCACAAGACAGAAATGTAAGTAGGAATGTACTAGATGTTGTGCATTCAGATGTATGGGGTCCTGCGAAGACTATGTCTATGGTGGGTACAGGTAGTATGTAACATTCATTGATGACCACACGAGGAAAGTGTGGGTGTATTTCATGAAGGAGAAGAGTGAAGTTTTCACTCATTTTCAAAATTTCAGTGATAGCTGAAAAGCAGACAGGAAAACATGTGAAAGTGCCTAAGGTTAGATGGAGGGGAAGAATACTTCTCCAATGAGTTCTTTGATTTCTTGCGAAAGAATGGCATTCAAAGATAGTTTACATGTAGATACTCTCTGTAGCAAAATGGAGTTGTTGAGCAGAAAAACAAGCACATTGTTGAGATTATGTGAGTATTAATGGGCAGAGAAGAATATGCTACATAACTATTGGGATGAGGCTGTGTCTTTATCAGTTTATATCATGAATAGGACTCCTATTGTAGCCATACATGATGTAACACCAGAGGAGAAGTTTACTGGCAAGAAACCTGATTTGTCGCACTTGAAAGTTTTTGGATGCATTGCATATGTGCATGTGCGAGATAAGTTGCTTACTAAGTTGGATCCAAAGGCAAAAAAATGTGTGTTTATTGGGTATTCCCTTGAGAAAAAGGGATATAGATTTTATAATCTTGCTACGAGTGAATTGAGGGTAAGCAGGGATGTTGTATTTGATGAGATGAGTAGTTAGTATGGTACTGAAAAAGATGTTGTTGGGGCTGATATAAGTGGAAATGTGGTTGCACAGAATGCAAGTTAGCAATCACAGTCATTGAGTGGACCAGGAGAGTCCTCATGGATTGGTTCTATTGATAGACCATAGAGTGGTAAGCTATGTCATAATACCAGTCCTGGAAATGTAGTTGGTACAACACATAAAGGCAAAGAGAAAGTGGTTGAGCCCCTTGGTATACGTGATATTTCTGCAGGGCATTCTCTTGTTGATGGAGAATCTAGTGGCTCGAAGATGAGCCTTGATAAGGAGCTTGGGATTCTAGCAATGAGGACACCTAGTGTAAAGAAGGTTTTGGAAGCCATGAATGCAAAGTTACGAAGATCTAGAAGAGTCAAAAATCTTATACAAAGATTGACTTACGATGGTTATGTGGCACATCACTATGCTTACATGGCAAAATTTGTGCAGGTTGTAGAGCCCACATGTTTTGATGAGGCTATGGGAAATGTGTATTGGGAGAATGCTATAGATGAGGAGATGGATGCATTGTATGGAAATGAGACTTGGGATTTGGTGCCATTGCGTGAAGGCAAGAAAGCTATTGGATGTAAGTGGGTGTATAAGGTGAAACATAACAGTGATGTTACCATAAGCAAGTATAAGGATAGATTGGAAGCTATTGGATGTAAGTGGGTGTATATGGTGAAACATAACAGTGATGGTACCATAAGCAAGTATAAGGATAGATTGGTAGCCACCAAAAGGATATGCGTAGACACATGGGATTGATTACGAGGAGACGTTTGCCCCGGTTACAACTGTGAGAGCTTTGATTGTGGTGGTTGCAGAGCTAAAGACTGGTTTTTACATAAGATGGATGTAAAAAATGCATTCTTACATGGTGACTTGCAAGAAGAAGTGTATATGGATCAGCCACCTAGTTTTGAGGATACATGTCACCTAGTGTATATATGTAAGCTTCATAAGGCCTTGTATGGGCTAAAGCAAGCTCCACAAGTATTGCATGACAAGATTGTTGAGTATCTTGTCACTATTGGTTTTCATATGGCAGATGCAGATCACCCTATATATGTAAGCTTCGTAAGGCCTTGCATGGGCTAAAGCAAGCTCCACAAGTATTGCATGACAAGATTGCTGAGTATCTTATCACTATTGGTTTTCATATGGTATATGCAGATCACTCTTTGTATGTGTGCAAGAGTGATAAGGGTATCGTGATCATCACCATCTATGTAGATGATCTTATTGTTGGGGGTGGCAACCTAGAAGCATGTGAAAAGTCTTCTCAAAAGGAAGTTTGAAATGAAGGATTTGGGAGATCTGCGCTACTTTTTGGGCATTGAGGTCATTCGCACACTTGATGGTATTTGGCTGTCACATAGAGACAATATATAGTGGACATGTTGTCCAAGTATGGGATGGCTGGTTGTAAATCAATCTCAGTGCCATTAGATCAAAATGGCAAGCTCAGTGCAGATGTAGGTTATGTGTTGGAGGACCCCACTATGTATACGAAGATTGTGGGGAGTTTCATATAAGTCACGATCAGCAGGCCAGATTGGAGTTACACTGTTGGCTTAGAGAGCCAGTTTATGCAGGTTCCGCGGAAACCACATCTTGACAGTGTGCGACCCACACTTCGGTATTTGAGGGCCATTATTGATTATGCATTGTTTATGCAATAGGTGTACCATTAGAGCTATATGGGTAGATGCAGATTGGGCAGGTAGCATCTCAGAAGAGGAGATCTACTAGTGGATTTTATGTTTTCATTGGGGAGTGCTGTTGTGACATGGAGCAGCAAGAAGCAGCCCGCAGTTGCCTTGTCGAGTACAAAGGTAGACTATAGAGGAGCTGCGGTGGCAACGTGTGAGGTGGCTTAGTTACGTAAGCTACTTGTTGCTGATTTGGGGTTGCAAGTGGAGAGAAAGGTTGTCATATATTATGACAATCTTAGCAGTTTACAGTTGGCTAGGAACCCAGTTTTCCATGTGCGGACGAAACACATTGAGGTACATTACCACTTCATAAGGAAGAGAGCAAGCGACATCGACTTGGCCTACGTTAGGACACAGGATCATGTCGCTGACATCTTCACAAAGGCCTTGGGAGCTACAGATTTCAAGATATGCTTGGAGTTTACGAGCTGTAGTTGAGCTTAAGGGGGAGGGTTGAGATGTCAAGACCAACATGAGCTGACACTCACGAGGGTTGAGATGTCAAGACCAACATGAGCTTAAGGGGGAGGGTTGAGATGTCAAGACCAACATGAGCTAACACTCACGAGGCGCTTGTGTGACTGTTTGACATTTACATCACTCGCAGGTTTGGTAGCTGGTACCAACATATCTTTGCCAGAGATTCTATAAGACTATACTGACTAGTCCACATCTACCTACTCCACTTTAGTGTATTCACATTATGGACCGCTTGTATATACTCTAGTATATGTGTTAGTTACTTTATCTCTTTTGTAGACCTCTTTTGTTGGAGAAGAAGAACAATTTTCAGCCTCTCACCTTGTGTGTTATCTTCTAGGGTTTGTGAGAGTGTGTATGCCCTTGCAAGAACTCAAGCTCCCTTCTCCCCTACATCTTTTCACCTCGAACTTCTTTTGTCTTTCCTGAACTAGGGCTCGTGCAACCTCCAGTTTCTCTATTTTCTTATGGGCATTTGGGTACTTCCCACCCCTCTAGGTGTTTTGGGTTCGATGGGCTGGTTTAGCTTCTTTTTGTGTCACCACTTTCTTTCTTTCTATCAACACATTCTCATGGCTTGACTTGATGGTGGATGCAATATTAAGTGTTCCCATCCGAACCATCCTATATCACCATTGCTGAGTCTAATTGTCCCACTTTCTTAGCACTTATTCTTATTCTTCCTGATATATGAGTACAAGACATACCTAAACGTTGTTTATTGTTCTCTAGGGTCTTTTGTGCTTACACATGAGGCATGACGCTCTCAGTGGTGTCGTAACCCTTGATCGCACCCCAATCATTCGGAGTCCCGTGGTTGGGTTAGTGGTCGTCGACGTCTCTCCTGTGCTTCTGTAGGGACAATCCTTGATTAGGTGATCAATTTCGCATTTCAGACAACTCAAACCTAGGTGTGTACTAGCTTGGGTAGTCTACAGGTTTATTACATTGACCTTGAGGACACTCACAAGGTCAGCCACACATGGTGAGGTCCTTGGCAGTGATAACATTGTAGTAGGGCTCTCCTTGTTGTGGTGTTAATATCCTTGCCCTTCCATTGCACTATAGCTCGGAGCACTGGTATTGGTGTGTTCCCTTGCATTAGAAAATATTCCAGGGTTACCTCATCTAACTCCTCCATGGTGTGTTGAGGTTCCCATACATAATCTCCTTGCATTAGAAAATATTACAAGGTTACCTCCCAAGTGTCATCTAACTCCTCCATGGTTTGTCGAGGTTCCCATACATAATTTCCTTCTTTTGGAACCTCTTCAATGATCATTTGATTCATTGGTAGTTCTCTAGGTGTCGGTGGTTGTGGTGGTAGGAAAGGTGGTGGTATAGGCACTTCAGGTACTCTATACATTCCCCTTGTTTGGTTTTACACATTTGATATGCTTGCCCCTAGAGCATTCCCTTGCCTCAATGGTGCTGGTAAAGCTAAATATTGTTGTGTAGGAGGCAACTGAGGCAATTGAGGTACTTTGTGGTTATTGTGGCTACTCCTTGAGGTGCTCTAGGACTAAGGTCCTAGAGGTGGTATTCTTCCACATGGTGTGTCAAGTCTTGTAGGTTGCCTTGGACTCAAGGACGAGTGACATTGTGGACTTAAAGGGTAGAGTTAGCTAGAGCTAGCTCGTCCTAGGGGTGTTCTATGACTCAAGTCCTAAAGGTACACATTATAGAGATAGCTCTATGACTCAAGTCCTACAGGTGCACATTATAGAGATAGCTCTAAGACTTAAGTATCAGAAGAGCAACTCTAAAACTTGAGTCCTAGAGGTGCTGTAGGAATTCAGTCCTTGAGGTGCATGTGGTAAAGTAAGCTCTAGGGCTCAAGTCTTATAGTTACTCGTTTTATAGATTTAAGTTCTAGATGTGATTTTGGATTCAAGTCCCAAAGGCGCTTCTAGGATTTGAGGTGTCAAGCTAGATATATTATTATACACCATGTGTGTATTCTTTCTAAAATAAAAGAAACATAAGACATATTAAATGTTTCCAGAGATAGAAGATATTACTAAATGTTTCCAGAGATGGAAGATATTACTAAATGTTTTAAACATTGAACACTAAATTAAAAGAAGACATATGAAATGTTGAAAGAAATAGAAGACATAAAATATATTGACAACGTCATGCTTATAAGTTTAAAGCTTGTTTTCTTGTGATTTGAACAAATAGTGGAGACCACAAAATATCAAAAGTGTGGTACTGAGCAATGATGCTGGCGACGAGAGGAGGTGAGTGAAAGGTATACCTTACATATTTATTTATGCCACGTCAGTGGCATTAATAAATATGCATACTGAACGTTTTCTGAATATGCATACTGTCAAATATGTGCAGACAACGTTTTTTTTGGTTGCCATTAATTAATTATGCAGGAATAACTGCTCTTAACATTTTGCAGGTTTCTAACAAAATGTGAATGAATTTGAAGGTATACATCATATAATACATGGGTATTGTTAATGCACTCTCTAAGACGAAAAATACAAACCCTGGCGAAGCTAATGCGCCCACGGTACAGCGCCAGGCTTCTGTCTGAACAAGAGTCGTTGAGTGCAGCACTGAAAGAACTGGAACGCATGTGCAGACAGGGAACACAAGTTCCTGACGAGGTCTTCTGTTCTCTGCTGCAAGAATGCCTGAGAAAAAAAGACTTAGCAATCGGGAGAAAAGCTCACGCTCTCATCATCAGGTGTGGATCCTATCCAAAATTTCTCTTGAAAAATAACCTCATTCGCATGTTTTCTGCCTGTGGAAGCTTAGCAGAAGCAAAACAGGTTTTTCTCACTATTTGTGCTCCAGATGTGTATACCTGGCAAGCAATCTTATCCGCACATGTAGCATGCGGACATAGTGAGCAAGCCATCGATTTGTACCACACGTTGAGATCTTCCAGTGTCAAGCCAAATGATTATGTATATGTGGCTGCCTTAAAGGCTTGTGCTAGTGCCACAATGGTAGCTCAGGGCAGGGTAATTCATAATCACATCCTGCAGTCGTGCAAGGATATCAGCTTGCATGTTGGAAGTGTCTTGGTTGACATGTATGCGAAGTGTGGATGTGTAAGTGAGGCGAGCAAAATGTTTGACCGCTTGCCTGCACGAGATTTAGTGCTATGGAATGCGATGATTGCAGGATATACTCAACATGGGCTCGATAAGGAGGCTTTCTTGCTGTTTGAGGAGATGCAAGCTGAGGGCATTACACCAGACACTATCACATTTGCGTGTGTGTTCAAAGTATGTGGCAGTGCAGGTGCCATAGAAGAGGGCAAGCATATCCATTCTCTGATGCTTAAGACTGGGTGCAAGCCAAATTTGTTTGTTGGCAATACCTTAATTGACATGTATGGAAAGTGTGGCCTTTTTGGTGAGGCTAAACAATTATTTAATGACTTGCCAGAACGCGATGTGGTTTCATGGACTGCAATGATGAATGCACATGAGCAGCTTAACGATTGGAAGATGGCCATACAGTGTTTTGAGGAAATGCAAAGGCAGGGTGTGAAGCCAGATGGGGCAACATTCAGATGTCTTTTGACTGCCTGCAGTCACGCAGGACTAGTGAATCAAGGTCAACTTTACTTTCAGAAAATGAAAGGACATTATGGTATAACTCCTACGGTGGAACACATTATCTGCATGGCTGATCTTCTTGCGAGATCAGGGCAGTTGTATGAGGCAGAAAAGCTTCTTCTTACCGCACCTTCTCAGCATGATGCTGGGTGGACATCTTTGCTGTCTGCTTGCAAAAGTCATGGTAATGTGGAGCTTGGAAGGCGATGTTTTGATCATGCTGTAAAGATTAATCCTACTTATGGCTCAGGATACACGCTTATGTCAAGCATATATGCAGATGCACAAAGTTGGGAACATGTGTATGAAATAGAAGAGCTTAGAAAGCATGCTGGTGTATGAAAAGCTTTGATTGAGAAAAGCCACAGCGTAGAGGAGTTTATTGGTGTGGATAAAACTCATCCCCAGAGCCATGAAATTTGTGCTAAGCTGAAGTCCCTTTGCTTAAAAATGAAGGAAGCACTTAGCAGGCTATCAACCGCAATGAAAATCGAGCCCCTTTTAGACGAGGAGAGAGAGATATCTTTTTGAAGTCTTGCTGAAAGTTAGACATAGCCTTTGGGCTTCTCAATGGTCTTCAAGGCACAAGGCATTCACCTCACACGGCTGGTAAGTTCATTTTTGAATAGTAGTTCTGGTTTATGTGGGTGAAGAATTTAAACATATTTGGCATAATAGCAAAAATGATGGGTTTGTAATGCACAAAATTGTGGAGCACTAAGTGTAAGGTTTTTAGGGACATGCCTCCTATTAACACTTCTCTATTGGGTTATTAGGGCAGGCTGTCGGCAGGTAAGAGTGTATTATGCTTGCCAAAAAACTGCCCAAGTACACAATTTGTCTTTCTTTTCTTGTAGTTAAGAAAGCTACCTTTGATGGCCCTTTTGTGATCACTAACTTGATCCCTTTAAATCTAGAAGTACAAGCTTACAAGATTGTCCAATTATAAAGCATGTTTGCCTGGGTATGATTTGCACGCGTGAAATTATTTTCCAGTGTGGACATCGCCTGGTTTTTAATGCTCTGCACTGTGTTTGCTCGTGTTCCCAGATTTGGTCATCATCTCCTGTGTATTCTGACATGGTATTAGAGCCCTAGGCTCTTGATAGTTCTTGGGATTTGTGTGAGCAAGAGGGGGACTGTTGTGTTGCTGAATGGTGGACTGTTTTGGACTGTTCGGGAAGAGGAGAAGTAAGAGGAAGGCGGGCTGATTTGTTGGACAACCACTTGCAGGTTTAAGTTCTTCTTTGTTCCCACCCACCGACCCTTTTTCAGTTACATCCCCGCAATGGCAGATCTGCATGAGATGGCTGAGAGACATGTGAAGATCCCTACACTCCCCACGTTCTCGGTGGACGGGAACAACTACGGCATATGGAAAGTTATGATGGAATCTGTTCTGGAGTCATACGACCTTGCTGATTTCATCGTTGTTGGGGTTCCATGGCCAGAGGTAGAGGAAGGGGAGTTACCGTCGATTTGTAAGGACTGGGAGGCACAGGCACAGTTGTGGGATCGTGTCAACGCGAGGGTCCGTTCATTTATCTCCCTCAACTGCACACCGCAGGTAATCAATCATATCAAGCATATGATTCTGGCCAGAGGTATATGGCAGCATTTGGCTTCTCTTTATAACAGGGTATCGCCCATGAAGAGGATTTCCTTGGAAGTATAGATGTGGGTTATGAGGCCGGCAAAGTCGTCGACGATGCGGGAGCATATTAACAATCTGCAGGCTCTTTAGCAGGAAGTTCTTCTGGCTGGGAAGGAGATATCATCAGAGGACATGGCCATAACGTTGTTGTTGCATTTGCCCTCTCAGTATTCAGCATTCTACTCGTCTTTGATTACCAGTGGCAGGCTCAACACCATCACGTGGGAGGAACTTGTGTCCATGGTCTTGGACCAGGAGGAAAGATTCTCGAACCCTCCACAGGGCAGAGGTTCGGAGGCCTTAACTGGCCAACGGTCGCAAGGCCGTAACAAGGGCAAAGGGAAGGCTTCATCGGAGAAGTCTTTTGAGAAGAAGTCCGACGCTGACCACGAGAAACTGAAGGCAGAGAGGATCTGTAATGATTGTGGCGAGAAAGGCCACTATTGGAGGCAGTGTCCCAAGCAGAAGACCGAGAAGGGTGAAGACTCCTTAGCAGCAATGGTGAAGACTCTAGCTTTTGTGCACCTGGAGGTGATGGACACCGATGTTTCATTTTCTTCAGGCAGGGAGGAGGTTGGAGGACTCGCTGCTACGGATACCGGGAGTGGATTCTAGACAATGGTACTTCCAGGCACATGACTCCTACCCGTTCAGATTTATAGGATCTCTGCAGGTATTTTGGTCACATTCTTATTGGGGATACATCCACTATCCCAGTTCATAGTGAGGGCAGGTTGGAGATAGTTCTCGATGGCAGAGGGGGGAAGCATTCCTCCTAGGTGTTGTATGTTCCTACACTTGGTTTTCATTTGTTGTCAGTGCATCAGGTTTGCAAGACTGGCATACGGGTGGAGTTTGATTAGCATTTTGTTGCTCTCTGGGCCAAGGCAACAGGCCAGGTAGTTTGGAAAGGCGGAGTGGAGAATGGAGTTTACAAACTTTAAGCACTCTCTCTCCCAGGTCCTCAGTTTTGTGATGAGTGGCAGTCTGGTAGTGGCCACTTAAGTGTGGATACGCTGCAGTGCAGACTTTCTGGGACTAGATGGAGGATAGCTTGCTAGTTGATG
Organism: Cibotium barometz; assembly: GCF_041138505.1. Classification (NCBI taxonomy): domain Eukaryota; kingdom Viridiplantae; phylum Streptophyta; class Polypodiopsida; order Cyatheales; family Cibotiaceae; genus Cibotium; species Cibotium barometz. Next base: position 1,762,083 of record NC_141060.1, on the reverse strand, counting down.
GCAGCAGTTGGCAGGAACTTTCCAGTACAGATGTTGGTAGTTCTTGTGTTCGTCAGTCAGAGGAAACTTTACAGGTAACTTATGCTTTGATGTCTCGTAGTATTCGGGACAAAGAAACTCCTGTAGATGAGGAAGTTCTTTCCATGGGGACCTCTTGGAAAGCCGGGTAGGTGGCAGTTGATTACTTGCAGAAGGAGGTGGATCCTGTTAGAAGTCATCTCCTGTCTAGATTTATACACCAGGGCCTTTGTTGTGGGTGTGCCCGCCCTTATGAGGTGTTTTATCATTTTTCCCCACTCTCCGTATTTTTCCCCTATTTTTTCCCATTTTTCTGAGGCTTGGGAGGGCTGCCAGGTGATGCCAGGAGCACTCTGAAGCTGGCCGACTGCATCTGTAGCAGTCGTGGGCTGTCTGAGTGCTGGCCGACTTGTTCTGTGCAGACATGGGGCACCAGATGCTGGCCGACTGCTGTTTTTCAGCAGTCGTGGGTTTTGTCCAGTCGTGGGCCTCTTCCAGTGCTGGCCGACTGCCCTCTAGGGGAGTATATATAGCTCCTCAGCCCCCATACCTCATTTGTATCATATTCGGGATCTTCTTGTGTATATCAGAGCAGAGTTACACGCCTACATCTCTCTCTTTTTGTGCTGTTTTTTCTGCCTGCGTTTTTGCTCTTGTGTTCCCAGATTTGGTCATCATCTCCGCTGCATATTCTGACATGGTATCAGAGCCTAGGCTCTAGATAGGTCTTGGGATTTGTGTGAGCAAGAGTGGGGCTGTTTTGTGGCTGATTGGTGGACTGTTTTGGGCTGATCGGGAAGAGGAGAAGCAAGAGGAAGGCGGGCTGATTTGCTGGACAGCCACTTGCAGGGATCAGTTCTTCTTTGTTCCCACCCACCCACCCTTTTCAGAGTACATCCCCGCTATGGCAGATCTGTTTGAGATGGCCGAGAGACATGTGAAGATCCCGACACTCCCCACGTTCCCGGTGGACCGTCAGTTGGACGGGAGCAACTACGGCATATGGAAGGTGATGATGGAATCCGTTCTGGAGTCCTACGATCTCGCCGATTTCGTCGTTGTTGGTGTTCCACGGCCGGAAGTAGAGGAAGGGGAGTTACCGTCAACCCGAAAGGACCGGGAGGCCCAGACACAGATGTGGGATCGTGTCAACGCCAGGGTCCGTTCGTTTATTTTCCTCAACTGCACACCACAGGTAATTAATCATGTAAAGCACATGACGCTGGCCAGAGGTATATGGCAGCACTTGGCTTCTCTGTACAACAGGGTATCGCCCATGAAGAGGATTTCCTTGGAAGTACAGATGCGGGTTATGAGCCCTGCAAAGTCGTCGACGATGCGGGAGCATATTAACAAGCTGCAGGCTCTTCAGCAGGAAGTTCTCCAGGCTGGGAAGGAGATATCGTCAGAGGACATGGCCATAACGTTGCTGTCACATTTGCCCTCTTCGTACTCAGCATTCTACTCGTCGTTGATTACCAGTGGCAGGCTCAGCACCATCACGTGGGAGGAGCTTGTGCCCATGGTCTTGGACCAGGAGGAACGATTTACGAACCCTCCTCAGGGTGGAGGTTCGGAGGCCTTTACTGGCCAACGGTCGAAAGGTCGTAACTCGGGCAAGGGGAAGGCTTCATCGGAGAAGTCTTCTGAGAAGATGTCCGACGCTGACCGCGAGAAACTAAAGGCAGAGAGGACCTGTAATGATTGTGGCGAGAAAGGCCACTACTGGAGGCAGTGTCCCAAGCGGAAGACCGAGAAGGGTGAAGACTCCTCAGCAATCATGAAGACTCCGGCTTTTGTGCACCTGGAGGTGATGGACACCGATGCTTCATTTTCTTCAGGCAGGGAGGAGATTGGAGGACTCTCCGCAACGGATACTCGGGAATGGATTCTCGATAGTGGTGCTTCCAGGCACATGACTCCTTCCCGTTCCGGTTTACAGGATCTCTGCAGGCTTTCTGGTCATATTCTTACTGGGGATACGTCCACTATCCCAGTTCACAGTGAGGGCAGGATGGAGATAGTTCCCGATGGCAGAGGGGGGAAGCATTCCTCCCAGGTGTTGTATGTTCCGGCACTAGGTTTTCATCTGTTGTCAGTGCATCAGGTTTGCAAGACTGGCGTACGGGTGGAGTTTGATGAGCATTTTGTTGCTCTCCGGGACAAAGCAACAGGCCAAGTGGTTTGGGAAGGTGGAGTGGAGAATGGAGTCTACAGGCTTTCAGCACTCTCTCTCCCAGGTCCTCAAGATTGTGATGAGTGGCAGTGTGGTAATAGCTACTCACGTGTGGATACGCTGCAGGTGCGAGCTTTCCGAGACCAGATGGTGGATAGCTTACCAGTAGATGGCAGCAGTTGGCAGGAACTTTCCAGTACTGAGGTTGGTAGTTCTTGTGTTCGTGAGTCAGAGGAAGCTGAACAGGTCACTTATGCTCTGATGTCTCGTAGTGTCCGGGACATAGAACTTCCAGTAGTTGAGGATGTTCTTTCCACGGGAACCTTTCGGAAAGCTAGGCAGGTGACAGGTGATTACTTGCAGAAGGAGGTGGTTTCTCCAGGCTTTGTGGTTCCGGATTCAGAGGGGGTGGTTGACAGGTTTCAGAAGGCCTTGCGTGGTCTTCAGAAGGTTTCCAGGACTTGCTTGTGCACCGTAACAGGTGTTGATCCTTGTGAGCAGTGTGATGTCTCTGTGATTCAGAAGCTGTATGGTTCATGGATCTGGTTGATGGACACCGGATTGGACGGGAGCTTCCTGATGAGGCAGTTGAGCTCTTGGTTGCAGATGTCTCTTTGTGAGGCAGGATTGCGTTTCCTGTGGTTTCTGCGGCATGCGAAGGATCATGGACTCTTGTACACAAGAGGGGGATTGTTGGATGGAGTCCGACTCCGCGGTTGGAGTGACTCAGTTTGGGGAGGAGATTCGGACACGAGGGGATCTACTTATGGCCCAGGAGCAGTTTTACGGAGCAGGAGGAGGTTACATTGCAGGTTTGGGCTTCCACTGGAGGAACCCATGGTCATCCAGAGGCACTTTGTTCGTGAACAGATTGTTGCAGATGACATCTTGCTGGAGTTCTGTTCGACGGAGGACAGTACGGTGGACCTCTTCACGAAGTCGCTCTCAGGATTTGCTCAGGCGGCACCCCAGCTCCCAGTGGTTGGTCACACAGCCAGGAGCTGAGAGGGGGTGTTAGAAGTCATCTCCTGTCTAGATTTATACACCAGGGCCTTTGTTGTGGGTGTGCCCGCCCTTATGAGGTGTTTTATCATTTTTCCCCACTCTCCGTATTTTTCCCCTATTTTTTCCCATTTTTCTGAGGCTTGGGAGGGCTGCCAGGTGATGCCAGGAGCACTCTGAAGCTGGCCGACTGCATCTGTAGCAGTCGTGGGCTGTCTGAGTGCTGGCCGACTTGTTCTGTGCAGACATGGGGCACCAGATGCTGGCCGACTGCTGTTTTTCAGCAGTCGTGGGTTTTGTCCAGTCGTGGGCCTCTTCCAGTGCTGGCCGACTGCCCTCTAGGGGAGTATATATAGCTCCTCAGCCCCCATACCTCATTTGTATCATATTCGGGATCTTCTTGTGTATATCAGAGCAGAGTTACACGCCTACATCTCTCTCTTTTTGTGCTGTTTTTTCTGCCTGCGTTTTTGCTCTTGTGTTCCCAGATTTGGTCATCATCTCCGCTGCATATTCTGACAGATCCTCCAGGCTTTGTGGTTCTAGATTCAGAGGGGGTGGTTGACAGGTTTCAGAAGGCCTTGCGTGGTCTTCAGCAGGTTTCCAGGACTTGGCTTTCCACTGTAACAGGTGTTGATCCTTGTGAGCAGTATGATGTCTCTTTGACTCGGAAGCAGAATGGTTTATTGATTTGGTTGATGGATACCAGATTGGACGGAAGCTTCTTGATGAGGCTGTTGAGCTCGTGTTTGGAGATGACTCTTTGGGAGGCAGGATTGCGTATCTCACACCAGGGTGTAAATATATATATATATATATATATATATACATGGTTGTTTCTCGTACGCGTACGAACCTATTCGTACGTACGAGTCGTACGGTACGATACCGTACGAATTCGTACGATATCGTACGGTACGAGTTAGGTTTTTTTTTTTTTTTTTTTTTCCCCCAAATTTTTTTTTTCCTTGAAAAAAAATTTCCAAATGCTTAAAAAAAATAGAAACCCTGCTTTACGAAGATCCCAAATGCTCGCAATACTTCGCAACTTTTGTGTCCACTCAGTATTCCATATGGGGTTGTGGAGAGAAACTAAAAAATCTGGCGAGGTAGACTGGTAGTGTACACTTGATTGGTAGGATGAGAGAATCTTGCTACATCACTTGGGGATCCCTGGTATAGGTAGGCTAGACAATTAGATTCTCAAGTTATGCACAAGGGAGAACATTTGGACATGGCCATTTTGATCTAGAGAGGAGTCCCTAAACTTATCACCCTAGATGCACTCCTCGTATTTGTGCAAGGACGGTCCCTTAGTCATAAACGCTACACTGGGAGACCTTTGGTATTGCATTACCCATCCAGGTTCTTTTTTGGAGACAATCGGGAGATCCAACCGGGAGAGACACATATCCATGTACTGGTTTCTCAAGCACTGTAGACTCCTCCCCTCCCAACCTTCCCTCACATTCAAGCTTGAACCTCCATAGCTTGTAAGTGTAAAAAATAAAAACCGTATTTTATCGTACCGTATCCCAAAATTTCATATCGTACCGAATATTCCCGTACGGTATCGTACCGTACCGTATCGTATTTTCGTACCGTGACAACTATGTATATATATATATAGTTTCACATGGCAACCCCTCCGTCGATGACTAAAGTGTGAAACTGATAGCTTAGTGTTGGTACTGGTGGTGGTTGATATTCTGTTCAGGGTGGAAGTTATGCTCAGCCGTACACAGGGCAGAGGCAGCACGTGTACTCTAAAAGAGGTGCTGCAGACTTAAATGGCGCAGGCTCTTCAGGGCAGTGAGGAAGGCAGAAGCGACGCTATGCAGAGGGATGTTGCAAGTGGCGCTACTGATAAGGCGGCGACTGGCGCTGACTGCTGGTTTGCTCTGCTCAGGGTGGCACAGAGTTCACAAGGCAAGGGCGGCTGGCGTTGCAGAGCGGCGCTCAGAGGCCACAGCTGGTGTCGGAGCTGGAGGTGCAGGCGGTGCACAGTAGCAGTAGGCAACGAAAGGTAGCGGCGCTTTTAGCGGTGCACAGAACTGATGAAGGCGACGGCGGCAGCAGCAGCGTACTCTGAATAGGGGCACAGGGTGGCGGAGCGCCGGCGGAGGAGGGTGTTGTTGGGCGGAGCGTCGGTGGCAGCTTCCCAAGTTGACGGTTGTATATGGCTATAGGGGCAACACACGAGAAGAATGATGATGCCCATCCTGAAGTTCTGTATTGGCCTCAGTTTTTCCCTTCATTAGGCCCTTGGTCTCCCTCTACTCTCGACATGGCTCTGTCACCCCAAGAAAGTTTCTTCAAGAGAAATCCTGCTCTGATACCACTGTAAGCTCAACGGGGCATGCAGTGACAGACTCAACTACGTGTCCAAGAGATAAAGATAGAGAGAGAGAGAGAAGGGAATAGGTATCTTGCACAATATACCACACTAAACAGGGAATAGGCCCCGCCTCCTTTCAGGAATTTATTTAGGAACAATCCACGGGCACGCTAGCTAGGATCAATACAATCAACGAATACAAAACAAACATATATGCCGATGTAGGATATCCAAGTCGATGTTGATGTCAATGTCTAGGCACGAGATCCTTGATATAGAGCACACCACGGTGATGACCCTCTCACCGGGCTAGTACCACATCCAATATCCAATGAATCCAAGTCCAAGTCCCAATCCAATGTCCAAATCCAAGTCCATATCCAAGTCCAAGTCCATATCCAAGTCCAAGTTCATATCCAAGTCCAAGTTCCAGATCCAAGTCCCAGTCCAAGTCCAAGTAAACACTCGCTCATCCCATGAGTAATCTCCACAACTCTATAGCCTTGTCGATGAAGAAAACCATGGAAAGCTCTTTTTTTTTTTTTCAATTGGCCTTTGGCCCAAGATCCTCCCATAGTTACCAAATTTCACCGTCCGTAGACAGCCGCCCATAGGCGCTTATTTATCCACCTGTAGGCAATGCCGCCGAGGAAGCACCAAGGGTGGTTTTGAACCTAGGACCTCTTGGTACCAGGCAAACACCTTCACCACTTGAGCTATCACCTCATTGGCATTGAAAAGCTCTTTATCGCAAGAAAAGTAATATAAAACCTGTTTTCGGACGATAAAAATCTCCAAAAAGAAAATTTTAGGGTTTTTGGAGCAGTTTTAAGATTCTGAAATTTTTAGGGTTTCTGATTTTTTGTCCGTACGGTTTTGTACCTGCCCATACAGCCCCACATGGCTGTACGGATCCGTACAGTCATACGGACAGATGATGACATGGCACTGCAGTTGATGGATGCACACGGAATCAGCGGACAACGATGAAAAACTCCATGATTTGGTTCATAGATGATGATGGAGAAGGTGATCTCCACGCTTTAGTGAAGATGGCAACACGATGAAGAGATTCTTCTTCAACTTGATGCTCAACAGAGGCTCATGCTTCTTTTATACTTGGGGAAGCCTTGCTTTTTACCAAAAAAGTGATGCTTTTGCTTTGTTTTGCCTTTTACTTTTCTTTTGGTCTTTTTAATAGTAAAATATTACTCAACTTTAGTCAATAGTTCTTGTTTTTCTTTTCTAGCTTCAGGGCCTTGCTTTTTGGTCCTAGAGCTGCTTTTTGAAAAAGCAGCTTTTAGCTTTTTGGTCCAGCTCAATCTCCTCTTTCCAATGGTACCCTTGGCTCGCAGTCAACCTTGTTTGAACTTTTGCTTTTTCTTGCTTTTTGACCAAGAATGGTGCTTTTTCTTAATCAAACCTTATGGACCTTGTCCCCATGTCTTCTTCAACCTGTGTGGTGTCGGGGCATGGGTTTCATCATGTGAAATAGAGCTAGGAGGGCCAAATAGTTACAAGTTAAGTCAGCATTTAGGACAACAGTAGCATAAGTATTATCATCTACAGCATCATCCTCATCAACAGTTGCGACATCATCATCATCATCAATAACAACACATAAGCATCATCAATAACAGCACATAAGTTGATATTGTGCTTATTCTTTCTATCTTTAGCGGTGCATTTGTCCTATCAACTACTTATTTGATGTACTAATTCTTTCTATTTGCTACTTCCCTTAGTGCTAGACTTCATTATGGCTGAGTCTGCCCTGCATCTCCGGAGATTTGACAGAAACTTAGCATGAAGAGCTTTGTGTGAATATATGCTCTTATGTGTGTGTGTGTAGAGTGTGTGTGTGAGAGCATATTTTGATACAGAGTTCTACACCCACTATTGGGCATTGATGATGTTAGTGGGGATGTCGTAGTATCTAGTCCATACTATGCATGATGGAGTTGATAGTTATATAGTCTTGTGGGTTGACTACCATGAGTATATAACATGCACATTCGTAAAAGGTGAATTTGGGCATGTTCCTAGATTCATCTAGGTATATATATCATAAAGGAGGGTATGGGCCTTGTCGGTAGCCCTCAAGTGGGTCTAGGCAGCAGGCAATGGTCAGCTAGTGTGGGCAGGCATAGAAAGATGCGCGTCATTTTTCAGAATTTTATTCATGAGCTTTTGTCTAGAGCAAGCGGTCTGTAGCATATGTTGGCTGACTAACACCTCAAGCATCATATATAAGAAGGCATAAATCAACATATTCTCAAATCATTCATTCATTCATAAGTCTAGTCAGCAGTAGAAATTATGTAGAGACCAGAGGTCAACCCTCTAGGGCTAACCAAGGGCTTGCATCATGTACAAGCATTTATGCAACCTTTTTGTACCATATAAAAATACAAGAAAACCTTGACACCAATCTCTCTCTTTTTCTCTCTCCTTTGTCTTAATCATGTTTAAATCAACATCTTGTTCTTAATCAGGCTTAGGACTGTGGATTAGTACAACAAGGCTTCCGCGCATACAACACAGCTATCTCGGTTGCCTCTCATGGAGACTTGTGTGCCATGCGTGATTTGTACCATATGGATGCTGATTTTGCTACTATTTGGGTTGATTTGATGGCCGGTCAAGCACATGCCTTATATGTGATCAACGAGGGTTATCTTATGAAAGATAATTGTGGTGTCTGACATGAGGCAAAAGGTTTTGGATGAGTGCCATGCGCCTCCATATGATGTTGGTCATAAAGGCATAATGTTTACTACGCACATGATTGAGCGGTATTTCTTTTGGCTAGGTATGCAGAAGGACATAGAGGCACATGTACGTGCATGTATCACTTTTCAAAAGGTGAAATTTGATAGGCAAAAGGCACCAGGGTTGCTTCAGCCATTGCCTATTCCCACGCAGCCATGGGAAAGTATTACAATGGATTTCATTATGGACTTGCCACGGACTCAACAGGGTAATGATGCTATTTGGACAATTGTGGACAGGTTTAGCAAGCAAGCTGACTTCTTACCGGTCAAGAAGACCAAAGCTTAGCATATGGTTAAGATATATCTTGCACATGTATTCATTCTCTTTCCCTTTCAGAATACCTTTCAATTGTTCAAAACACTTACAAACAGACGTAACCTCTCGCAGTCTAAGGAGAGATTTGGAGATGACACTGGATGATGTTGATTGCAAACTTCTTATGATATGTGCATTGATCTGTTTTTGTCTTAATGTCCATAATCCAATATGTGCAGCACCTTTTGTTTTTTGGGATCCTTCAACAGGTACAAAGCATCTTACCAGTGGCAGGACAGTAGACGGTCCCCTTCTGAGACTGAAATGCAGCTTGGTGGAAGCAGCTAAAACATTTACTTGAATCTGGAAAGCACAAGGTATGCACTCATTCGGTACACATGTACTGTTACATTTGCACATCAAACGTGATGTGATTTTTCTGGCCCTTTTCTTTGTGTGGACTGTTTTGGTGTGTGTGCACATTAGAATCAATGCAGGACCCATGTACTCTTGGGCACTAACAGTCTTAAGATATGCAGGGTGAGTTGAATGCTCCCTTGGCCTTTCTAGGGATTGGCTTTGCGAAGGTATGTGGAGGAGATTATATTTTTATACAACTACACTTGCTTGGATTGGGATGTTACTTTCAAGCCATGCTAAGTTGCATGGTAGAGCTGTACCATAATTTAGAGTTTTCATGAGGCTTTCATTTTTCCTTTCAGGTTTCAAAGCATATAAACCATTTGTTGCTTGAGGCACCCTTCTGTGTGCATCCCTAAACAGTTATGCTTTGTTCTGTTTGGCAAAACAAAAAGCTGTTCAACATGCAGCAATCATGACTCTTTTGCCTTTGTGGGCATGTTAGTAAACTGTTTCACTTACTATTGAATTCGTTTCGTATGGGCGTGACCATTTAAATTTGGTTAATTGGTAGAGTTTTCACGCCCATTGTGAGGAATGTGATAGTTGACTCCATGGCAGTACCGACTTTTGCAGATGTCTTCTTCTAAGAGCTTTCCTTCACCATTTATTGCTTGTAGGACATCACTAAGCTAACCTTTCTTTATTTAATCGAAATGATAACACTTGTGATGGGTTGATGTATTTTTAGCCTCTCTTCCTATGTTAGCTCTAATAAATATGCCTGATATTTGAGGGCCAGTTAGTTTTAGGTCTCCAAGATAGAGGCATTGGTGAGGGGTTTATGTGCATGGCAATCCACAACATCACTTCTTTGGTTACCATGAGATTGTGGACCATGGAATAGAGGTCATGCATATGCTTATGAGTTGTTTGCAATCACGTGGTTTGTGCTTCAAGAAGATCTGGTCGTGCTCAAGGAAGACGGGGGGTCAATGTTTGATTTGGATCATGTATGGTATACATGGTTTCTTGCTGAAGCGATGAAGCTAGACCATGGCACAATGACAGTTCATTGGTATTTCCATGGGTGCGCTTCAACAAACACATGTGGCTTTGCATCAGCATCGAAGCTAAGGGCTTGACTTTGCATCGAATAGTTGTAATCAAACCTCGAGGACATGTGAAGTGCAAGGCCACGTTGACGTGTACATGCACAAATGTTCTAGCTTTATTCATAATTAGACATAGGGGTGTTGGTCTGTGTTCGTAGTGTGTAGGAGGACAAATATATGAAAGGGGGAATTTTGTTGTGTGTGAGAAAAAGCCAAGAGAATAGTGTTTTTTTGAAAAGCTAAAAATAGCTTTACTCGACCTATAAGGTCTTGCTTTCCCGTAAATACATCAGGATAGAGCCGAATGATTGCGAAGACAGATTAGATGGAGTAAAATACAGTACCTAGCATAGCTTGAGGTTCTTTCTCACTATTCCGTGTGCTTTAGATCAAAGCATCGATGAGTTGTGGCTTGTTGGCTTGTGGCCTTGTTCGTCTCGAGAGTTCTAGGGGACATAATTGTGCTGGGTATTCTTGGGCCTAACCAGAGGGCATTTTATTATTATTATTTTATATTGTATGCTCCACAAGTAGGATGTCCTACCTCATTCACAAACATGTGTGAAGCTCACTCATATGCATAAGTGCAACGTGTTCATGAACTTCAGTATATTTTGGCACAAAAGCAAGTCTACATGTGAATGAAAACGTAGCTCACTCAGACATAAGTGGTGGTAGCTCATTCCCAAACGTTTGTGAAGGCCGCTCATATATGTAAGTGCAACTTGTTCATGAACTTTAGCGTAGGTCATAAATATTGGCACAAAAGGAAGTCTACATGTGAATAAAATCTATCCTTTCTCATTCCTCTCTCTCTCTCTCTCTCTCTCTCTTGTGCCTTCTCCACTCTGTCAAAATATATCCCTCTTCCTTCTCTCTCTCTCTCTCTCTCTCTCCCCCCCCTATCCCTCTCTCTCTTTATCTATCATTCTCTCTCTATCTCTCTCTCTCTTTATCTATCATTCCCTCTCTCTGTCTCTCCTCACCTTCTTTCTCTCTCTAATATTTTCTTCTTTTCCCTTCTCTCTCTCTCTCTCTCTCTCTCTCTCTCTAACATAGATTTATTTGTGTGTAAATACTCAAAATCTTAACATAGAAGTGATCTAAGCTTGCAACAAAAAAAACCTAGTTTAGAAGTGGTCTAAGTTTACGTCAAACATAGAAGTGGTCTAATTTTACGACAAAAAAAAGGAATGAAAAAGTCTATACAAATGAGAGATCTCTAACCAAAATGAGTAAGTCTACACATTTATATTTTTTAGTTACCATGATCATCACTTTTATTCAATTCATGGTAACACTATATGGTCTATTACCCCTTCTAAACTAGGTGTGTTTTTCTTGCACCGTCTTCCCAAGCTCCTCTCAAAGAACGGATTCTTCCTTGTCATTTATGTAGCCATATGCACGTCAACTTCCTATTGTAGTACTCAAATTCATATTCCATTGATATACCTCTCCATCTTCAAATGGACCATCTTCATTCAGTTTGTTCCATAGCTTTTGTGCTTCTAGATTTTGGTGCGCTCTAACACTTCACGTACATTTTGGCTCTTATCTTTCATCTACACTCTTTGTACAAGACTGTGGAGATGGCTTCTTTGATATTGTTCAACATAGTGCTACTCGAGCTAGACATGTTGGAAGGATGAGAGGGTGAGAGATAGAGGGTTTGGGGTTGATGTGAGAGAGAGACACTTAGGGAGAGAGGAACAACTTGTTGAGAGACTATGCATTCCAAGAGAGGGATCATGGTAGATCTAATGAGCTCCAAGCCATACCTTTATATAGTTTTAAGTTGGTCTAATTATAGCCTTTGCATGTTAATTTTAATAAGGACCTCTCCTTTTTTTTGTTGCATGTAAAAAGTAGTGATTAAAATAACCTCTCATTTAAAAGAGTGATTAAAGGAACACCTCTCCTTTTTTTGGTGCTTTCAGACTGAGGGAGAGAGAGAGAGTGCACATGATCTCGTCCTATTTATAACCTAAACACTCGTTATTTGAAAAAAAAAGCGAATTCTACATTTATGGTTAATTTAATGAAAGTCAACTATCAGTACATTGTTCACAAGGTCGCTTGAAAGACACACATTCTCCAATTGTTAGCTTTAGGGTAAAATCTTTCAAAAACATTCGTTAAAAAAAAATTTCAATACACTTCGTAAGTTTTGGACAATGTGAGAAGATAAGCAGGTCAAGAAATCCAAAACCTTTAAAAAACTTGCCATAAACAGAGATTGACAAAATACTTCCTTGGGCACACCATGTTTACATTGGCATTGACCTTCTGACACTAAAAATCTTGGCTAGATCTTCCTTTTTGAGATGTGGCTAGTGTATAAACATATTATTTGCATCGAGCCCAAGTACACGTAGATAAATAAAATACATGTGCTTACATGCAATAAACGGACATTTGCTATCTGCTCTCATTTGAAAATCTGGACATGTACAGTACGATAGCTTTGCAATTGTGATATCATACCTCTCACCTTACATCCTTGAAAAATCAGTTTCTACGACAAACATCTCATGTTCCATTTTCTTCACGACCCTTGTGCAATGATTGAAGCTGACGAAGTGAGAGCATTGTCTATCCTCTTGGTTGCTATCTACGACACTCCTATCTTGTATCTTAGGGTTATGCTTCTTGTTGTGTTCTCTTCTTGTAAACTCTCCTTTTGCAAAACAAATCCAACTCCTTCTAGAGCTTGCACCTCGTCGCTCGTAAGGTTTGTGTCCTTTTCAACTGGCCAAACACTTGGAGGTCGCACATGTGTATTTGTGATTGTTGAGCATATGGACCATGTGTCCTTTTGAACTGGCCAAACACTTGGAGGTCGCACATGTGTATTTGTGATTGTTGAGCATATGGACCATGTGTGGTCCATGCTTGTGTTGGAGAACCACATGAATTGTCTACACTGGTGACCTGTCTGCTTATGCATTCCGTAAAAGCTTGGTGCCGGGATCCCTTTTCCTGACTGTTTGTGATTTGTTTTCTATACTTCTCTACTTGGCCACCTAGCCATGCTTGACAAGTGACTTCGCTGTTTATTTTCATGCGACAAATTGTCCATATTGTATCATGAATATCTATTTTCCACGCTCTTCGCATTCCCTTCTTCTCCTCTCTTTGCACACCTTTGTTTATTTGTTGTTTTGGAGGAAAATCAAGTTTTTTCCTTTAGCCTTTCGGGTTTGATTCTCTGTAACATATTTTGGCCTATGGGAGCTATTTCCATCCTCATTTATTATGGTTTATCGATGCTGCTTATGGTGCATTGTCTTATTGTTGCCCATGACATTGGGAATGTGGAACATAGGAGTTCCTCTAATTGTTTCTCCCACCATCCTATTTGTTGCAGTTGGGCTGGGTGATAATCCACTTTTACTAGCACACCTCTCTAATAACCTTGCGATGCTTAGACCAGATCCTAAGTGCTTTCCTTGTTGAAATGCGTGCCTTTTTGCACTTTAAATTAGTGCGTTGGTGGCTAGGTTTGTTCACTGTAGCTTCGTAAAGAGGGATGGTCCCCTTGAATCCCTCATTAGTAAGCCAACTTGCGTGCTTGGACTCCGCCAAGTTCATTCGTGGAATGTGGTCACTTGTTTTGTCATCCACAATTTGTGAAACGAGACAAAAATAAAAGCAATTTCAAATAGAAACATAATTGTCACAAATCAACATTGATTCTCTCACCCCAAGAATTTATTTTCTCCAATGAGGGTATTGTACATTCCACCAGCTCAGTCAACAATCCATAGGCAGGAATATTTCCATCTGCCACTTCACCATTACTTCGCCATGCTCTTATGTATTTGTATTTAGCTAAGGCATCCTCTTCGCTTTTCGCACACCTCCATTGTTTATACAAAATCTTATGCTTGTCCTGATAATTCTTGACCATCTATTGTTGTGTATGTATGTGAAGACTTTGTTACCAATGAAACAAGCATGATATTTCTCTACCCTCCATTCTCTTATCTGGCCTGCCATTGTAAATAGGCATCATAGCTCTCCAATTTGCTACCTTGCCTACCATGAAGCCGGCAAAGTTAGATTTTGGTAGTCCCTTTTACTCCACTACCTCATTAAGGATTTGCCAAAACATTTCTTGTGTATCTATGTCTTCCCTTTTCATTTTGCAAGTGCCGATTGTCATAAGCTCCTACATGCTGAAGTATGTACTTCAATGTATGAATACATGTAAAATCTTAGTAGAGCATGGAAATTGTATAAGTACTATCACAACGTATACCTAGGGTCATAAACATGTGCCATCATCGTGGTCCACCCTGTAACCCTGCGTACATGGTCACAAAGCATACCCATGCGTGCCTCAAATCTCCATTCCTAGAGTGATGCATCCTACTCATAAGGTCGACACCCAATGGTGGTCCAATAGTTGATATCTTAAATACATAGCAACGCTCGTGGCCTTTTGTCCCTTGTCCTGGAAATCTACTCCCGTGAAAGAATTCATATGCACATTGTTTTTTCAGCTCTAGTATGCTTGACTCTGCACCACTTGAGCAACCACCATGCTTTGAGCCTTAACAATTCTCTTAAACCTAAGTTGCACGAAAGAACTAATAACATTAGATGGAAAAAAGTTCACTCAAAAGAGTTCGAAATATATAGATTTTGGAATCCTTTATGTGTGTGCTTGAATGAGAGGTTGCATTTCTTCTAAAAGACTTCCAAACTCCACTGGTCCGATTTTATTTTCCATTGTACTTGGTGTTCTCACCATTGCATCCATGGCAAGACGCTTTGCGATATTCATTCGAATTTTGCATGGTCCAGAGGATGATAAATCAGATACTGCCTCCTTAACTAGCTCCTTAGTCCTATTAATGGCAGCTTATGAAGTTCCTTTTTGGAGTGCATGTTGATGCACACCTTGGTGTATCATCAACCTCATTGAATGTGCATGGGTAGGCATGCAGTAGTATACTGAAGCCCCACATTTTACAATGCAAATAGGCATGCATTTGCAAAAAAAAACATTGCAAGGATCCAAAGCCATGGGTAGAAATCCCCACTTGGGGTACTTTCTTTGTTAATTTACTTGCAATTCAAGACATTAGTTAGTTGCATCCTATTGTGTGATTAATGTGTGAAATATCTATAAACACTCACCACTCCATGACAATTTGTTTGCCTTACCACAATTGATTCTAAAGCTTATATTTGTGTATTAAAAAACCCCAAAATGCTCGGAAACTTTACGTGTCTTCATCGGTTTAGTCTAGCAATGGCCATCATATATTTGTTCCATTCCATGCATGGGAGAAAGACAAGAATCACTTGTGAAAGGGAGCTCAAAAGCAATGCTACCATTATATATTTTAAAAACTAGAAAATTTCTCTATACACAAACATCCCAACATTTTCTTTAATATACCATCATGAGAGTTACTATTCATTTTTAGGACATTGACATCGTTGTTCAACTCGTCACCCTTTGGAACCACACTGAGGGTCATTGAAGGTTCTTCAATCATGAGATCCACCACCTCTACAGACCTTGATGGAGCATCTTACGTGAGATCCATGAAATCTATTTTTAAATATGGAGTAATTTTTTACATTTGGAGCAGACTGCTCACCCCTCACTTGACTAAATCACTAGATATTATAGCACCAAGCTCTCATTGCTGTGAACATTCTTGGTTTTATGTTGACATGGTGCATCGATTTGCAAGGGCCTATGTGTCTTAATTTCAATTCCTAGTTGCTATGATGGGTACTTCTAGGATGACAAAGTGGTGTTAGCTCTGTCTTAAGAAGGAATGTCATTATTTGTGTGAGCCTCATAAGGGGGTAGATGCAAACATTATTGCATGGTTGATCTTGTTGAGGAGTTGTACGGAATCATTAAAGCATTAAAGAGAGCAAAATCATATGCGAGCCTTGTCAAAGTGGTGTCATCGCATTAAGGAATGTCCTTACTTGTATGAGCCTTGTCTAAGGAGGGTAAATGCAAATATTATTCCATGGTTGACCTTGTTGAGGAATTTTATGGAATCATTAAAGAATTAAAGAAAGAAAAATCATCCCGGGTAGTTGGAGAGAGCGGAAGAGAACTTGGAGGATTTTTCAGATATTCTAGAGGATGCGTATGATTATTATGAAAGGGGTAAACACAAATCATGTTCTTGTTGCAAGAGGATATCTATATTGCAGCAGCCAGCCCCATAGAGGAGCTAGAGGAGACCTATGAGAGTGACTCAGATTCAGATGATAGTGATCATGAGAGTGATATGGGATGGATATGGTGGAGGTTGAGAGTGCATGGGAGAACCAAGAAGGCGAGAAGTGCCAAGAGGAGTTCTTGGACATCCCTAGTTTTGCATCAGATGGATCTTAGGATTTGGATGATGGTCAGGATGATTATGATGATGGGATGGATATGATGGAGGATGATAGCCATGATGATGGGATGGATATGGTGGAGGTTGAGAGTGCATGGAAGAACTAGGAAGGCCAAAAGTACTAGGAGGAGTTCTCAAATGTCCCTAGCTTTGCATCAGATGGATCTTAGGGTATGGATGATGGTCAGGATGATTATGATTCACTAGAGTACACATTCTCTGTTAGTGATGGTCGACTACACAATACTCTCAAGTTCGAAGATGAATCCACAATAGAGGAGGATTTGGTGTCTGACAGTGATTATGATTCACTTGAGTACACATTCTCCATTAGTGATGGTCGATCACACAAAACTCTCAAGTTGGCAGAGGAATCCATGACAGAGGAGGCTTTGATGATTATGATTCACTAGAGTATACATTCTCTGTTAATGATGGTTGACTACACAAAACTCTCAAGTTGGCAGAGGAATCCACGACAAAGGAGGCTTTGGTGTCTGACAGTGATTTTGATATCATGGTACCTGAGGTGGCTCTGTACGTGATGTTGGCCTTCCATAATCGACATCCGACAACTTCTTGTGTTCTCGTGTCTTAGTGACATCCTTATGATCAAAATGGTCTTGGTTTTTTAGAGAAGGACATTTCTATGGTTCTTCCAGATCAGCTATATGTTGTGGATAGAGAGTGTTCTCATGTAGTGACCAGTGTAGATATGCGGATTCTTGTCCAGTTTCAAGTGGTGATGTAGTCGATGATACTTATACCCAATTTCTTGATGATGATCCAGAGGAGCTAGCTTTGGCTAGTATTAGTATTGATGCAGATATGATGAGTCCTTTTGACTCTATTTATGGTGATCCAGTTCTTCATGCAGATGTGGAGACTCACATTGAGTCTACTACACATGATCTAGACTTGGAGGTTCCATCTATTGCGCACATTGATGTGATCAAATTTGTGATTCTCTAGGTTCTCATGATATTGATCTTCATGCATATCATGTTGATGGTTTTCTTATGTGATCAAATTTGTGATTCTCTAGGTTCTCATGATATTGATCTTCATGCATATCATGTTGATGGTTTTCTTATGTGATCAAATTTGTGATTCTCTAGGTTCTCATGATATTGATCTTCATGCATATCATGTTTATTGTTTTTTTATATGGATCATACATTGTGCATGGATGATGTGCTTATTTTGATGATTCTTTTTATGATGATGATGATGATGCAATGATTATGTAGTTTTTGCTTTCTAATGATCATCATGGTGATGATGCTGCCCATGATGATGATGTTTCTCATGATATTATTCTTGATGATGCTATGGTGATCCATGATGATATTTATGATATTTTTTGATGCATGATGGGATTGATTTGCCTATCCATGCAAAATTGGGTTTACAACTACCAATTGTATATAGGCATTTTCTCATAATGAAAAGGACACAATCCCCTTTGTGCTATGAGAGCTCTCCCCTTGTGACTTGAGAAAGAGTGAGGAGTGAGAGTATTCTAGCATTGTGCCTCTTTCATGTTTGTGTGTCTATGATTGTATGGAGAGAGTGAGAGAGAGTGTGATTGGTCTATGTGATAGTGTGAGCGACTTCACGGTGACAGTGTGGAGGTGGAGTTTGGAGTTTGGAGCTTGACAAGCGAGCTTGGAGGCCTCAAGGGACTCGAGATCGAAGCATTGGTGGTAACTACCCCCCACGACAATTGTGTTCTATTGCTCATCTATTAGGTGAATGTGTAGAGTTCCCTCTTGGAGGTGTGGGACACCATAACATTTTTGGCACTGCTGCTGGGGAAGCACCTTTGTTTCTTCCATACTCTTTGAGCTCCAACTCCCATTGCATAGTATTCATCATTATTGCCTTTGTTTCTTCCATACTCTTTGAGCTCCAACTCCCATTGCATAGTATTCATCATTATTGCCTTTGCATTCTAGTAGTGCATTGTGTGGAAAATGAAGGGATAAGGTGTGTGTGGTTGATAAAAAAGTTATAGTTTTGAAGCTGTGAATGTTGTAGAGAGTAGTTTAGGAAAGGATTCATTGGTTACTCTTGATAATTTTGTAGTTAGCATCACAAAAAAACCAACGTGAAGAAGCAGGTTGGGTGTGTTTTCTTTTTTCAAAAAAAATTCATAAAAATAAAAAGCATAAGGGACCATTGATTGAGCCAGGAACTTGCATTTCATTCCTTAGCATTGGCACAATCTAATTTTCATCATTTTTGGATAAGTATTATGCATCCAAAACCACAAATTGCCAATGCAAAAAATTCCACGTACAAGTGCAGGAAAGTTGTTCACAACGTGAACCATTCATTTCCCTACAGTTTCACGTCGCGAATCGCTCACGAAATCAGTGCCGAGATTTTTGCCGAAAATCATGGGATTACATTCCAAAAATAGAAACCCTTATCCTGACACCTCTGACATGGTGCAACCCGCCAAAATTTGGAGCACATGAAAGTGTAGTAAACCTTTCACGACATGAACCATTTCTGAAGCGGTTCACGGCGTGAAACACATATTGTTTCACGACATGAAAGAAATCCTGCAGGTTCACGTGAAGGCCAAACTGACGGATTGACAATACTAAGGCTGTGAGGGTTGGCTTAAGGAAAGGAAATTTGATTGAAAGAAGGAATTTAACCCTAAGGAGGAAAATTGTTGAGCACGTGAAAGTGCAGGAAAACCACACGACACAAACTATTTTCCTGCAGTTTCACGACGTGAAACAAATCCTACTATTTCACGACGTGAAACATTCTATGCTAATTCACGCCTCCTGAACAGAGCGATAGAATCAAAAATTGGGAAACTTGATCTAAAAAAGTCAAATCTAATTGTCAAAATGGCTGATGGAACATCTTCGAGACCCATTGGGCGCTTGGAGAATGTTAAATTCAGACTTTTTACGTTTTCCTATCATGGGTGGTTATGGCGTAGCTGGCGGGGCATAATGGTTGGTGTGATAAGCTTCAATGCTACGCTGACGTCTTGCACAAGAACAAGGCCGACAGTAGCATATTAAAAAGATGTTGGCAAAAATTTAAGGCAATTCAAAGGCTATATATATATACATATATAAACACAAGTAGGCCTTGTGGGGTGTTGGCATAATTATATTAAATGTATTGCGTAACAGTGATAAGCATTAATCACTTTGATAAGCCAGAAAATCAAAAACTTGCCAAATACCAAGACCTATGTAATGCAATGCTCCAAATCATCACCCATTTTTGTGTGCACACCACCAAATTGAGGAATTCCAATGTTATAAACACGATGATAGTGTTATCTTTGATTAATTCACTGATCGAAACTCCAAATAAGCCAAAAAACAACAACGACATTCCACCGATTGATTCCTTTTTAATGCAAAAAAACTAGAATTTTCAAAGCACAATCCTCTTCAATCCAAGCATCAAAATCAAGCACAAATCTTGCCAAATCATGCGCACACATAGCCAATTAGACAAATCAACATGCTCCGGATACAATGGAAATGTTCATTTTTCCCAATTTGGACAATTTAAAAGCTCAAGGGGAGTTTTAGCTCTCTCTCTTTTCTTTTCTTTTTTGATAAAAAACCAAAACATTTTACGCAACAAATCCCTTGCTACATATATCAAATTTTATCAATTCATGTGTACACACATGCAAATAGACTAATTGGCATGCTACGAACACAATGGAGGGGTTTGTTTCATCAAAATCCCATGATTTTGTGCTCAATTGTTTTTCAATTTTCTTGAAAAAGGGTACAAAATTAAACAAAAATTAATAAAATTGACCAAACAAACTTGAAATTGCAAGGATTAAGAGTAACAAGAAGTGATTAGAAACATGAAATTGATGCAAAGAACAACAAAAACACTTGATTTTGGGGGATTTTTGTTAATTGAATTGTTCATTTTCTCATTAATTACTGAAACCCACTTTAAATAAGCAAGTTATGCAAGATGCTTTTGACAAGAGATTTGTGTGCCAGCAATGGAACCATTTATGTCGAGCCTTTCGGCCACTCAATGGAACTCTTCTCTCATGCCTCGAGGAGCCTAAACTCTAGCCCGAACCCTATATGCCATGGGAAACATGTAATGCATTAGTGAGGGTATCTCGTTTTCTTGAATCAGGGACTCCTCATGGTAGCTACGTCAATGGAAGCACGCCAAAGTAGCTCTATAAAGCCACCACCACCATGCCTCAAGTGTAGCCACTGCCCTCTCTCACTCCCACCCTCACACACACACCCACACAAGCATTGAAGGCAAGAGATAGGCAAGGTTTGAGAGAAGAATAGAGCACTATATTCACTTGAGAGCATACAAGAGTGCATATTACAAGAATGAGGATTTAGAGTTACAATTTGACCTTTATACTTGGCTCATAATGTTCACACTTGGCTGGCGAATGTTAAAAATAAGGCCCTAGTGCATCCAAGACTACTTACACTAGTGCAAACACCTTGTCCTAGCTAGTAACTCTAACCTTATTATCCCATGGAATACCTTTCATATACAAGAAATGATTGTGCATGTAAAATAATCCATTACAAGAGAAATATGAATTCTCTAATGCCTAGGCCAATGAATGTAAAATATGTGGTGGCTAACCGCAGTGTCATAGAGGTCTTTGAAAACACTTAATAGTGTAGAAATGGTTGGTTATTTCAATGGTAGCAAACTCAAACGCTACTGTGGCCCTCTCACACTGAGGTTACCTTAAGATCCATCCACGATAAAAAATAGCGCAAGAAAGACCATGAGGATATGAAACAAGCTGCACAATAAGAGGCTAAAGCAAGGTAAGCCAAGCTTTGCCAGAGACACATCATTGTCAATATGGCCCAAGTGGTCGACCTTGAAGAAGAAGAATGGGAGGTGAAGCTAGCTCGGTTGTGGTTAGGAATGACCAACCCGACGAGCTTTGTCCAAAAATTAGCTCGTCGATACAGGGGGTGGTTACAATTTGATGTCCAATGAAACATGGCATTCCGTTGCGGAACCCTCACTAAAAGAAACCCCTGCCACCATCGTTTACCGGTGTAACATCACAGCATGTTCATTATTTAGACATAGTCACGCTTTTATTCCACATTGGAAATAATCCCTTGGAAGGGAAGTTCTATGTGATGCCTACAGGAACCATGCGTGAAGAAATACTCCTTGCAAGGGGTTGGATGGGACATAACCAGTGCAACATTGATTGGGACGCATGGACGATGACCTTACAGCTGGCCTTCGGCTTAGTTACCATCCTCATGAGATGGACAAAGAGCCCCCCCACTGGTCCCCCATGCCACGAGATTCCCCCTTCACCACCCACCATTATTCGGTCACCACACCCCCACAAATCCATCCCACTAAAAAAGAGGCTACTCACCATTCCAACCACATCAATGCCTCTCACTCCCTCCCTGTTAATTCCATTCGGATTAACACCATGATCCTCAAGTGATGAGGACATTGATAAGTGTCATGTAAAGGCACTATAAAGGTTGTACATTATGAGAGATTGGCCACCCAAGGCCTAGTTAGTAAGTTTTGGGTGCCCAAGTGTGAATAAGGGCCAATTGTATATAAGGTATTTTCTCATAATGAAAAGGACACAATCCCGTTTATGCTATTGAGATCTCTTCCCTTATACTTTGTGAAAGAGTGAGGAGTGAGAGCATTCTTGCATTGTGCCTTTTTCATGCTTGTGTGTTCATGCTTGTGTGTTTATGCTTGTGTGAGAGAGTGAGAGAGAGTGTGATTGGCCTATGCGATGGTGTGAGCGATTCCATGGTGACAGTGTGGAGGTGGAGCTTGGAGTTTGGAGCATACAAGCAAGGTTAGAGGCCTCAAGGGAGGAGGCGACATCCCCAGAGGAGGATACACTACCATCCAAACAAATGAAAAAGCACCATAGCTGCCGGATTTTGGAGTGCAACCTGGATGGAGAAAGTAATTCTTAACAGTGCCTGAATATAGCAGCATTTACATGAGTGCGCCGCCAACACTACGAGTGGATCCACTCTACATGCCTATCAAGAGGAGATGGACATTGCTAGAGTTTAAAGATGCCCAAGACATGGATTCTCATATCTGCTGCAACTTTCCTATATTCAATCCAGCAACATTTGTCAATATTCAAGCACAAAGACAACAATTGCTAAATTGGATCAGGGCTTGGCAAAAATCCCAGATCCTGCAATCGTAGCCAGTGTAAGGTTCATGAAATTATTGGTGGTTCTCATCAACCAACCTAAAGAACCTTATGATGGATTTGAGGCTCAGCACCTACAGTTCGACATGAACCATGGGCCATCAGACAGGGGTATCATGCTATATTACCACCATCTAAGATGTCTTCCAGCATATATGCACCTAACATTTGAAGATATGATTGACACAGGATTCTGGAAGTCCCATTCGGCATTCTGCCACACACTCCGAAAACTCTAGTCCCATCGCAATTTCTATCGACATGAGTTCGGTGACTAGGTCTTCCGACCTCGGTAACAGGTTTTGAGGACATAACCTACATCAGGAAGGGGGGAATGTTAATTCCATTAACAACATGATCTTCAACTGAGGACATTAATAAGTGTCATGTAAAGGCACTATAAAGGTTATACATTATGAGAGATTGGCCACCCAAGGCCTAGTTAGTAAGTTTTGGGTGCCCAGGTGTGAATAAGGGCCAATTGTATATAAGGTATTTTCTCATAATGAAAAGGACACAATCCCCTTTGTGCTATTGAGAGCTCTTCCCTTGTACTTTGTGAAAGAGTGAGGAGTGAGAGAATTCTGGCATTATGCCTCTTTCATGCTTGTGTGAGAGAGAGTGTGATTGGCCTATGCGATGGTTTGAGAAATTCCACAACGATAGTGTGGAGGTGGAGCTTGGAGTTTGGAGCATATAAGTGAGCTTGGAGGCCTCAAGAGACAGGAGCTCAAAGCATTGGTAAGTACCCCGCGACGGTTGTGTTCTACTGCTTGTCCAATAGGTGAATGTGTGTAGAGTTCACTCTTGGAGGTGTGGTAGCCCATAACATCACCACGCTGGGCAGCAACCCACTCTCACATCGCCACCTCACAAGCTGCTGACCCACCTACCCAAACTAACCCAACTAACATTTCTAACAAAACTAACAGAACTCCGCGGGGTATGCCATCTCCTCATTGGGTACCTAAGAAACTACTCACAACACAAGGCTATTATGAGGGCAAATCTACATTGTGGATCCCTTGACGATCCAACCAAAAGCTCCTTGTCCCCCACGTTGGCAACAAATTTGCCAACCACAAGCCTACAGGGGGTATAGGACAAATGCAGGCCTAAATGTTTTCCATGGAACCCCAATCCTCAATCAGCCCCTCAACCGTGCTCAAAACCAACCCCTCGGTGGATGCCCAAACCTCTCCTACGAACCCAACACTTCTACAAGGGAAATCATCATATTTGGATCCCCAAATCTCCCCCCCAACTCCAACTTCCACCTCATGTTGCTTAGCAGTCCCCTATCTTTCAATGGAAACCAAAGGTGACTTCTACCACAAAGACTACCCAAGACAAAGGGAAGCAGAAGCTTCACAATGACACTATAACCCCCATTCTGCACCGACAGAGCTGACTAATGATATACCCTCAACGCCAGAAACTCCTCCACCTATCATTGTGAGGCTGCAATAGAGTACTACCATGCCATTACCAATTCCTTCAGTCTCAGGTACTCCCTTGTCAATTGCTTCTGAATTCCTCAAGGAAGTACCTCCCCTTACCTCGGCATCGCCAAATTGGAAACGACTTCTCACCTTGGTGAATTGGGCACGCAGTCAGTACAAAACTTGCAATGGGGTGTTGGCAGCATAGCCTTTGGGTAAAAAACCTAATTCAGGGTGCCCACAAAAAAAAACCGCGGTCGTACCAACGTGTTGGTAGCATAGCCTTTGGGTAAAAAACCTAATTCAGGGTGCCCACAAAAAAAAGCCACGGTCGTACCAACGTGTTTTTGCTGCGGGCATTCTAAATTCACCACGGTCGTACTCTTTCCAAGTTCTGATTTGCCACGGACGCCCGTTCCCTTCTCCATTGCAAAAGCCCACTCCTGTACCAACACCAAATTAGGAGCCCGCACCCGTTCGATCATGATGTCATGGCTATTCGCTTGAGTTGTCGCGCCTGTTTGATCTCATTTTCCCTTTGCCACACGGTCGTTCGCTCAAGATCCCACGACTGTTTGTTCCAATTGCCACGATCGTTCATTGGTGATGCCACGGTCGTTCATTTGTGATGCCACGGTCATTTGTGATGCCACGGTCATACCCTTCTGAAAACTATAAATATGGGCCCCATCCCCTCATTTCCTCACTTTCAGCCAAACTCTTGCAAAATTTTCTCTTGAGCCTTCACATCCTCCCACCTCTTTTACACCATGACTGACACTTTCGACTCCTCCAGGGAGGTTCTCCACCATACCTCCAGGGAGGTTCTCCAGGGAGGTTCTCCACCATACCTCCATCAGGAGAAAGCGAACAACATGGGGAAGATTTGAGGAGTATGAACGCCACCCCACACAATTATCCCATCTGGGGGAGGCCAGGGGGAGGCCATGATGAAGCAGGTGAATAGCCACACTGTGCACTCCCTAATGAAGAATAACCACAAGGTGGAGCGCAAGCTCCTATATTTCACCAGGCCATGCTACAGGGAAATAGCAGCCGACCCTGAAGTTGTATAGAAGATGGAACAGTTGGGCTTGGGGAGATTGCCTACTTTGGAGCTATGGGGGTGAGATCTCTACAACATCTTGTATTTTACAGAGACCTATGATGCCAACATGCATATAGGTGAGGTTTTGGATAATGAAAGCTAGAGACATAGGATCCAGTTTAGCATTGAGCTCTTCAGAGTTGCCCTGCAGATCCCTAACATGTACCAGTCCTATGTCAGCTCACCAATGTCCCCGAGCTGACCAAGGGCGTATACAGAGACAACCCAAACAAAGATGGGGTGGAATGGGCAAACATCATCCAAGAAGATTTAATCATGCCAGCCCGAGCCCTATAATTTTTGCTTACTACTCGCTGGATAGACAGGTGCAACATGACCACATTGGCCCGTGTTGTGCACCAAGGCCAAATGGTGAATTGGGTAGAGTAGCTCTTCAAAGAGCTGCATGGGGTATGTTCGAACCCATAGGGGAAGCTGACAACGGCCACACTACTTACAAAGGTGATCTATCATGCGACTGGGTGGGAGGAGTTGCCCCATACCATACAGCTAAGTGGTCATGATGCGGTGAATACGTCTCTACCCCTGCCATAGACCTCTCCCCACTCCCCACCAGCAAAAAGGCACCACCAAAAGCCTGCGGGTATAGAACAAGTACCTCCACCGCCCAGTCCAGGACCTACCCAAGGCAAGCTGGCAGCTCAAGAAGCACGCAGAAAGGCAAAGGAGGAGGAAAAACAGAAACAAGATTTCTTCCAGCAAAACTTATTTGAGATGCCCCCTCTCTAGGACATTTTACAGATTTCCTTCCATTCTCAGAAGCTGGACCCTCCTTCCCCAATGCAGCTCAGCAGAATACAGTGAATACCCTCCGTTGGGCATGATCAAGAAGTTTTTGCTCTAGCCAGGCCTATGCTAAAAGTGTTCATGTAACCCATGGCGATGTGCCAAATTTTGGTTTGGGATTTTCACATATAGCTAGAGAGCTAAATAACGGATTTCATCTACCGTCAATAAGAGGTGGCTGTCGTTTCACAGAGGGAGATGCTGCTAGCTAAAGCATAGGAGAGACAGGTGTCTGAAGACCTCTTTCAAGCCAACTTGCATAACATGTAGCTCCAAGGCAAGTTTGATGAACAGACACAGCACCTCAAGCATGCCCTCACCAGAATCACTAACCTCCAAGCGCGCGACAATTACAATAGGCCCATGAAGCTACTCTCAGCGGCGGCGGCGGCGGCAGGAGCGAACCGAGTTGGACTTTTAGCAATATAGGGATGTTTCACAAGTCACCATCCACCAGATGGAGGAGCAAATAGGCGAAGCAGAAGCCCGAGCAGCATAGCCCCCTTCCACCCCCTCTGCTCCCTCCTCCAAGCTATGGATCGAAAAGTGGATGCCTTGATGGATACAACCATGGAGCTCCCCATCCTTTCCCTCCCCTCACAAAGCCCATACTAGCCCTTTGACCTCCACTTCAGGAGCATCCATCTCAACCTCCTCCAGCACATTCTCTACTTGGATGATCCCCTCTCTCGACAAAATTACATGTACCTCCTGGCCAAGCTTCCCATCGCCAGCATCACCCTCATTCCCCACTTTTATTTTCAGGGCCTTATCTCCTTCAACCACCCCCACGACTTCTACCAGTTTCCCTCCCACCCTCTCTAAGCCATCGTCCTCAGCAGCAGCAGCTGGTGTCACCTTCTCTGATTCGGCTTCCCCTCTGACCCAGCTAAGGTTATAAACCTATTCGTTTCGGACGATCTCTACCCAGACCCATATTCCTCCCAGAGGACTACAGAGGCTTTACATTATCTATAGGATATGGGATGGCACATGGTGAACAATGCTTACTGCTCCCTCTGTGTTGATCCTCTTCCCCCCTATTCCGCGAAGGGCCTTCTCCTTCTATACCACAGGTGCAATGAGAAAATGCAAGTGATAGTCGCCAATGGCGTTTGCTAGTTCAACGATTCACGCATCACCTTCCCCATTGAATTATCCTCTAAAGAAGCTGAAGCTACAGACGGTTTTTTCAAAGCCCACGGCCTAGTGTGCGGTGGACACCACCAAAGCAGGTCCTGCCCTTGACGACCAAGATGGTGGTGACAATGGCCACAGAAATCTCCCACCACCACGATCCTCCTCTCCCCCACCTCCCCCTTCACCACCCCGTTCCTCTCCCCCCCACCTCCCCCTTCACCACCCCGTTCCTCTCCCCCACCTCCCCCTTCACCACCCCGTTCCTCTCCCCCCCATACCCATACCCATACTCGCACCCCCAACCCCCACCATCCCCACCCCCTCTAGCACATCCAACCTCCCACTCTTCCATTCCCAACCTTCTTCTCCCCCCATTCATTTTCCCATGCCACCCTCACCACCCTTTTTATCATTGTAGCTAGGAATGCACATTGCATTCCGCGACAATCCGTCCAACACCACAAAACCCCCACCCCTCTTTGACACAAGCCTCACCCCCATCGCCGACACAACAACACTCCCCACAAAACCTCAAAGAGGACGAGATTTTGCCGCCACCACTAGTGGAGCGTGAGGACATCCATGTCCTATGCCCTTACCTTGAAGCCAAGCATCGCTAGTGGGCGGGGCAAGAACACCCACCACAAGAACGTGGAGGATACCATCGGCCACCCGCCTATCACGTTCGAACTCATGGGGGCGAGCAGCAGGCCTGGAGGTGCTCTTTCCTCTTCAAACCCTTCATCTGGGAAACTTATTAAAACGCACCCCATGCACTCCCCATCAACCCGGACTACCTTCCTATACAAAGATGATGGGTGCGAGGAGTAGAAGCAGAACCCAAAGCTGGAGTTCAACTTTCCTTGGTTCGCTCCTCTGACAATGCAGCAGCCATGTACCGAAGATACGATGATCCGAAGCTTTAACAACTTCATCTGCTATACTACGATCAAGTCTGAGACGACCTAGCCATGATCGAAACGATCCGCTTTTTCCACTTGATCATCACCTTGTTGGAGTTATTTCCAAATTGGAACCACTACCATGGAGGCGCGCACGGTTTGGCCTTCGACATCAACAAAGGCCAAACCCTCGAGTAGATTTTTGGCTACGACGAGCAGAACACGTGGATGCCCACCATTGGTGCCTACAAACCTTTGAAGACATGATGGAGAACCCTTCTAGACTAGCTACAAGGTCTTCCATCGAGCCCCCCCTACTCTAACCTCGTACCACGACTTCATTCGAACCTACTCGATCTACTATAGATAGATCCGACCAGCTCTGAGGATGGACCTGCATTAGGAAGGGGGGTATGTTAACCACTATGGTTAACATTACCTTTAGTGTGGCTACACTCTTTGTAATCTATCTTTTGTAACCACACAATGCGCTTATTTATAGGATACATGAGATGACCGAGCTTATGGCTTGTGTAATGCCGGTCATAATAAGGAATAGTTGTACATAGAGTTAGAAAGACTAGGAAGACTAGTTTTGGGCCCCCAATTATAAATGGGTGGCCGACCATTGTAACTATGAGCTTTTGTATATAAGTCATTTTATGAAATGTGAAAGGGGACAACCCTATTAGTCTCATTTGAGCTTGCCTCTTCTCTCTCTCTCTCTCTCTCTCTCTCTCATGTGAGATTGCGGATGTATGTTAGCTTGTGTTTTTCTTGCTTGCATGCTTGATTGTCAGTGTATGTAAGTAGTGATGGTAATGCTCTCATTTCTCTTCTCCTCTACTCTCTCTTTGCTATTTACCAAGTCCCTTTGCATGCTTGTCACATGAGGTGAAGGTTGAGCTCTCCATAGCTCCCTCCTTCTTGCTCACTACCTAGCCACCATTGAATCTCTTCTTAGGCGACACAAGAAGAGGTGGAGTGAGCCCTTAGCAGCTTCACATTGAGGAGTTAACCCTCTTAGGGTTGGCTAAGTGCAACTCACCGGACTCGACCCTTGCATGTATCTCTCTTCTCTTCTCTTTCCTTCTTGTGTGAAAGGTAGCATGTTATCCTTAACACCTTATAGTATGTACTCTTATCTCTTTCTGTTAGAGAAAAGAAGAAAATTCTAGCATCCATGTCTCTTGTATGCTTGTCTACTATTGTGTTTGTGTGTGTGTGTTTACTTTTGTAAGGAGCTCAAGCTTATCCTCTCCTCCGCATTCTTCACAACTTTGATTTTTCACGCCATCAAGAACAACATAAAATTGGTGAAAATTACAATCGATGTGCTATGGGAGTAATTCCACATCTCACTTAACCATTTTCCCAAGATTTTTTCATTGTTTCATGCATGCCAATATCAATCATGGAGAAACACTCAACTACAACCTCTATATGAATTATGAATGTCAGGATCAGTCACAACAAAAGTGGGAGAAGTCTTAGCATCATGAAAAACTATGGTTTTTCATGGCCATGAAAAACTCAACTAGTTTTTCATGCCACAAAAGGATCACCAAGAAAATCACCATGCTATGTCAAAAGGAGGCTTCATAATGTGTTCAAAGATTCCCAAATAAGATTAACCATTCTATATCAAAAGGAGGCTTCATAGTGTGTTCAAAGATGCCCAAATAAGCTTAACCAAAATTAACATACTGACTAAGGGGAGCACTATCATCATCAAGAAACCCAAGCCATGCCCAATGTGTAAAGAACACTATCTCACCACATGATATCACCCGTGAAAATCTATTGATTTTCATGGGTGGCCATGAAAATGTTTTGATTTTCACACCCATGGAAAATTCGCTTAAACAACAAGCCCATAAACATGAGTAGATCATATCCTCATTAATAATCTACCAACATTCTGAATCATTAATACTAGCCATATCAATAGGCAAGCTCACTAGCTTGCCATTCTTCATTTCGAATGGCTATCTAGCTTCTCTATGTGAGTAAACACAAGTATGGTGAAAGAACTATAAATTTCAATAGCACCACCCATCAATATCCTTCGAGGTACATCTTTCGATGGGGGCCATGGTGGGCAAAAGCCTGGTCTATGGTACAACCCACATCACTTGGATTTCCCTTGATGAAAGGTACACATGCCCAATAAGTTATCCTCTAACACTTACATTCTTGACAACCCAAACCTCACTGATAATGAAGATGCTTAACAAAATATCTTCACCATCAAGAACATTCCACACTCAAGAATAGTGAAGAAAACTCTTCATTAGCCTCACAAGTTGATTAAATTCTTTCATTAGCCTCTCCAATGGTTTCGACTTCAACAACACAGCTACATCAAGAGTCTAAGTAACTCACATTTATGTATTTCGTTGTATATGTGGTGCTTCTAAAAGCACTTTAAAAAAAGCACATGGGATGAAGAATGCAGGGACATGTCGTCCTGAAGTTTATTTAACAATAGTCCTACAACAGGGAGAACATCAAACCAAAGAAGCTATTATCTTACATTGCTTCAATGTATCAAATGAGAAACTGAGATTCAAACTCTTGTTCTGATGATGGTGTCTATGTTCCTCCCCATCTCTTCTCCTCTATTACTAACAAGCCTTGGAGTCCTGCTAACTTCAACAATAAAACATTGTAACCCTACTTATGATTGCCCAAAAAAGGAAGTGAGAAAAAAAAAATACAAAAAAGAGCTCACAAAAGAAGGAAAAAATACAAAATCACTCACAGAGGTTCCCACCCTATTAAGGTACTCCTGCAAATCATGAATTTCTTCATTTGCTAAATAAGCTTTCCCCATTCCTTTAGGAGGGACAACAAACATTGAGCATTCTCTCATTATCAACAATAATAACAATGAACTTCCCAGTTCTCCCCACAACAAAGTCTTCTACTCGATCACGAGGACGTAATTAACATCGGGAAGGAGGGAATGTTAACCTAAAGAGAAAACACATACACACTAAAGGATGTATGATGATCAAGCTATAAAGCAATGATGTTTAAATTTATAACTTGGATGGACGCCCTTAATGATCCTATGCAATACTTATATGGTTTCTCACTCCAAGAGCATATGATAGCAAGCTAAGATGAATCCCTCGTGAATGTACTTCATGTACGTATTATGAGATTAAGCATTGTATAAGCAATTGGCCACTTATGAGCCTTGGGTGCCCTGCCAATTTTAGTTTAAGTGTGTGCAACTTACGGCCTTATATATAAGAGTTTTCTCTCACTATGCAACACACTATGTAGCAGGGAATTGAGTCATGTTCTTGCTTCACTCTATCCTTATGCTTGTTTAGCTCTACCATAGGTATGTGAGAGAGGAGAGTATGGCTACCCAAGGGATAATAACTGAGCCGCTATGAAACGGATCGGGAGGAGTACGACAATGTAGAGCTCTCCAAAAAGAGAGAGGCTTGTATCCATTGCGGCACATTAGTAACCGAGCCACTATATAAAACGGATCGGGAGGAGTACGTCAATGTAGAGCTCTTTGAAAGAGGAGAGGCTTGTATCCATTGCGGCACATTGGTAAGCTCCCACGATATGCTTTGCTTGTTCCTTTTGTGAATGTGCTTCTAGGAGAGACGAGAATGGGCCATAACATATGGTTACGTGATTATGGATATATGGATCCTAATTGGATGGGATGATAACTTGGTGTTGAAATATGATGAATGCACAAGGGTTGATGAGTCCTATGGGCAACTTAGCTTGGTTTGAAATGGGGTGATTGCTTAGGGCTGATTTTTGATAAGCTCGTCAAGGTTGATAAAACACACAAGTTTTTTTTTTTGGTGTAATTTTTTAAGCAATATCAATTAAGTTGGGAATTTATAATAGCTAAAATACCTAGAAACAATGATAAAAAAATTCACATATTATGGCATGGCATAAAGTGCGAGATCAAAGCAAGGTTGAAATTTTCAACCCTCCTTCCACTTCAAAATTGAAGGCCTAAAAGTTACTCAAGGTGGCCTTCTTTGAAACTTGATTTTCAAAGGTGGGTTTCTTTTAGAAGGTTTAAATGAGCTCTTAGAACCCACCGTTGTTAGACATTATGGGCTAAGAAGTAAACCCACGATCAATAAACACAATGATAAGCAAATAAACAAGCTATATATAATCTTAAAATGATAAACGGAATTGCATGGCTAATCTCTAGTCTCTTAGGTGAACGTGAGCCCAAGAAAGTATGTTGATTTTCAGCTAAAAAATGCACTTCAAGTGATGCCTTGACCAATGTGCCCATCACATCATCAAACTTACATCATCGATGACCTCATTAGTCTAGACCTACACCTTTCCCCCTTTGCTTACCAACTTAGATTCCCCATCAACCTTTTGACTTAGACCTTCCCACACATAAATCAAAAACTCAAGGATTAGGAGACATGCCGGAGCACAATGGGATATACAGAAATGCTACATGAGTTTGCATGGCTTAAAAAATTGAATAGATTATACTATCTATTATAGATACTCAAAGTCAACTTGGAAGGTTCCTTTGTCCCTTCCTTCCTCTCTTCTTGTATCACACTTTTCCCTCCCCTTCTTTCACGTCTCTGCTGCCATCGCCTCCTCCCGCTTTGGGTTGCTGCTGCGGCCTCTGAGATTTCTCTCCAGACCTCCTCCTGCGACCCATCTCGATTCTACCCGCCATGTCTCACCCACAGAATTATTAAGCAGCAGGCACCACTCTGCATCATTACTTCTTTACTCCATTTCGAAAATTCTGCTTCATGGCAACTCAGGTAGCTGCCGCTGCATTCCGGCCCTCTCTCCTCGTCTCCTCTGTGCTGCGCCTCTTCTCTTCTTCGCAGGTCGACACTGGCATCAGGAAGCCCTACGAAGCTTCATCATCATCACCCCCACAGAAGGAGGGCTTCTCGTCATCATCGGCATCGTCATCTTCCTCTTCTTTTTCTGCCGGTCATCGATGTAAAGACGACTTCATCAGGGCTTGGCATGATTCAGGGTTCGCAGACCCGCAGGCCAGAAAAACTCTAGGGCTTGCGAATTCGCAGGCAAGAAAAACCCTAGGTTTTACAGACCCGCAATACAGGAAACGCCTAGGGTTTGAAGACCCTGATGCTCGAACCCTAGCCACTCGCAGCAGGATCAAAGAGTTGGGATCGCTGTTTCTTCAGCAGCACAGGTCGTACGCTTGCATCCCCGAGGGGTTCAGTTTGGGAAAAACTCTGCAGAAGAGCTTGTTGAAGTCATCTGCTACTTCTTTTCCTTCTCCGCCGCAGTGTCTTGATGTCTTCGTCCAGGCGAGCTCTCTCAGGTTGGGTTTCTCTGCTATGCCGAAGTGCTCTCAGTTGCTCCCCTTCCATGCATTCAAATGGCTACCCTGCCATGAGTGCTTTGCAACGTCTTCTGTGAGCTTTGCAACATTTGCGAGCACCAGAGATTCTCCCTCCACCTCTGGTTCTGCCTCTGCCTCTGCCTCTGCCTCTGCCTCTGCCTACAAGGCTAAAGACACTCAAGACGCCACTGCCCAGGCAGCAGTGAATTATTTCCCATCTGGCTGGGAAACCCTCAAATTGCGAACTGGGGTCAGTTGGCCTGCCAGTGGAAGCAAAACCATAATGCCAACGTACATGCTGGCAACCATGCTCAGATGGTTCATAGCAGAACTCAGATTTATCCCTTCTAAATCAATGTTCCCCACCTTCGAAGTTGGTGATCGGATCATCGCAGAAAAGGTCATCTTCTCATATGCAACAAAAATTACTGTGATTAACATATGTAAGCATGCTACAAGAGCATGCAAAAGAGGCAAGGCAGATAATGTGTGTGATTTCTAGAAGCCAATTAGTGAGTTACATTCAATTTCATATGATTAGTGTTGAACATGTCATGTTTATAACCTCCTGTAGTTGGGTCATCATGGAATGCCATCTTTTCTTGCAATTTATGGGGCTATATGGTGGCTTTTCAGGTGTCCTATTATTTCAGGAATCCAGAAATCAATGATATTGTTCTTTTCAAGGTCCCTCGAGCCCTGCAGGTGTGTTTTGCTACTATTTTGTTTGCTTGTAGAAAGTCCCTTGTCCTATACCGTGGGCATTTTTTATCTTATGTGCAGGAGCGAGGCTACAATGCAGGGGCCATCTTCATCAAAAGAGTAGTAGCAAAGGCTGGGGACTCAGTTGAGGTATGTCAACCTTTCTAAGTCATTTTGTGTTGTGAAGTCTTCTTTTTCAATGCTACTTTGTGGATGCAATTGACGGGGCAGAGTGTACGAGCTTGGGGTTAAGGTTGATGACTAAGGAAGACCTGGGCCACTTAGTAAAGGCCACCTGCCCCATTTTTGAGTATCAAAAGGGCAGCCAGACCCAACCAAAATGAGACAGCCTCCAAGAGCTGCCCGGTATCTAGGTGCATCTGGATTGGGGTGGTGATTTGTGAAGCCACCCCAGGTATCTTGTTGGTACGAATTTAAGGACAAGTAAAATCTAATAATACAGATCCGCTAAAGTTTCACAGCAACAATGTTTACAGAATGCTTACAGGTGGTTGTGTGGGCTCTACAGGCAGTATGATTGTAGCATGCATGGCTAAAAAGTGTAGAGTAGAGATGGGAGGATACAAGTGTTTTTAGGGTAAGGATACAGGGCTAAGTAGTTGATATTATGCTTATTCTTTCTATCTTTAGCGGTGCAATCAACTACTTATTTGCTGTACTAATTCTTTCTATTTGCTACTTCCCTTAGTGCTAGGCTTCATTATGGCTGAGTCTGCCTTGCATCTCCAGAGGTTTGACAAAAACTCAGCACGAAGGCCTTTGTGTGAATATATGCTCTTATGTGTGTGTGTGAGCGCATATCTTGATATAGAGTTCTACACCCACTATTGGGCACTGATGATGTTAGTGGGGATGTCATAGTATCTAGTCCATACTATGCATAACGGAGTTGATAGTTATATAGTCTTGTGGGTTGACTGCCATGAGTATATAACGTGCATGTTCTAAAAGGTGAATTTGGGCATGTTCCTGGATTCACCTAGGTATATAATTCAGCCGTATTAGCGGACATGCAGATTTCACATTGTGAATTTTTTGTCCGAGTTGTGGCCAGTTGATATTGTGCTTATTCTTTCTATCTTTATTGGTGCATTTGCCCTATCAACTACTTATTTGCTGTACTAATTCTTTCTATTTGCTACTTCCCTTAGTGCTAGGCTTCATTATGTTTGAGTCTGCCCTGCATCTCCGGAGGTTTGACAGAAACTCAGTATGAAGGCCTTTGTGTGAAAATATGCTCTTATGTGTGTGTGTGTGTGTGTGTGTGTGTGGAGTGCGTGTGTGAGCGCATATCTTGATACATAGTTCTACACCCACTATTGGGCACTGATGACGTTAGTGGGGATGTCATATTATCTAGTCCATACTATGCATAATGGAGTTGATAGTTATATAGTCTTGTGGGTTGACTACCATGAGTATATAACATGCACACGTGAATTTGGGCATGTTCTTGGATTCATCTAGGTATATATATAAGGATGTACCTTGACTGCTCCATATTTCCAGGTGCGAAATGGTGAACTTGTTGTGAATGGGATTGTTCGTGTCGAAGATTTCATTGCAGAGCCTCTTGCATACGAGATGAGTGCAATGGTTAGTGTTTTAGATTGTTTCTTCCAAGCATCATTTTGTCACAACAAACTGTTATATTCTAATGTATCAATTGAATGTGTGTATACATGTGGCAGAATGTTCCAGAAGGTTGCGTCTTTGTTTTAGGTGACAACCGCAATCACAGCAATGATTCTCATAAATGGTAAGAGATTCTCCTCTTCAAGTCTTCAGCATAAAGAGTAACCTGGGTTCTTGGTTCCTCAAATTCTTTTCAAATCTTATGCTTTGCTTTTGTGACAGGGGACCATTGCCAGTGAAGAACATCATGGGACGATCGATATTCAGATACTGGCCACGAGAGCGATCAGGTTGCACGATATGGAAACAGCCCAGTGCTTCTCCATTGCAACTGATAGGTGCATGATAAACTTTGAGGGACAATCTGAAGTTTCTAGAAACTCCTCACCATTTTCAACTCATGGAAGTGAGAGAATTGTGCAGCTCCTTAAGCATGGGCATTCTGCCAAGCTTGCTGAATTTGCTCAGGACTAAACCTTTCTGGTCTGCATCAGATTTTTCCTGATAGTCAGAGCTTCTTCCTTAAGGCAACAAGTTCTGTGCCTAATGGTCTATCAGAAGGCAGACTTGATCATAGAACAGTTACAAGCATATACACAATCGCCATGGCAGAGAGACCTAGCTGCAAGGAAGTGCAGAATAAAAACATGATGTCCGTTGTTCGCAATTCCTGGTTTTTCGCTCCCAGACTGCTGCAAATTAAAGCTAGCGTCTGCGATTTGAGTACCAGGGATAATCTAGGACTGATGATTACACTATTGACTGGGGCAGCCTATTTATAGGCTAATGACGCCTTCAATTATGCATCTCGGGTGCTGTTCGGCAGCCTTATGTTGGTCATGGGCTGGTCTGAGGCATCTGTTCAGCCTGACGGCTTGGTCCGACTGGCCTGTTGATCCGCGTGTTCAGACTGCCGGTGTGTCACACTGTCCCTCTCAAGAATGAGCTGCTGCATAGCCTACTGGTAAGCTTGGAGACGAGAGGGGTCAAGGATGACGGTGGCTGAAACTGGTGATAAACCTGAATTAGGGCCGTTGTGGATGGAGCTGATGTTATGTTTTCTCCACGTTTGAAAAAAGGTACTTCAAAAAACAATCAAGGAATAAAAGCCAAAGGCTGGTGTTATTTTTCCTTCACCGTGTGCACTAACTTCTAAGCCAAACATATGTTTCACGACCCATCATAGCGCTCAGAGACACCATAAATGTTAATTCATCTCAAAACATTATTTTTAGTATAGAAGACACTTCTCCTGACAAGCTATTTGAAAGAATCTATAATTACAACATGAATCATATTACGAGTATTGGCATATTCATATCCAGCTTAACTGGGTCATGGAAGTGCAACACTGATTAACAATTGACTACTCAGAGAGCTAGGTAATTATTCGTTAAAAGCACGAATAAATATGGTGCCTAAGTCTCAGAAAAGCAAGGGGTGTGCTCATAACTGCTTGTTTTGAGCTAACTTTAGTTGCTCCAAATCTAGACTAACCATAGATGTGGGTCTTAGGGTGCTAAGCTTTGTAGGTTACTTCTATGTGTGGTATGGGAAGCTCATGGTGTTGGTTTGATCATGAGGTGGTCTTGAGATCTAAATCCCTCAAGCTATAGTCTGACCACGATGTGGTCTTCAGATCTAAAAGCCTCATGCCAAGGTGTTGCACCCATTCTAACCTCCCAAGCATGGGAGTGGTTTGGAGCAACAAACCTATAGATGGGAATTGAATTTGCCCATTGCTTTTCTTGTGCGTCGTGTGTGGATGTGTAATTGCTATCATAAACTTCTTCTCATCAAAAGGAGAGTTAATAAACACAAGTTCATAAGACAAGGATCAAAGTATGTTGCTTGTTGATTTGAAAGTGTTTTTTAGAGTCCCACATGTGGTATCAAGACATCCTGAATAGGCTTCTAATCTACTTAGGTGACAACCATAGTGTGATCCATACACATACTTCCATCCTTATTGAACTCATCATCAATTATCTTCATGACCAATTGAAGTAACATAAGCATAGGCATACAATTTACTTCCACATTTTTTGATTCACGTATAGCATTTTCATCATGGGGGTAACACTGTGGTGGTAAAACCAATGTATAAGAAGGAGACTCCTTGTGGTAACTTGATTCTCTTGGACTACAAACATTTTGCATTGGTCACATACATCATCCCAATTGACCTACACTCCATTTTGTGTATCAATAAGCAACTCCAACATAACACTTAGAACGATGATGTTGATATCCTCATTGGCATTGCACATTGTGAAGTGCATGGATATAACACCTTTAATTTTGTTTTTCTTTGGTCAATATATTTATGTACGTGGTATATATATATATATATATATATATATATATATATATATATGCACATGCACGCATGCACGCGCGTGCGCACACACACACACACACACGTAACATATATATATATATATGTACATATATGAAACCATGTTAACCTATGACATGGTTAACATATCCCTTAATTAATGGTGATTGTGTCCTCACGTCACCCAAGTCAGTGGTGGTGAAGCTACTTGTAGGGGTGAAAAGGTGTGGATCCAGGATATGCCATGAAGTTGGCGTACGAGATTTAAGTGGTACAATTTGGGACCAATCCACATTCGAATGTAGGGCATATTGGTGATAAGCTTTAGATAGTTTTGGTGTTAGGTAGCTTGTTAAGGCAGCATGGAAGGTAGATACGAAGTACAAGTTCTTCATACGAGGCCTCCTTCAGGTGTGGGAAGTGGCTTCAAGCAATTGGTAGAAGCGGCTAGCATCCTTTGATTGGTGGAATGACTCTGTAAATAAGCATCATGTTGTGATATCATGTCACGCTAAGAAGGTCCACATTGCCATTTGCCCATGCCAATCATTCATTGATACTTGCAAAGTCGATGGTTCTCCAAGTGATGGGTCGTTACTATAAGGTCTCCATAGACCATGTCCAAGGATTATTTGACCTAGAAGCTAGTAGAATTGGCTTGCATCCTTTGATTGATGTAATGAGCTTCAACTTCCAAGACCACCAATGAATGATTGCCATGGGTAAATGGCAATCTGGACTTCTTGTTGTATCATTCATATTATGCCCAAAACTCATAGCATGATGCTTAGAAAGTGCATTTCGTGGTTGATATGTCGGTTAGGGTGAGTTTGGGTTAGTTTGAATTGGATCGAAGAGGTTGCATATATATATATATATATATATATATATATATATATATATAGCTAGAATTTCAATTTCCTACAATGACAGTATTATGAAGGAAAAAAGTGCATTTGATGATAACCCCTCGGCATTGTTAGTAAATACTCTTGCGAGCATGGAGAGCAAGCTGGAGCACCTCCCAGTTCTCCATCGCACTTCCCTGCCTCCCTTCTCTTGATTGCTGCTGCCCGCCTTCGCCCTTCCCCTCCCCCCTCCTCTTGATTGCTGCCGTCCGCTTTTGCCCTCTCCCTCTGCCCCTGCTGCAAAAGCTGCCTTCCACCGCTTGCCTACCCTGCATCCTGTGTGCCCTTTGCCCCCTCCTTCATCCCTCCTCTATATATATATATATATATACAGGAACATGCCCAAATTCACCTTATAAGAAAGTGCAAGTTATATATATACATATATATATATACCTAGATGAATCCAGGAACATGCCCAAATTCACCTTATAAGTGCAAGTTATAAACTCATGGTAGTCATCCACAAGACTATATAACCATCCACTCCATCATGCATAGTATGGACTAGATACTACGACATTCCCACTAACGTCATCAATGCCCAATAGTGGGTGTAGAACTTGGTATCAATATATGCTCCCCCACACACACACCCCACGCACGCACACATATGTCAGAGCATACATTCATACAAAGGTCTGTTTACTGAGTTTTTGTCATAGCTCCGGAGGTGGATGGCAGACTCAACCATAATGAAGCCTAGAACTAAGGGATCATAACAAATAGAAAGAATTATTACAACACAAAGGTAGTTGTTGATAGGGCATATGCACCACTGAAGATAGAAAGAATTAACACAATATCAACTGGCTACAACTTGGACGAAAGCTTCACAATGTGAAATTTGTATGTCCGCTAATACGGCATAAATATATACCTAGATGAATCCAGGAATATGCCCAAATTCACCTTATAACATTAGGAAATTTTTGGACCCAAAAAGGGCCTCCTAAGGATTCCTAATTTTAAGGGATTAGAGCTTAAAAAGTTGGGCTTAAGGGAGACAAAAGCTATGATGACCCCTATTTTTTGCCTTGCCACATCAGCCATACCCCCCTAGTTTCACTTTTTAAAGGGAATATTCTCACTCTCTCTCTTACTTTTTGACTTTTCTCATACTTTCTCTCTTACTTTTGAATTTTTTATCTTCACTCTCTACAAATTGAATCTTTCTTGTCAGTTTGAAATCTCCTTTCTCATTAACTCCTACCATATCTCCCTTCCATATCAGCAAAACATTTTCGTATTTAGGTGGGCCCCAAAAAGTGAAAATTTTTTATTTTTTATTTTTTTACATTTTGAGGTGGAAAAAACACCACCCAACCAATATGTATGATGAAAATATTTTTTTCCCTCCAAAAAGCTTGTAATTCAAGGGTCACGTCAGAAGCCTGTCAGGAGCCAGTACATCCATAACTAACTGTCAGGTCCCCACAACCCCATAAACATAACTAATTGTTAGGAACCACTACATCCATGAGATCCCGAAATTGTGGGAACCCCAAAAATTATTATTTTTTAATTTTTCTCATAAATGTAATTTATTGATGAAAAACTCCATGTTAGTATATTTGTATATCAAAAATATCATTTTCTACTTAGAAAAACGAATTTGTGTTAAACCTGCAGCAACAGTAAAGTTTTACAGTCTCTCTCTCTCACTCCCTCTCTCTCTCTCTCTCTCTCTCTCTCTCTCTCTCTCTCTCTCTCTCCCCCTAATGAGGTCTCTCTGCTTTAGCTTCTTCCTCTGCTTAGCTATGGAGCCTTTGCAAGCTGTGTGTGCAGCCCCTTGTGAAGCTAGAAAATGGAAGGTTGATTTACACATTCGTATTCCTGAAGAGTATGGCATTCTAAAAAAACCCATCCTACTGATGCACAATCTGTCCAAGCTCGTAGGATAGCTAAGGAGAAAAATGTAGATCTTTGGGTTGATGGGCATCTCTATCCAGTTGACCCTCCATTAAGAGCAAACCCTCCTTTCCGCAATTTATCATCTTTTATGCAATTCGTTGGCGAAGGAGAGCTTGGCTTGTTGTTTTAGGATACTGTAGAAGATTGACTACAAGTGGAACTTGGCAAACCCATATTCTCCAATCTCAATTGCAAGCATCACAATTCAGCCTTTTACAATGTCAAGAATGACTTAAAACATCATCAGATAAAATGAAAGAGATCCTCACAGAGAATGTGGAGAAGGATGCAAAGATTCAAAGGCTAGAGGAACTTATCAAACGACTCAAAGCAACGCCAAATGGTGCTCGTGAACACAAAAGTGTGCTAGGTGCTTGGGGACAAAGTAAAGTAACACACTATATGGTAAGTTGTATAGTAAAAAAATAAACTCGTGTTTTAACCTTGACTTTTTCTAATTAAATTCTATTGTCATCTGTACAGCACATAGTTTATGCGCATGGTGCGTATTTCATGAACAAGTATGGATCGCTCGACATGTGGAGTACCCAAGGGATGGAGAAATCACATTATAAAGCAAGAGGGGTTTATTTCAAAAATGCAAGACATGGAGGTGGAGCTTCTGCAGGAGGAACACATACAAACTATCTACAAGAGATGTTCAATTGGTTTTATCGCACAACCTTTAGAAGGGTATTGGTTAGGGAGCGGGCCCAACAATCTAAGCTTGCACAAGAGGCACGCAAGGCTGCAAAAGTCATGCTCAGCTTGAATGGTTGTAGACCAATGCTCCCCCCGTAGGCATGGTGCTTGGCGTGCACACAAATGAGGAGACAAGGAAGGCGTTGGGTTGTGCACGCACCAGCATAAATCTAGATGTAATAAGGCTAAGAAAATAAGTTTAGTTAGGTTTTTTTTTCCCTTAAAAAAACTATTAATAGTTCCTTCTCTCACTTCATTTTCATTTCACTTTTTTAGAGAGCTTGAGCTCAAGATCTACGTAGACACCCCACGTAAGGACACCAGCACATCACCACGTTAGCGTAGTCGTACATGGATATGGCACGCACCAAGAACACCGCACGTGTTTCCATCCCTTCACAAAACACAGTGTAAGGCAACCAACGACCACATACTGGCGACACCACACGGAAGAGAGTGGCCCCTTGGATTCTAGGACACGCCCAATGGGATCACCAGAGTCCCCAACCCTCCTCCCACAGCAACACCAGCATACACACATGCAAGCCCTTCTAGTGGGAGCAAGCGTGTGAAGAAGACCCCACAATAATGCAGCCACCCTAGAGATCAAGACAGAGAGGCCGATGATGAGCAGTTTGACTGGGTTGGTGAAAACATTCCTACATTACGCAGCACCATAGGTGGCAAGACCCTACTACGAGGATAGGGTCCCCTACCTACCCGAGAGGAACTTGATACGCAAGTACCACAGTAACAGGAGGAGAAGGATTCAGACTATGAGAGAGACCAAGAGGAGGTTCCTGCAAGTGTACGCAAGCGTAGAAAGGTCAAGCTCTTCAAGCCAAGGAAGTCCCAACCTCGCCAACGCACTAACACAACACAGAGAGCTCCAAGGAGAAGGATGCGCCAAGGGCATAGGGCTCTATAAGAAATCAAGTTTTATCAGAGGAACACTGATTTATTGATAAGAAGAGTCCCTTTTGCTTGCATAGTGAAGGAGATTCTCCAACGATATAGAACAGAGTTCTATGTGCAGGGGATTGCCCTTGAAGCATTGCAAGAAGCCTCCGAGGCTTACCTTGTTGGGCTTTTTGAAGACACCAACCTCCTTGCAATACATGCAAAGAGGATTACCATATCTACCAAGGACATGCAACTAGCTCGGCGCATTCGAGGCGAGCGAGACACGATCTAGAGATCTTAGATGTTAACCTTTTTTTTGAAGCAACTCTTTTGTTTCAAACCCCCCCTTTGTAACAAGCCTATATGGCTTTCATTTGTAACCTTCTGATAATTAAAATTTTAAGTTTCTCTTACAATGTCTCGATGTCATCATGTTTATTTAACATGGAGTGTCTATCATGTGCCAGTTTGTCACACCCAAGGCATTAGAAATGCTCCTAGAGGACTGAGGAAGCTGTGCCAGAATAGTGCGAATTTGGCCTCCGCACTATTCTGGCACTTCTCCCCTAGCCACTCAGGATCATTGCCAATTTGGGAAGCAAACAAAGCATGTGTTTCCATGTAATAGATATGTGAGCAGAAATGCACTAGATGTTGTGCATTCAGATGTATGGGGTCCTACGAAGACCATATCTGTGGGAGGCTGCAGGTATTATGTGACTTTCATTGATGACCACACAAGGAAAGTGTGGGTATATTTCATGAAAGAGAAGAGTGAGGTGTTCACTCACTTTCAGAATTTCAGAGTTTTGGTTGAAAAGCAAACAGGGAAATATGTAAAGTGCCTAAGGTCAGATGGAGGGGGAGAGTACTTCTCCAATGAGTTCTCTGAATTCTTGAAGAAGAATGGTATTCGGAGACAGTTTACATGCAGATATACTCCGCAGCAAAATGGTGTTGCTGAGCGAAAAAACAGGCACATTGCTAGTTGAGCACACTAATTGTGAGAAACAGTAGTTTATAAGATAAAAACACCTTTAATCATGTGTAAAAATATAGTGTTTATCATCCAATGCATCAGAATTGCTCCTAGAGGACTGAGGAAGCTATGCCAGAACAATGCGAATTTAGGCTCTGTGCAGCGGCGGTGCAGGCTCATAATTTCTGTTCTGGCACTACTCCCCCAGCCAATCAAGATCATTTCTGATGTATTTATAATGAAGTTGAGCACACTAATTGTGAGAAACAGTAGTTTATAAGATAAAAACACCTTTAATCATGTGTAAAAATATAGTGTTTATCATCCAATGCATCAGAATTGCTCCTAGAGGACTGGGGAAGCTATGCCAGAACAGTGCAATTGGTGAGAAACAGTAGTTTATAAGATAAAAACACCTTTAATCAGGTGTAAAAATATAGTGTTTATCATCCAATGCATCAGAATTACTCCTTATGCCAGAATAGTGCGAATTTAGGCTCTACAAAGCAACGGGGCGGTGTAGGCTCAAAATTCGCATTGTTCTGGCACTGCTCCCCTAGCCACTCTCAGGATCATTTCTGATGCATTTATAATGAATTTGAGTACACTAATTATGAGAAACAATAGTTTAATGAATTTGAGTACACTAATTGTGAGAAACAATAGTTTATAAGATAAAAAAGCTTTAATCATGCGTAAAATTACATTGTTTGTCATCCAATGCATCAGAATTTCTCCTGGAGGACTAAGAAAGCTATGCCAGAACAGTGCGAAGCAGTGGTGGCGGTGCAGGCTCAAAATTCACAGTGTTCTGACATTGCTCCCCCAGCCACTCAGGATCATTTCTGATACATTTTTGATACATTTATAATGAAGTTGAGTACATTAATTATAAAAACAGTAATTTACAAAATAAAAATACCTTTAATCATGTATAAAAATACATTATTTGTCATCCAACGCATCAAAATTGCTCCTGGAGGACTTGGGAAGCTATGCCAGAACAGTGCAAATTTGGGCTCTACAGCAGTGGTGTAGACTCAAAATTTGCACTGTTCTGGCACTGCTTCCCCAACCACTCAGAATCATTTTTGATGCATATCAAGTTGAGTATATTGATTATGAGAAATAGTAATTTAATCATGTGTAAAAATACATTATTTGTCATCCAATGCATCAGAATTGCTCCTGAAGGGCTGGGGAAGCTGTGCCAAAACAGTGCAAATTTGGACTCTACAGCAGCGGTGCAGGCTCAAAATTCGTAATGTTTTGGCACTGCTCCCCCAGGCTCCCAGGGTCATTTCTGATGCATTCACAAAAACATTGATGGTACAAACTAGGAAAAACAATGATATACTTGGTGAAAATAAGTTTGTAAAAATTGTATTGTATTCATAATAAGAAGTGATACA
Organism: Cibotium barometz; assembly: GCF_041138505.1. Lineage (NCBI taxonomy): Eukaryota > Viridiplantae > Streptophyta > Polypodiopsida > Cyatheales > Cibotiaceae > Cibotium > Cibotium barometz. The sequence continues at coordinate 1,717,163 of NC_141060.1, read as the reverse complement.
TCATCTTTACAAAAGCTTTCTTACAATATTGAGCTTCCTTCTCTTGTTATTGGGCAGAGTGTGCTCAAGGAGTGATTAGGCTATTTCTTGAGGATCCTCTATGCCTATGCTTTTGGCTATACCTATACGAGCAAGAAGCTTACCCCTAAATCAAGAACCAAAAAAATCGATGGCAAGGGATTTTTTAATCAGAACTATACAGTTGGTGCTCTGTGCCATAGAGGCTACACAGAGCACCTTAGAGAGGCTTCAAAAAGAAGAGAGTGAAGGCAGATTGAGGGGTGTAGTCCCTATGGATAATGGCGATGCCATCCATAGAAAGTCGACCAAGATAGTGTTCCAACACAGCATCATGTCCATGGACCTTGGCCTGGTCTCTTCCTGCTACTGTCGCCTCTCCCAGCAAATGTGTCAATTTCAACCACCCTCTATAATCAAAGGAAAAATCAAAATATTTTCCCATACATAATTACAAATGTTTCTAGGTTGTAAAAGGTTGATTATTACCTCTTGCTCAATGCCTTCTTTTGCCAAAGTGCTATTGGGGGCGGAGAGGTCAATCGAGGACTTAGCCTCATCCTTTTTTGGTGCTTTGGTCTCCTCCATTACTCCACTAGCAAGGGTATCCTTTTCAGCCTCTAGCTTGTCTTGTAAGGTTGTGAATTCCTCCTCTGGAACTAGGACTTGCTCCGCGGTCTCAACCACAGTTTCCTTGACCAAAGCAACTGTCTCTGCAATAGATTCTCCAAGGGTAATATAGCACTATCTAGGTGAGGACCGAGGTTGGACGTATCAAGGTCCACCTCACATCGCGTGCATATAATGCCCAAGCATTCATCCATTCTCAAGCCAGCTGCCTTTTCAAGGTCATGAAGAAATAAGTATTCTTCACCTTCCACCACAATGGTGCTCAAGAGATTGATCTCAAGCTCTGGCAGCACCTTGCTCTCCTTCTGTGGGGAAGATGGCCCCACATCTTCTACTAGAGTGGGCTGTTCACAGATTGTGCACCCTCTGGAAAGTGCTCCGATGCAAGCTGCTCTTCTATACCAGCACTCGTTCCTACTGCCTTCACTTCCTTGTCATCCCTCAAATACCCTGCAAACTGCAATGCAGGCATCTCTACCTCCTCATTCGAATCCTCATCGCTGCTGATGAGGAACGCAAAAGTGGCGAGCCACGAGAGGAACCTAGTTCTTAAATTGCCCTTCCCCAACCTCTTCACCTCCTGCTTATTGAAGGTACAATAAGCTCCTGCTGGCAGGGATGCAGATGTCGATGAAGCATTCAAGGTGCTGGATGTAGGGGCGGGCATATTGTTGAATGTACTTAAGCAGCTCAACAGGCACCCATCGATCACTGGGGCAATGGGGAAAGGAGATGGAGTGGGGAGCCAAGTACTGCTCCATGTATGCAATCTGTGTCTCATAATGTTGGGACGCAAGGCGAGCGACTTTTTAAAGTCGACTTCACGAGAGAACATGACAAAGAGCTCGCTCTTGCCCGCCCATGGGGTGGTGGAGAGGAACTCATAGAAGTTGTCAAAGTGGGTAGCCATGTGAATGCAAAGAGATAGTGTGAGCTCGTGCTTGGTTTCTATCGCGTGAAAATGAGAAAGAAGGCACCTTTGGCTATTTATAGGTAAAATTTAAAGTTTGGCTTTTTCACACTAGACCGCTAGACAAAAAAATTACAGTTTGCAAAAATATTAAGATTTCAATTAAATAAAGATTGGTTAAAAAAGAACCTGGTACAAAGTTACAAGCATGTCATCTAATCTAAAATTGTTATAATGTCTTCATTTTTTGCCCCTCTTGTGACATTTACTTCATGTTGATCTCCATCTCCTTGTTGACTTGAAAGCTTGTCATTGCCTTCACCTTGATCCTGAAACTCTTGCCCCTCACGTGCATCAAAACAGAGGCTATTTTCCTATATACTCACTTCATCTTCAAGCTCTTCCACATGCCTACTATGTGTTGGTAGGGCTATGCACCTTGCTGCTGGTGGCTGAAAATTCAAGGTCCCCCATAGAAAGTGGCACAATAACTAGAAAGTGTAAGGGTTAATTCTAGACATGTAGTGGAATCAAATATACCTTTCTTTTCATCAACTTATAACTTGACTCTTCCACATTGTCAAAGCCCATGATGCTAAAGTGTTGACGCAGGTCTGCTAGGCTCCAATGCTTGCTTGCTTGCTTCCACTCGCTCAATCCATCCATTTTGCATCATCACAAGCTACCGCAATAGGCATAATTTCTTCTTCTGAGGCTTGAAGTGGGATCCATGTCCCGTGCTTTTGCATCCATCTTTGGTAGTGCAGACGCATGTACAAAATAGAGCGTGCCTTCAAGAACCTGAAAGACACTGTAGAATCTACTACATTGCACTTGTACACATCACCTTGATGCGACCCCTCATTAACCTCCCAACCCTCTCCTAGTAATCCTTGAATGAGGTCAAACCGAAATATACATTGTTTTTGTTTGGTGCATTGGCATGGAATTGAACATGTGCACAAAAACATGTAAAGGACAAAACCAATTTAGCCCTACTGACCTAGATGCCTTTGAAAACTTGAGTGATGTCTTGATATCACTTACCATCTTAAACTTTAAGCATAAGATGGTCCAAGCATCAGGTTTGGGCCATTCGGGATTGTTAAGAGGGGGGTTGGGGATCTCTTCTAGCTTGCCAAATAAACTTGGTTTTTTATCTACAAAATATGAGTGAGAAAAGAAAAAGATATTGTTCTGTACAAGATCACTTGGGATTTGAGATATAAACATTGTCTCTCTAATGGATGCATGCATAGAAAACTCCAGTGAGGCTTTGGAGTGGTTGTTCCTCAACATAATTAGAGGGGAAAATATCTGCAGAGAGACATAAGAAAATGGAGAATCATAAGAAAATTTAAAACAAAAAATCCAATATTAGCATGTTGTTAAAGCTATGTTTATATTACACTGACAATTTGAAGGAAACCTTGGTCGTTGGCCTTGAATGTACAGGTCTCCAAGGGTATACACATGTTGCACTATGGCAACGAGTCCTTCCTTCTTAGTATGCTTGAAGCCTTGTAGCCGCCCCTTCCAATGATGTAGCATATTCCCCAGTTTGACGCACTTGATGTGGTCCCATAGAGCTTGGCTGCATGTAGACCCAAGCCCCAACCCTGAATCTTGTTGGAGCCCAAACTCCATTCTCATCTCTTGTGTTATGCAGCACAAGCTCTTCCACCTTCTCCCTAGGTCTTCTCACATTACTGGAAGAGGCCATGGTGGTGGTAAGAAAAGAGAAGAAGGGAAAAGAAAAGCTTGTTTTACAACAGAGGAGTGGAGAGGAGAGAAAGTTCAGGGTTTTCAGTGCAGCAATGGAAAGCTTAAAAGAGGGTTAGAGTTTGAGAATAGGCTTCTTGAACCTAGAGTAGACTAAAGAGGGATAGAGTTTCTGCACAGCAGCAATGGAGAGGGAGGGAGCTTGAGAGAGAGAGAGAGAGAGGGAGGGAGATTGAGAGGGAGGGAGCTTGAGAAGGAGGGAGAGCTTGAGAGGGATGGAGTTTCTGCAGCAATGGAGAGCTTAGAAAAGGAAGAAAGAGGAAAAGGAAGAAAGAGGAAGAGGGAGCTTAGAAAAGGAAGAAAGAGGAAGAGGGAGCTTGAGACTGAGGGAGCTTGACAAGGAGGGAGAGCTTGAGAGGTATGGAGTTTTTGCAGCAATGGAGAGCTTAGAAGAGGAAGAAAGAGGTTCAAAATGAGCTTTCCAAACCTAGAGTATGTTGGGGGGAAGTTTGATAGGGAAAACACACTTTTGGGAAAAAATTAAAAATTTTCAATTTTTAGGGTTTTTAATCTACGCAATTCTAGGTGTGGGGGGACCTCTAAGTTTGGGCCCAAGAGGTAGGGGGACAAGAGTAGTAATTAGGCCCCATTAGTAAACCAAAGCCTAGGCCCCCTAGGGTCAAAGAAGTCAAAAATGTGCACCCAGCCCTCTTCCTATTGGTCCATTCCTAATCAAAAGTTAATCCAAGAGGCCCTCTTTGGGTCCAAAAAATTCCTAATGAGAAAGTGCAAGTTATAAACTCATGGTAGTCATCCACAAGACTATATAACCATCAACTCCATCATGCATAGTATGGACTAGATACTACGACATCCCTGCTAATGCATCAGTGCGCACAATAGTGGGTGTAGAACTTGGAAATACCTACAAGGTCGATGATTCTCTTAAGTGATGGGTTGTTATTGTAAGGTCTCCACAAATCATGTCCAAGGATTATTTGACTTAGCATCAAAACCCTAACGAGGTGTCATATAGACCCAATGTCGTATGCATCACATCACCGTAATAGATTGAGGTTAGCGACTCACCACCCCTCGAGCCACCCCCGAGCTTGAGGTCTAATTGTAGCCAACCTGCTTGGTACTGATGGCCTTAACCTAGCCTCCCATACTACTAGGCCAAACAACCTACCTTTGCATTTCCATGACCATTGTGGGAAAACCCCAACCATGGCTTTTTCTTCTGAGTGTAAGAGCTTAGGGAGGCTCAAAGATCACTACCATGGTGAGGGTGAGTGAGTGAAAGAGAGTGATAGATACGTGCGCCTATGGGGGCGAGAGTACAATAGCCAAAGATTCAAGATAATGAGATAACTTTTCATTCATAAGAGTGCGTCTTAAATAGGCTGAAGGTACATCAAATTAGCAAGTGATTAGTCAAATGATTAGGTACTGATCTTTCTCCATAATCCACACCTCTATTAACTCCTTAATTTTTCCCACCTCTTTCCTCCAAGAATATCTCCAAGGATGGTGGATGTAGGTGTGTTGATTATGGTGGCTTTATGTCCTTGTTACATGAGTAAAAAGGGCCAATGCTAATACCTTGCTAACCTTTGAGTTTGAACTCTACCAGAGGGGATGTTCATGTGTGCATGTGATGGAGCATATCCAACAACCATGAGGTCTTGCACGTCCTTGGTAGCCCTCCTTTCTACCATGTGAATACCTGAATAACTTATAAGTGTTCCCAAGATCACTTATATAGCAATAACTTGGCTATTATTGGCCCTTGCTTTATTCATATGCTTCCTTGTTTTTTATTTATAAGCTTTTAGTCATTATTAGAATTAGGCTATTAATTATAAGCTCTTAGCCAATCTAGACCTCATCTTCCTAGTGCCCTTAGCTCATGTGTGAACCCTCCAGGTTCCCATATCCTAGCTAAGCTCTTAATCTTAATCTTAGGTTAATCTTAACTCTAATCTTGGGTTAGTACACGTTCCTAGGACATAACACACTTCCCTCCTCTTCTTCAATTTATGTCCTTGTGAATGCATAAGGAGACAAGCCTATGTAAGCGAATCCTGGATACGGACATCCGTTCATAGCATCTACTCAAGTCTACTCCCTCTTACCTAGGTGAGTGTAAGACTCCTCTTGTAGACTCTACTACAAAGATCCAATTGCTTAATGTCAATCCAACTCTCATCCAATATTTGAATCCCAATAGGACATCTAGCCTTAAAGTGTAACAAACTCTACCATAGCAACCCAGCACAAATCCACAACATAACTCACCTATCATACTTAATGGAAGCCTGCATTAGTTGTCAACAAACACTAGTCCACTTGATAGACAAACAAGTCATAGTGCCATGTAATATGGTACTTTCAGTACAATATTGTTATGGATCACTTCGGCCTCTCCTAGAAACACAATCATAAGATATTGCCTTAGCAAGCTATGACTGTCGTGGGAATCTTTCTAGTGGCTGAGCTTGTAATCCTCAAGGTCTCCAAGCTCCCCACCTCCTTGGGGAGCAGTTTCCATCATCGTCTCCCATGAGCGTTGTCACACCATCACATTGGACTACGTGTCCATCCCTTCGATCGCCTCACAACACTCAGATAAGGTCACTAGCATGCATTAAAGAAGAAGATTAGAGAGAGGATTAGCACAAGTCCAAGATTCAAATTGCACAGTGGGAGAGTCTATTGTATTATGAGAGAAAGGGACGTATATAAAAGGCCATAAGTTTTCACACGCACTTGAATGTTGACCAATCGGTCATCCAAGAGTCATATAAGTGGATTGTTGCTCATACAATTCTCAATCTCATAATACATGCATGAAGTACATTCATAGGGAATCCATTCTAGCTTGTTGTCACATGCTTTTGGAGCGGGAATCACCATAAACATTCCATTGGACCATTTTCGAGCACTCGTCCAAGTTGTAAATTTGGACACCGTTGCTTTATAGATTGATCATACATGATTTTGGTGTCTTTGTCTTTGTTGTTTGATATAGAATTATGGTGGCAACTCCTATTAACCCGAAAATGGGTTAACATCCCCCCTTCATGTTCTCGATCACATTCTCGTGATCGAGTAGAGAAGATTGTGTTATGGGGAGACTTAAGAAGTTGTTTGGTTGATGCCTATGATGTTGCATGATGTGTCCAATGGTCATTGTTCCTTAGGAAGGAAAGAGGAAGGCTAGTTAGTAAATGATGAAGTTACTAAGTGAGGTGGGGATTTCTATGAAAGTGATTGCCCCCCCTGATGCACCTGGACCCCCTTTTTTCAATCCCAAGCAGGTTTACATTGATTATTTCAACTTAGTAGTGGTTCTAAGGTTTGTTAGAAATGGAGGAGAAGAGGTGGGGAGTTTGGAGGAATGTTGACACAATCATTAGAATGAGAGAGTGAATCTCAATTCCTCATTTGTACATTGAAGCGATGAAAATGTAGCTAATTGGTTGATAGTTTCCTTATTATTGTAGGACTTTGTCAAATGATCTTGAAATGAACTAGAAGTGGATCTGTCCTTGTATTCTTCATCCCATGTTCTTTTGATCTTTTTATATATATCATAAATTAACAAGATTTTTTGACATGAATATCTCAAGATTTCACGTTGTGAAAAACCAGTTTGGTCTTTCACGTTAGAAAAATATGTTCAAGAATGGCACTTTTCACATTGATCACATCTTCTTTTGCATCAATGAACTATTCTAGCATAGTTGTGCCTTAATATGATGATACTTTACATGAAGATCTCAAGATACTCACAGCAGCTGGTGAAAAAACCAGTCTGGTTTTTTCATACTAGAGGAAACCCTTCCAGATCATTACATAGGCCTACATATCATTACATAGGCCTACATATCATTTGATTGCATTGTAAGAAGAAGAAGAAGAAAAATTATTTAAAATAAAAAATAAAAAAAGAAAGAAAAAGAAAAAGGGAAAAAATTTGAGATGACCCCTTCTAGCCATACTTCACTCATATCTCTAGGTCACACACTCCATAAAATTTCACAAGTTACATGATTGTAATACTTGTATGCAAGGTCAAGTATTGTCATCAATAGCCACACATAAATCACGGTCTTATCATTGGGTGACTACTATAGCAACTGATGAGTAACCACAAATATACTGGTGAAAAAAATGCAAGTTTGTATACACCATAGCCTCATTATTGACATGCTTCCAAGTACATGGGGGAACTATGTTGGGAAAAATTTTGGTCAATCGTACGACCCATCCGAATTTCCCTTTAAAGGTGCAAGACATTACATTATCATGTGTGACACCCATTCAGACATTTCCATCAACGAACCATTTTATCAATAAGTTCTTCACCATGAAATCCCCCACTTCTCATCCTTGTAGCTTGGGCATTGCATTTCCTTTACCTCCATTGGGCTTAGACTCTCTTTAGGCATCTTTCCCTTGTTTTTTGAGGTTTAGTCTTAACGTCTTCTGTTTGTGTAGCTTTAGCTTTCTTGGGTTTAGGAGGTTGTGAATCTTCTTTAGTAGGATTTTTAGCTTTTGCTGACACCTTTGCTTGCACGTGTGAGCAGATTCAGAGGAACCATAGACAAGTGTCCATTCTGCACACCTTTGGTTTTGTTTATGTTTGAGTCATAGAGACTAAATGTGTGCATGGGGCTCCTTGGTTTTGAAGTGATTGTTGTGTGCACTTACTGTATGTTTGAATACACACATTGTGAGATGTCAGGACCAAAAGCCTTGCAACAATGACCACAATACAAAAAGACTGGCTTAGACTAGCTTAGGGTATATGCAATGTGAATTGGCATGGTGGTGTGTGCAATGTGTACACAACACATTAGGTCTGCAAGAGAAAGGGATCATAAAGGTTGCCGACAATATAGATCACCCTCTTTCTTGTAGTAACTTCAAAAGTTTTCAAGTAAGGCATTATAGAATTCTTTAATTAACATATCTGAAATTAATCTCATTTCTCCTTGCTCTCATTGGTGTGGATAAGGAAGATTTCATATCAAGGGGATCTTCCATCATGTTATCGTCTAAAGGGATTGCTTCCTTGCAACATTGATCAAAAGAATTTAGATTTAAGACAATGAACAAATTGTGCAAGTGTTTTTCTTTAACCCCATGAGGAAACATCACTTCAATTATTCATTATTGAGTTTTTCCCACTCCTCACATTATGAGCTTAGGGTTTTCATGTATAAGATGTAATCCCATGTTATTTCCTAAAGTCTTTACTCTATTCTGTAGTGTTATGTTATAACACTCCACCTAGGGCCTTATCTCAAGAATCCATAGATAAAGGCAACCTTCAAAGTTTTGAAATTTACCTTAATTGTAGGCATCAACACGATGAACCATCTACCTTGACCACTAAGCATAAATTCATTGCATGCACCTTTGTGTGGCAATCTGGATTTCTAAATGCTTCCCATCACCGCTCAAACATTTGCATGAATTGAACATAGGATCAATAGATCCATCATATTTTCAAATTTCTATGACCATCATTCTACATTACTCATTTGGATCATGTGCAGGTCCTTCTTTGGTAAAGCCAACATGCAATCCTTGTGTAAACCCCCTACCTAGATTATGTAATATAACTAGAGTCTAGGCATCTACTAGGGGTTGTGAGGCTAGTGGGATACCAACTCCGAGCATTTGCAATAAAGTAGCATCGGTTCTTGTATTTGGCATACGACTAATCACCATGGGAATTGGTGTCACCAAGGATTTAAAACCTCATGGCATAATTGGAGCAATAAGATTGGTCCAATGCATGGTAGATGTAATCGGGGGTTGTTCTTGAGGCATGGGCCTCAAGGGTCCGTAAGTTTCAGAGCTATTGGATTGAGTTTCGATATTGGTCCGATGCATGGTAGATGTTATCAGGGGTTGTTCTTGAGGCATGGGCCTCAAGGGTCGGTAAGTTTCAGAGCTGTTCGATTGAGTTTCGATATTGGCACATTTAACCCCCCTAGTTCAGCCATTATATCTACCATATTTATATTTATATTTTTTATTTTATTTATATTTTTGGTTATTTTTTATTTTGTTTTTATTTTTGGTTATTTTTTATTTTTGTTTTGTATAGCCTAAACTGACTTTGTATGCCGGGTCTCTACCCCCCTAGGCCTCAAATGAGGGGTTTGTTAGGATCCGTTTGCATGGGTTTTCTCTTAGGCACCAAGGCATGTGCACCAAGGAATATTTTTTTGAAATGTATGTACACTTATAGTTTCCCAGTGGTAGAAAAGGTCTCAAAACTTGTTTTCTATCATTGTAAAATCATGCATTTATTTAGAAAAATAAAAAATATGTTTTTCAATTATTAAAGCCCTCCTTTTTTAAGGTGTTACAAGCAAAATTTAGAATCAAATTATTAGAGAGTTGGAGTATTTTTGAAAAACTACAAATTTTCTCCCTTGACCTTGTTAAAATTCTTTCATTTGGTCTCTCAAATTGTAATCTAAAGGTGGTCTACAAGTTTGTTTTTGTCTATTTTAGCACGTTTTTACACATCGCTTTTCGGGTGAACTTCTGCAAGTCAAAGACCAATAGTAGCTGCAAACTTGTTGGATGTCATCGTTGATGATGTGCCGAAAGCATGGTCACCCTGATGATGATGTGGATCAATCCCATATGTGTTGTTGGGGGCACCCCTTCAATGTATAAAATGTGGAAGGGGGGACCCCTCTCCTTATCCCTCCACCAACCTTTGTGTTGGTGGGTTAAGGGATCCCCCATGGTGGAGGGTGGCCGTGGCCGCATGAATTCCCCCGTTTGGTCCCTGCCCATCTTTGCACGTCGCCTATGGACTCCGACATGGTATCAGAGCTCTAGGGGGGTTGATGGCCTTTGGCACTCATCTGATTCTTCATCTAACCTCCGTCAGGTTGGTTATGGAACCCAAAGCGTGTATGACCATGTGTGTGGACAAGTCATTAGTGTTCGGGTGTAATTGCCGTCTACATAGCGTCAAGTAGCATCGCCGCTATTGCCATGTGTGTGGACAAGTCATTAGTGTTCGGGTGTAATTGCCGTCTACATAGCGTCAAGTAGCATCACCGCTATTGCCATGTACCTCTGAGCCCGGTGTCGTCAGTAGAGCCTCTAGGTATCACCATATCCATTGAGGGGGGGGTCTTGAATGTCGTCATTGATGTTGTGCATGAAGCATGCTCACCCTGATGATGATGTGGATTAATCCCATATGTGATGTTGGGGCGAATCTTCAATGTATAAAATGTGGAAGGGGGGACCCCTCTCCTTATCCCTGCAGCACCAACCTTTGTGTTAGTGGATTGAGGGATATCCCACAGTGGAGGGTGGCCACGTTTAGGCCCGAGGGGTCCCCCGGCTTGGTCCCTACCCATCTTTTCCTATTGCCTATGACTCCAACAAAACAATAGTCTAGAGGTGGTCCACAAGCTTGTTTTTCTTTGTTTTAGTGTATTTTTTTCACATTGATTTTCGGGTCGAATTTTGTGGCTATTGGTCGAAGGCCAAAATGATGAAAATTTCCTTGGTCCTCTTGAGGAAAGATTTAAAGATCCGAAAAAGATCTTTGAGATGAGCACTAGAATATGTTAATCAGCCTCACGGTTTGGGAGATACGGGCCCACAAATAGGGCTACTTTTTATACTCGCTTTTTCCCTTACCCCCTGGTTTTCACGATTATTAAAAAATTAATTTTTCATGCCTTTTTTTAAGGCTCAGTTTCATCTTCAATGGTCTTAGAGTCTAGATCATGTAAGCACCTCACTAACCTCAAAAAACTAATTTTTTTTGGATGTGTGAAACTCAAGATAATCACAATCCTGAAACTCTATTTTTCCACAACAAAAACTTTTTATTTTTGGATTCAAGATCAGTTTCAATGAAGTCTAATAGTCAGTACAAAACAGGTTATCACCTTACCAACCTCAAAAAGTAAATTGTTTTGGACATGAAAAACTTGAGATAACATGAAAAACTCTAGTTTTTCATGCCAAAGTTTATTGAATTTTGGATTTAAAATTACTCCCAATGAAGTGTAACTGCCAGTTTAAAATAGGTTATCACCTTACCAACCTCAAAAAAAAGATTTTTTAAATGTGAAAAACTAAAGATAATCAAGATTTTAAAAAAATCTGGTTTTTCACGCAAAAACTTTTTCCATATTTGAGTTCAAAATCACTTTAACAGTCAGTCTCTATCATTTAATCACTATCCTAAGCCCAAATTTTGATTTTTTTACATGCATTTCTTAAGAAATTCACGGTTGCGTTGTGAAAGACTAATTTTTCAAAATTTGAGGATGAGATATTCATGACAATATTTTACAGATTTAGTAAGGCAATTCCTCACAAATCATAGAGTGATTTTCATGATTTTTTTGGCATGAATTTCTTTGGCTTTTCAGGCCTAGGGTCGACGTGGATATCTCAATTTTTACATTTTTTATTTTCAATTTTTAATGTTTTACAGCTTAATTTTTCACAAGCGTGAAATTGAGCTTTTCATAGACGTGATCAAATTTTCACGCATGAATATCTCTAGTTTGTCAGGCCATTGTTGAGGTGATTATCTCTTTCTTTCTTTAAAAAAATAAATAAATCTGAGTTTTTATAATGGTTTTTAGGATTTGGTTTATGTGGAGAGGATGCTTTTAAATTTCAAATTAGGGGATGTAAGAGGATTTTCCCAAAAAGACAAGTGGAAGACAATAGTCAACACTTTTACGACACTCTCTTACACACCTCTTACACATGTCATAAATGAGCCACCCCAAAAGTGGATACTAGCTAACTCACAAGGCATCTTGTCATTGAATGCACATTAGCCACTAATGAATCACTAATCACTTTTCTAATATAAAATCAATCTAATTAGTGAAATTAGTGAAAATTAAGTATTTTTAATGTTTTTAAAAAGGTTTTCTTTGTTGATTAATCTAACAAAAATAGATGTTAACACTTTAATCTACTCAAATACAACAAAAATATTTTTGAATACAAAAAGAGTTTTCTTTGTTGATTAAGCTAACTAAGATAGATGTAACACTTTAATCTACTCAAATATAACAAAAAACGCATTGGAAGTGCGAAATAAATTCTATTACAAAATATAAAAGAGAGAAAAACTTTCACTAAAATTCTTCCTGATGGTTAACGTAATGCAAATGATGCATTCTAAGCCTAGATTAACCAATGTAGATGCTAAATGAACCATTTAAATCAATTTAAACACAATAAAAACAATAAATTAAGCCAAAAAAAGCTAAAACACATTCTTTTCAAAACAAAGAAGAGACTAAAAAGCTAAAACACATTCTTTTCAAAACAAAGAAGAGACTAAAAAGCTAAAACACATTCTTTTCAAAACAAAGAAGAGACTAAAAAGCAACCAAAATCACCATAAATCTCCACCAAACCAATGCTTTTTTGTAGGAATCCACTACTAGAGAGTATGGGCAATGGGCTAGCATAGATTTAGAGAGCAAACGATGAAAAAAGCCAAAGGATTACTCCTTGAAAATGATGCCAAAAATGTTATGGCTTGCTTTGGCCTCTCCTAGAACCATAATCATAAGAGATTGCTTTAGCAAGCTACAACTATTGTTGTGGGTGTTATGGCTCACCCTAACCCTCCTTGAAACACATCCAATAAGAGATTACCTAATGAACCGCAACTGTTATGAGGATCTTTCCAATGGCCGAGACCGTAACCCTTGAGGTCTCCAATCTCTACAACTCCTTGAGAAGCAATTCCACCATGCCTCTCGCGGGCGTTGGCACACCGCCACGTTGCATTACGGGCACTCATCTCTCCTCTCACCTCACTTCACTCACACACACTCACTAGCATGCATTAGGGAGAGAAATATTATCAAGAGGATTAGCAAGAACAAGACTCAATTGCATAATGGGAGAGTCTGTTGTATTATGAGAGATATTCACTTATATACATGGCCATAAGTGTTCACACTCAAACTATGGCCGACCAAGCACTTTAGGCTCATAAGAGGCCTAATGCTATTACAATGACTACTCTCATAATATATCCATGAAGTACATCACTTAGGACTTCATCCTAACTTGCTACCACATGCTTTTGAAGCGTGAATCGCCATAAATACTCCGTCACACCATTATGGGTGCCCGTCCAAGTTGTAGCTTTGGATGCCATTGCTTCATATCTTGAATGTATGACCTTTTGGTGTATCTACTTTGACTCCTTGATGTAAGATAATGGTGGTAGTTCTTGTTAACCCCCTAGGAATGGGTTAACAATGGGGATCTTTCTAGTGGGACTGATTTCATAGCCCTCAAGGTCTCCAAGCTGCTCCACACCTCCTTGGGAAGAGTAGTTTCCATCACCATCTCCCATGAGCGTTGTCACATCATTACGCTAGACTGTGAGTCCTCATCCTTCTCCTATCACCTCACAACACTCATGCAAGCTCACTAGCGTGCATTAGAGAAGAAGATTAGACAGAGGATTTGCACAAGATCAAGACTCATTTATACAATGGGAGAGTCTATTATATAATGAGAGAAAGCGACTTACATACAAGGCCATACGAATTCACACACACTTAAACTGTGGTCGGTCGGATGCCTAAGGATCATAAGTGTTCTATTACTCATACAATGCTTAATCTCAGAATACATGCATGAAGAACATTCACAAAGAATCCATTCTAGCTTGTTGCCACATGCTCTTGGAATGAGAATCGTCATAAACATTTCGTCGGACAGTTTCGGGTGCCCGTCGGTCCAAGTTGTAGATTTGACCACACGCTCTTGGAATGGGAATCACCATAAACATTTCGTTGGTCCAAGTTGTAGATTTGGACAGGCCTACTTCTTCATAGATTGATCATACATGCTTTGGTGTCTTCATCTTTGTTGTTTGATGTAAAATTCTTGTGGCAACTCTTGTTAACCCCAATTTAATGGCAACTCTTGTCTTCATCTTTGTTGTTTGATGTAAAATTCTTGTGGCAACTCTTGTTAACCCCAAAATGGATTAACAAATATTCCAACCACAAGATCTTCCCTCTCCCTTGTCCAATCCTCAACTAAGATTGAATGGAAATTGTGTTTTTACACAACTAGTAGATACTCACGTCTACTTTAGGGCAAGCATGAAACTCCCTATTAACTTTTACATATGTCTCACATCGCTAAATAGCCTTAAGACAACATATGGCTTCCGGCGGCTACTTTTCTGGATCTCTATTAATGGAATTGTGTGGACTTTTGGTAACCTTAAGTTCATTCCAATTTGGTTATAACATATTCCACCACTAACATGCCCATGGGTTACACCCCATCGATTAAAAAAAATAGGGTGCATCAATGGGTCCAACCACCACCATCAACTAGTCTAGACATTCAGTCTAATATTGAGAAGTTCCAAACTTTTTATCTCTCTCATCATCACATACAATTCTGCCAAGGCTACCTCATTCATCAATATATGTATTAATATCTTTTGGCTCTATCATGAGAGAGTGTGATGAATCATAAAGCTCGTCACCCTATGAGTGAAATGCTAATGCTCAGACAATCATGAGAGAGTGTGATGAATCATAAAGCTTGTTGTCATTCATAGACTAGCATTTCTCTTCATAATTACCAGAGGTTAACTATGCTAAAGAATATAGTGTCCCTAAGAGAAGGAATCTGGAAGCCTCAAAAGATCCTACATGGGAATACACTTTGTCGTCCCATATCACCAGAGCAACACACTCCACATAAAACCCCCATTAAGCATGATCATAGGTGGAATGGAAAATTTTCCCCTGCTATAACCTAGCCTTGAAGCAACCGAATTCCTCTTTGAACACACCAAAGTCAAACGTTAGGTCAACTAGAGTGTTACTCTAATCCATACAAAGTTGAGGATGAAAGATACCACCATGTCCACACCCGAATCCTTCTCCTTGTATGGATTAGAGTGTTACTCTAATCCATACAAAGTTGAGGATGAAAGATACCACCATGTCCACACCCGAATCCTTCTCCTTGTCTTTCATAGTTAGCTCAATTCGCTGTCTGTAAGCCATTCAAAAAGCTTGGTCTAGGCATCTTAGATTATGAACATCACCATAAAACTTTAATGTAGCACCATGTCCTAGGTTATGTAGATTTCTAACAAGACTTCCGTCCACTTGCCAACACCTACTAGCTATTCCAATATAACATGAAGGGTTCATGGTAAAAATTGGTTCTCTTCATCATTTTGAAAAGGACTATTCACTCACGTGGAAGTGTAAGAGCATGCAACCCTAAACCTTTTCACATCCATGTAATTTCCCTTGGCTTTTTGCCATATTTAATCAGCACACGTACGAGAGCAATGCCTTGTACATCCTCCATGCATTGGGTTCTAGCACTTGTTAGATCCACGGATTGATACCAATGTAAGGTCCCACAAAGCACACCTAAGGGTTATATGACCTAGAACCAAAACCCTAACAAGGTTTCATAAACCCCACATTGTATACATCACATGATTATGATAGATTGTGGCTAGCGAATCACCACCCAACCATACATTTAGTACCTCGACCTACCCCCCCAAACCTAATGTCCCCCATACCACTACGCTAAACCACCCACCTTGCACCTCCATGGCCATGAGGTCTTGGCACACCCTCCTGTCTACCGCACATGGATGCCTCAACAGTGCATGGTGGTTAAAATCCCCATCTATATAGTTCAACCAGATGAAGACATGTGTTCAAGACTCCAACAATGGGTAACATCAAACGAAGAGAGAATGCATGATGAAAAGCAAAGGGGTGTAAACGTGGAGTAAATAGGTGTAAATGCGGCATGCAAAATAATGCAAACACACGTGGGAATCATGACATTTTTGGACGGTTATCACGCTTTTGGGGAAATCATCATGGGAAGGAGAAAAAGCCCCAACATTGTAGCCCTAATCAAGAAACCCTACCACAGTCAAACCCCATCCCAACTACCCTATCTCTCCTTGAATTATTCGCAATTTCCTCTCTCACTCTTTCCCTGCTCTCTCGCTATCTCCGGCTCTCTTGCTATCACCTATATTTCCCCCTTCTTGTGCAAACCTTAGCAATCAGAATCAGCCCTGGCTATAGCAACAGAGCAATCAAGTGGAGCTTGACCCCTTTAATGCCATGTTGGACCTTTGTTTCATCACGAGTGGCTACCAGAAGGTTGGACTGTACGGTTCAAATAGAATTATAATGAAGAGGGATGGGACCTACCTATAAACCCCTACAAGCTAAATGAATTTCTCAAGAAATATAAACCAGAGGAAAACTCCACATCATTCCAAACCCCTGGATCTTCATCAATGGATCGCAAATGATGGTGCGTAGCTGCTAAGGGCAAGATGAGTTCGACTGAAGAGATAGAGAGGCCCTGCAAAATTGGAATCCAACCACAGCAAATACACTAAATTATTCTTTCATTCTTTAAATCATCAAGCTGTACATGCTAATGTAGATAGATTTTTTGATACAATTCAGTCCCATGATAATAGGGGAGGCTTAGGATGTGATCCCCAGGAAGCAGATAGGCACTGGTGTGGAAGAATAAAGGGCAGTTCCAGTCAGACCACACTAGGCCACCCCCACCCATCCATCAATCATTCTGATCAACCTCTTAGGCAGCAGAGTAGCAGCAGAGCTGACGTAGAGCCACCAAGCATGCAAGGTGTTGATCATCCTGATAGAAGCTGTAAACTAGTGGGACATGAAGAACGGGATGGAGAACATAGCCGACAGTAAAACGATAGTGCACAGATAGCATTGCAGAGATAGAAGCGCACATGTACGCTTATTGTAATCATATATATACTATTATAATAGCGTGATAATAGCATAATGTTCTTGTAATAATAAGGGTAATGGTGGGACGGTACAAGAAGAGGGTCCTTCCAAGATAGTAAAGTAGGAAGTAATTAGGAGTTAGGAGATAGATATATAGAAGGATAGAGAGAACATTCAAGACACATATAGTTTTTTAGCAGAGTAGCATTGTACAAGTTTGAGAAGCACACATTAATATAAAGTGCTTGAACATTATTCATTGTGTACTGTCCAAGTGAGCGAGTGAGTTTCTGTGTTTTTTGTGTGCATTCTCTAATTAGTATGTGAGGTTGTGAGTTCTGAACCTGTTGGGCTTAGGCATTGACAAATTTGCTCCCAACCAGTAGTAGTGACTGTTTTGCCTGTCAAATTGACCACCGACACCCTCATGTAATTAATCATAGGGTAGTGGAACCACTTATCTTGGATCTTGGAAGTCCCAATAGGAGAGGTAAAAGAGGAGAAGAGGCATGTCAATCACTCACCCTTCCCCTACTCTCAATCTTTCACCAGACAACCCTTTCCATGGAAATGATTAAGCTAGCAAGCTTGAACCTCTCTCCACTCTATTCTAACTCAGTCACTCTCTCACTCAAGCTATCTAGTATGCACACTCAACACACCACAAGCACTCACACAAGCACGTAAACTACCAAGCAAGCAAGAGGTTAAGATCACAAGAGAAGAAAAAAAACAAATTTGTACAAGTGAGAGTGTTTTTTCTCCCCCTTCACATTATAAAAAGTTGTATATATACACGTGGCTTCACCTGGCCTCCCAACTCAAGTGGGTGTGCCCATACCCTATCTTTACCAGTATATGGCTTGTGGAATGTGTCAAAATAATCTTTCCCGTCTAGTTCCTCAATGAAGTCTAATACCTCATCTTCTTCAATCCTGCCAAAGGAGTATGAAAACATGAGCGATGCTACAGAAGAAGACGTTTTCCATTGGATCTACCTTTACACTTCAAGCCGATTGGGTTACATATGGTAGCTGATGAAACATGCAATCTGGCAGTAGAGAACTACTGCGTTGATTGCGTTATATGTGGTAGCCAATGAAATATGACACAATCCTTTATTAGCCTTGTATGTGGCACTTGTAAGCGCGAGGCCCTAATGGCATGTATTCTAGAGGCACCTTTCTACATAGGTTTGTAAACAAATACAAGTTGAGTGGTTGGTCCACCAAGGCATATACCTAATATATGAACATTAAGGCACCTTTTTACATAGCTCTGTAAACAAATGCAGGTTGGTCCACCAAGGCCGACGATCCCTGATATAATCGTGGTTTTGAGCTGTCTTTTTGGTGTGGGTGGGTGGTGAATAGTGAGAAGTGTTCCAGCCAGTGGGACTGGTGGTGCCCAATATCATTAACAAAGTGATTAGTAAATAATTAAGATGTAATTAGTGGGTAATTAGCAAATAGATTAATGTAGACATGGATACTCAAAAACCAGCAAATTTTCATTAGGGCTATGCCTCAATTTATAGAGTTTACATCAAGCATCAAATCCCATTGACTTCTCCATGATTCACTCCCAGAATATCTCCACCTCTTGCCTGATTCTCTCCACCTCTTCTCTTTTCCCTGAATATCTCCCAGAATAACTCCACACTCCTAAATTCTCTCATGCTACCCTTTATTCTCTCCCAGTAGATTCTTCTCACCTTTTCATAGGTTCTTTCACAATTACATCTCCTCTTTTACAGCCTCTAACCAAGGGCTTGTTCCCACACACACCCTATTCACTTTTATATTTCAACACAAAGGACATGGTTGAAGAGAAAAAGTATAAAAAGGTGAAAAGGAATGTTGTCCAACAATTTTTTGATAACAATAAAGTTAATGTTTATGCGATTTAGGAAGCATTAAATGAGAGCGGTGTTAGCAGAAAAGGGTATAAATCAATTTTCAAAATTGTATCTAGAAAAATGCGAGACCAAAGAATCAAATGCATGCTTCTACCAACACCTACAGAAGTATGGAGACTAAGAAGCCTCTTAAAGCAGTAGATGGATGAGTATGTTGGACAATGTTTCTATATCAAAGATTCTTTTGAAGATATAAAAGGCAGTATAATGTACAATGCATGGAATACAATTTTCCTTGACTTACAATAACTTCAAAAAAGAATAGTGGAATTCTACGGTATCATCTTAAGTTTGTGATCAAATTAGATGAATGTGAGATAGTAAGGGAAAAGAAGGTGGAACGCGTGACAATCACATTGGTGAATAGGGCACTTGATCCATCCATGACATAAGATAATGTAAAGGTCTTCTTAAGTTTGTGATCAAGCAGATGAATGTGAGATAGTAAAGGAAAAGAAGGTGGAACACATGACAATTACATTGGTGAATAGGGCACTTGATTCATCCATAACAGAAGATAACCCAAAGTATTTCAGTGTGCAATTGGAAAAAAAAATATGGTGTTTAGGATTATTTGAGGTAAGTAAATTTTTGAAACGTATATCTACTTAAGTCATATGTATTAGGACCACTGCTATTGAAGGTCTACTTATGTAACTTGTATGTTTATAGGTTAAGACAGAGGATCACGAGACACTAATTTGGGTGTTTCATTAAACTAAAATATCATCTATCATAAAAAGTCAAGTTCAAGGCGAATTGCTTCATGTAGAAGGAAGTGTCATCCTCTTCACAACTAAAACAAAAAAAAACTTATGAAAATACAAATTCACAAGAAAATAACATTCCAATGATAATATCAATACAAAAGCATTGCCTGCATATTTTCATCTAGTTCTAATTGTTAGTCAGTCCATAAATCGATGGTATTATCAGCTTTATCAGCTTTGTCTTTCTTTTCTTTTCCTTGCTCTTGCTAAGTTGGTCAAATCCGTATTGTTGTTGGACTTGGTGAATCGTTGCATCATCCATCTCTTTAGTCTCTTCAAACTTAGCAGCCTCATCAAAACAGAGTGCCAAAGATGCCTGTGGATTGAAATTATCGTCCAATGGAATGAACGGATCATCTTCATAAATGAACTTAGAGTCTAGAGTACATGACTGAGCAATTATAGCTAGTGCATAATCTTCTCTTAAGTTGAAGATTTGTTGTATATCACTTAGAAGAACATACTTTGAATCTTAAATGTTGAAGGATGGAAGCAAATGAATAGCATGATTGCAACTCTGAATATCCAATGAGCCAATGTCCTCAGCCATCTTCAGTGTTTTTGAATTTAGACCAATTAGATTCAGAGCATAAAGCTCCTTCTCTTCTTCTTCATGATTGAATTCCTCTTCCATATCATGAATCTCTTTTGGCAAATGTGAGGGGTCTTTAGCACTAGATTGTTGCTCCTCTTCATGATCCTCTTATTGACACCAAAGAAAAATCGCAAAAAGCAAGGTTCTCCTCTAAAAGCCTTCATCTCCTTCAATGAATGCCAAATTTTGCTTTGACTGTCTTTGGTAAAATATCATACTTCTTATTTACCATATTTTTCTCTCCCTTCTCTACCATATAGATATCTAAGATATGCACATAGCCTCTATCTCCAATTCATATCCTTCATTCACATGTATGGTTCTTGAAAACATGAAGATATTCCCCTAGGAAATCATTGTGCTGACCAATTATCTTTGTATAATCTGGGGATTTATTGAACATCTCATGAAAAGTATGGAACTCCTAGTCATCTTTACTTGTTTAAAAGAATTCAAATAATATCATATCACTTGACTTTTTATCTAAACAAGGAAATACACTCTTTATTAGGTAATACAATTCACTAATTAAAGAGCAAAATAGTAAGAATAAAATGGTGGTTTCTACCTTCTTTAAGTTCAATGCCTTGGAGATTAAGCGATCTTTGGAAAGCTTGTCTTGGTTCTATATCTATAAATAACCAATTTAGTACATAAGAAAGAAGAGGAATGCAAAGTAATGGTGTACTAGATGTTAGTTACCTGGTTTTGGTTTTGTAGAAGTTGGATTTTCAAGGGCTTCCTTCCCTTTTCCAACCTTCTTCCTTTTTCCTATTACCAATAAAACTTCAAAAGCTGAAATGCAAAATAACCCTCATAAGACCTAGCATAAAATGGATGAGAAGAAATTCTACTGTAGATTCCCAACCCTGGAGAACCTCACCAGCAGCAAGGCAGAACCCTCATAAGACCTAGCATAAAATGGATGAGAAGAAATTATACTCCCAACCCTGGAGAACCTCACCAGCAGAGCAAGGCAGATGTTTCTTTTGAGCCCCATCCTAGGGCTTAAGGGATGTAGATAATTATAATCAAACACATAATGCATGTAGATCCCAAAACATTCTCATAATGATGATAGCCCCCAAATGCGATCTGGGGGCCTGGAATGCATATGAAGGCCCTGAATCGTGTTTAGGGAATATCATTACCTTTCTCATATGGGTCCATTGCAAGAATTCTGCTTCACTGTGAATAGAGGGAAGAATCTAGTTGTTCAAGAGAGGTGGGTGCAGGATAGGTGGCAACAGCTTGCGGGAGCAAGGGACTGGTGATGATATCCACGTGGCAGTAGTGGGAAGAACTTTGGTTGGAGACTAAGAATGTTTGGGGGTTGTAGTAGATGGGTTTCTAGACAAACCAGTGGAGCTGGTAGCAGCAGCAAGAGACGTGGAGATGCGTGGAGAGATATTTTAAAAATGGTCCAAAACTATGCAATAATGTTGTGCACGCATGATCGCTTTTCCTCAATTCTCGCACCATTTTTTTACACGATTTTTGAGACATGTGGCTGTGGTTTCCAAGAAAGATACGTACCTTTTCAAGACACATGGCCACGGTTTCCAAGAAAGATACGTACCTTTTCGATGCGATTTTCAAGAAACTCATTTGGGAGTCGGACTCGTATACATTGTATTATGGTTTTTGAGTTCACACAGACTTTGTTGGGTCAGTGTGAACTTGGTTCAACAGGCTCTCCTAGGTAAACCACAAGAAATTTGGTGTTAGTCTGGAATGAGTAAACTCAAATCTTGATCTTGATGGTGGTACAAAGTGCCCAGTAGTTGACTTGGTCATTCTAATGTAAGGCATGGCTTGTACTACTACGTGCACACACTTTCCAGCAATCATCACCTCCCTCGCTAAAGGTGTGTTGATCCAGGGAGATTAGCCGAGGGTTTTGTGAGAAGAAGAATGAGTGCTGATCTAGAGTGATCAGACAAATATCTTGGGTTATGTACTAAGACAGAGCGCTCAGGGGGGTGGACCCTTCATGCCCAATTGAACTTGTGTTAAATGGGGTTGAAAATTTTTATCGAAGCAAAAAAGTGGTAGTTTCTTTTGGCCAATATTGGTGTTGGCTTCCAAAGAGCTCAAATTTTATGGACTTAGGTGCTTGATATTCTAGATAAAGCCCTAAACTTGTCGATTTAGTGTGGCCAAATTGCCAAGAGTGTTCAGTGTATACTTGGGTAGGTGTGCAATTGTTTTCACACTATGCTCAGTCATGGTAGTAGCCATGAGGTGGATCCACAAAGTATTTGGGCAAGTTCTTGAAGGGCATTGCTATTTATATCCACATTGAAGCTTGAGCCTAAGGTCACTATCACGGCCTAGCAGGACTCATAGTTAGATGTTGAACCATAGAGTTTAGAGATTGACATAGCTATTGATCCAATGACATTGAATTAACAGGGATTTGGTGCTAAAATACCCTAACGTTGTGCCGTAGTGCCAAGGGTTTAAGGTCAATCTAATGAGCATTTCATAAGTAAGCGCGTCTTGTAAGAGATGGCTCCTTCCAATATTTAAACTCGGGAAGAGTATATCCATGAGCACAGAGTTACTCGAGAAGAGTATATCCATGAGCACAGAGTTACTCAAGCAAATCAAGGGAAGGATTTGGAGTTTTAGATAGATAAGATAAGATAGGCATAGTTCAACTTTACCAAGCAAACATCACAAAAAAAAGGCAACTAATTTGTGTTTTGGAAATATTTATGAAGTTTATACGAGGACCTAGTATTCCTTGTTTGTCATCGGTTGCAATTGGGTAGTGAATTGCCACCTATTACCTATTTGGGTAGTGCATTGCCACTATAATGAGGATGCAATAAGGAAATGTTATATGTCAGACTTCATATTGGTGCTAAACACAAATTGGATGAGTGATGTTCATGTTATAATAATTTCCAAGTATAGAGATTGAGTTTGTTTGTCTATTTGTGTAAGGTGTGTTGGAGGCATTCCTAAACCACATAGTAGGATATGCATATACAAACTAGGTAAACAAGAAAGGAATTCTCAATTCTTACTTTGTAATATACCATTTTTCGTGGTTGAAAATAGTTTACGGATTGTTGTCTATAGTAGAGAATGATTTGACTTAGAAGAGGTGTCTAGTGAACCCACACTTGTAGAGATGTGTCTGGACGATGCTACTAATGTTTAAATGTCAGCATGGTAACCCAAAGACATGTTTGTAAAGACATAGCTAGCTATTGATTCACATTGTTGTAGTGCCGAGAGTGGTTGTAAGAGTAGACATGTAGATAGATATGTATCTACTCGTGGGCTTGGGGGTTTGTACAATTGTCATTCCTTGCACGTTACTCTTGATTTCTAGTAGTGCACAAACACTATAGATCACATAGATGCTATCTATGTAGACATAATCTTTGTTAAAGGTGTGTGAATTGTTCTAGAAAGACAAAGGACTCAAAATTATTATTGAGGAATGCAAGAACTTTTTGAGAGGGGAAAGTGTAGCTATCCCTAGACTATGCATAATGTCAATTGAATATTACCACATTATAGAAAAATTTGGTAAAGACTTGTAAAACAGTTATGCAAATTGGTTAAATTAAAGTCTACATTATAGAATAATTTGCTAAAGACTTGTAACATGTGCGCAAATTTGTTGAATTAAAGTCCATGTGGTTTCTAACCACATTAGAAAAACGTCTTTGATTTCATAGAACGTGCAAAAAAAATGTTCCTTAGATGTCGGAACACATTCAACATGAAAATTTTGAGGATTTGAAAACTTTTGGCATATATAAAGGCATGATATTATTCGATGCCTTAGTAGAGCAGCTTGTGTTTTACTGGCATCTTTCATAACTGCAAGTGGAAACTATGGTTTAGTGTTTCCAAATGAAACAGGAGTGCTGCATGTTTCCTTGGTCGTAGTACTTAAGGAAATACATGATGTGTGTCTTACTTTCCTTATCATAGTACTTAAGGAAATTGCAGGTGTAGATGATCGTATGGTCTACACACATGGACACTTGTTTATAGTTTTTTTAATTGTTTTGTAAGCAAAAACACTTCTTAAAAAAGAGAGGTAAGATTGACCAATATGGCAAAGTTTATTCAAACTAAAAGATGTGAAAACATTTGAGCTTACTAGGGTCTTTATCAAACATCTCTACAAACTATATGGCATGCTTGCAGATATAGTGTTGAATAGAGATAGGAAGTTTGATAGTTACTTTTGAAGGGAAATCTTCAACAAGTTGCATATTATTCTAAGTATGAGTATGGCTTACCATGTAGAGTCAACCAAGTTCTAAAGAATATGCTTGTGCATATATGAGTAGAAAGCAATTTAATTAAGATAAACATTCATCGACTAGATTTACTCCATTCAAGTTAATGCAAGGATTCTAGTATAGATCTCCTATGGTCATAAGCTTAATAAGGAGAAGATTCAACATGTTGGTAGCATAACCTAGTAGCATAGTCTACAAACTTGAGTTTCTAGAGAGCTCTCGAGTACATTTAGTTTTTCACGTCAATGGCATGTGAAAACAATGTATCGCCCAAGCAACGTAGTTTTCCTTGAAGTTCTAGTTATGTCCTTATAGTTACGATCACTTCCATTTAAATTAGAGAGGATTCATGGGTTTAGAGATTCGAACACGAGGCCTACTTTGTACTATAGGCACTTGTTAACTGGAAGGATATGTCAAAGGAGGCTAGAAAATTAGAACAATTAAATACGCTTACCAAAATCTTTCCCCAGTTTGTTTTTGTAAACAAAAACTATTCTTAAGGGGGATAATGTCATGTAGCTTATAACAGTGTGTGGGAGCTCAACCGGATGCAGAGCCCGAACACCAGAGTGCAGATGACAAGTGCATTCGGAATCTAGGGGTGAGGGCGCCCATGTCGGAGAACTTGGGCAACTGGCCAAGCTTATGGGCAGGCAGGGCCCTTATAAATAAGTGCCCGAGAGTGTGGTGTTATCCACAGCTCCTTGCCCTCTTATGCTATGGTGGATGTAATAGTTTGCTTTTTGAGTATAAGTCAAAGGTAAGGCAATGAGGAAGTAATTTCCTATAGAAGCCAGAGAGTCCTAGAAAAGATCTCATATCATGGATATTTCTAGGAATGGGCTGATCTCTAATAGTCACTATCTTCTTAGGGCCAACATGGATGCCATTAACGGAAACAATATGTCCAATATATTAAACTTCAGTTTGAAAGAAAGAACTTTTGTCAAGGTTTACATACAGTTGGTTCTCTTTAAGAAGTTTAAAAACATTTCTTAAATGATCCTCATATTCTTTTTTAGAGTGACTAAAAATAAAGAAATCAATGCACCATTATGTGTGGATTTTATAGTGTGAGTGTGTAGTCAATGCTATGACTGTGTTGGTGACGGACTCTGGCATGTCAAAAATAATATCCCCATGGAATGTAATGGTGCAATCAAGAAATTATGATGGCCCTATCTAAATTTCAAGACATAACTTCAGTTCCTTGAAATGAAAATTTAAATTTATATGTAGAAGGAGAGGTGTGCAATTGTAATTTTTGAACAAGCTTCTCATAAATGAAATCATGCGATCTTCATGTAAAACACAAACTTGACTACCATTGATGGATCCTTTCATGCGGAATAATGAATTGAAAGATTGGGGAATACTTGGAGGGTCAGTTGGTTCTTGATTGACCTCATCATGAAGAGTATCCTTGGTCTAATATGGAGCAACGTCACAATTAACCTCACGAGCTTTTTCTTCGATATGTAGTGGATTGCAACAATTGGTTTCTTTGGAAGCGGTAACTTGGAGTAGCAATTCACTGCAATGTGGCCCAGTTTTTGACAATGATGACAAATAACACTAGGTCTAGGGTGGTTTTGGTGAAGCATTGTGGATGCTATTATGGCTAGGCTTGGGGTTTAAATTTCAAAGATTTGGATTTTGAAATTTCCCCATCATTAAATACATTTTAGGAGGAATTGTGAGTACACATGAATTTTGAAAATTACTAGTGTGATTCGACGTGAAAGAATTGGGTCGAAAAGATCACTTGAATGGATGATTATTACCCACAAAAGATTATTGCTGATTGTGTGGGAGAGGGCCTTACATAGGCCGAAAAAATGTACGGATGGAAAGAAGCTTTTCTCTGCATCGTGAGATAGAGAAATAGCTTCATAGAGAGAAGGAGGCTTGAACATATTTAAAGTCTACCCAAAATGCTTTGTATACTGAGATATAGTGTCGCGATCATTCCAAGGGAACTTGCTCATTGTATGATGTGCTTGTAGATGAAACTAGGGTGGTAGAAATCACTCATTAACTTTGTCTTGGAAATCAACCCAAGTGGTTGGTTTGTCGGCAGCATGACACAATACATTCCACCATAAAGATGCCTTATCCACTATGTGATTAGTAGCAGATTTGATCTTATCCTTTTTTGATAAACTTTCATTCGCAAAACAATCTTCAAACTGGCTTAACCATAAAATAATACAGCGGCCATCCTTTTTACCACATCAAAATTTGCAAAAGTAAAAGCGATGACTTATCTTGAATTTGCTTATGTACGTACACGTTGATGAATATCAAAAGCTGCTTTGAGAATTTTGGCAATGTCGTCATCCTCTTGAGAATCCTTGGGCCCTAGTGAACTTTTCATGCTCTGATAAGGATTCCACATACATGTGTCGTTGTTTCTCTTCTTCCAATTAAGCTTGGATTAGAAGAAAGATAACATTACCACAACCAAGTTGCTTTGGTGTGTTGTTTGACCAACCACAAAATAAAGATTTGTAGGCATTATAAAGGATACATAAAGCTCATTCGGGATGCCGAAATTGATAATGGAGTCGGCACTCATTCACAGGAGCACTAATTGTTGTGAACCTTGCAAACAACTTTGCACACGGAATGAGACCAAAGTTGATGGAGTTGAGAATTTTTTTGGGGGATTTATGGGATTTTTTTTATTTTTTAGGGATTTTGTTTTGCATTTTTGGGATTTTTCTATATTTTTGGGAGATTTTAGGGTAAAATCATTTTTAGAAAATAGATAATAAGATTGAAAATATGAATAAAAATTTGAAACTCTCAAAGAATCTATAGAAATTTTTTTTCATGCTATTTGGAAAAAATTAGTAAAAATAATAATTTTTATGGCCATATTCAAGCTTTAAAGCTTGTAACCTTGCATTATTGAAGCTTCAAAACCATGGTTTTGAAGCTTCAAAACCATGGTTTTTTACAAAAACGAATTTGTGGAGAAGAATGGAGTCTATTTGGAGTCGCCTATAGTCATAGATTGTTGGAGAGGGTGAAATTGAAGCTTTTGATCATGTTTGAGTAGATTTGAAGCCTCCTATGCTTGCAAAATACATCTACGGTGCTCGATATAAGAATAAAATTAGTGTAGAGAAAGATGGTTTTGGGTTTTTGCGTGGATTTGTGAAATCATAAATGGTTTCCACCTCCTATGGACCTTTAGACAATAACCAATGTATAAAATTACCTCCGGCTTTTAAGGCTTGATTAAAACCTTTGATTTGGCCTTTCTTCCTTCAATTTCTTCACCTCCTTGTCCACTGATACTTCAGGGCTTCAAGATTTGGACTTGTCCTTGGCTCTGAGTACCATTGTTGCAAGAGGGAGATGATCCTCTTACACCAAAATAATTCAAATAATCTCCACTTCTCTCTCTCTCTCTCTCTCTCTCTCTCTCTCTCTCTCTCTCTCTCTCTCTCTCTCTCTCTCTCTCTCTCTCCCCGCTAATTGCTTGTTCCAAATCATAGCATAAAAATATATCCAACTTGCTAGAATACACAAAGAAGAAGAAGAATACATGCACGACACCAAAATGTGTTAAATCTCTCACACTTGCTTTATGGCTCACACTTTCAAGCAAATGTATTTAGATATCTTTTTGCATTACTTGTGAGCGAAAAATACTTTTTACACTCCACTTTGGGTCTTATTCCTAAAAATAAAAAAGTCTAAGCTTTTATGCATGAACCTTGATATATACTTTTTACACTCCACTTTGAGTCTTATTCCTAAAAATAGAAAAGTCTAAGGTTTTATGCATGAACCTTGATATAACTTTAAATAAATTGGTAAATGAACCTACTAAGGGTAAATAAACCATATGAACAAATGTTCTTGGCACCATTTGGCTACAAAATAATGAGGGCCAATAAATCCAAAATAATAATGTCTATAAATCTACTATAAAAATATAATATAAAATAAATTTAATGTTACCAAAAAATGTGCACACATATGCAACTATCATTGAGTTGCCCACACTAGACCTACCACTCATTTTCTATCAAAAACACATGCTAGATATTATATCCACTGACTATCTACCTAACACAATGCGACTAGTGCCTTGTGGTAAGTCACTACCCATGCAGTAAATAATCAAAAATAAATATCCATGAAACACATCACAAAAATACCATTTTAATAATTTCCATTTTCATAACAAATATCCCCAACTGTTGTGCTAACATGATAACTTTGTTAGAGTATGTCAGTACTAGAGTCTATAGAACTCATCCTTAAGGTTATCACATATTGGGGAGGCAGAAATCATTTTTTAAGGTCAGACACAAAGGTGTCACATACATACTAAGGATCCCTTGTGATAGGGTCCACATGTAGACTAGACCAATGTTACCACCAAGTAAACACTTCGTCAAAGAGGTGAGGTGCTGCCAGGTGGACTCGGTCTTGAGAATCTGAAAGCTTAGCCAAAGAAAAATATACCACAAATTGATGAATAAATTTTATAACTACAACATGATCACACTTACCATCATACTTACTAAATTTTGGTTGAGCTCGTATGGTGGTGGTGTGATTGGGGTGGTGGAGGAACTCAAACCTTGTTGCACACCAAGGTAGGGAGAATTAACAGCATGTTTGCCTACATGGATGCTATTAGCTCTGCAAGGATTCATACAATCAAAGACAAAATCTTAGTGGGGTAGGGAGAATTAACAGCATGTTTGCTTGCATGGATGCTATCAATGTAGGGATTAATACAATCAAAAGATGAAATCTCAGTGGGATTGATCTAGCAAAGGTTCAAGCTATCATTGATTGAACCGTAAACTATGAAGGAAATTAGAGGATTTCTTGGCTTCTGAATGTTTATCCATAGGTATGCTAAGATTTCCTCACATTTAATAGCTCTTCTCAAGAAATATGTACCCCATTTAAAGCGTTATATATGGGCAAGAATGCCTTAAACCCTTGAATTGGTCTAACCTTGTTAAAACCCTAAGATCTCTCTAGATAATTGTTATGCATAAACATGCATAACCAAGAATAAACTCATCCACCCAACCACCCCTGAGCCCAAGGGATGCACACATGAATTACAATGAAGTACATTATACCTTTACCTTAATGTCCCATACCATCAAGAGGTATGACTCCAATCCAGCAGCATGTAGCTGTGTGTGAAATGGTAGGTGAGTAGATATAATCCTCTACACAAGAGAACATAACATAACCTAGCCTCAAGATAACATCCCTTGAGTGTGCCCCATACCCCTATTATATAGGAGGGCCCTCAAGTGACTCTTGACTCTTCATTTCCCATGTGTGACCCTTGGATGCCTAACCCTAACCTCAACCCTTAAGGTTATTCCTAACCCATTCTCCACTAGAGCTTGTTTCCATGCTCCCATGCTCACAAGCCTAATGTGGGTTAGCCTCCTAGTATATGCACATATAATGTGCACATAATATACTTCCCCTCTCTCAAAACATTGCACTCTTGCAATCTCAACCCACTCCCAAGTCGAATCCTCTATTTTCCTATCTTTCCACCTAATTTTAACCTCAGGGACTACGAAGTTTCCTTTCCCTGAATTCATGTACCTTATCAAGTTCATGTGGAACATAGGATAAATTTTTGACTTCAACGAGTTCTTGAGGAGTAACTGTGTAATCCTCACCTCCCAATTTTCCTTTCAACAATCTACTAACATGAAAGACTGGATGAACTCTAACATGTGGAGGCAATTTTAGTTCATACGCAACCGTACCAATCCGATGTATAACTCGAAATGGACCACAATATCTAGGAGATAAATTCGAGCGTTTTCCTGTTGACAAAGTCTAAGAGTCTTTAGGAGCTTTTAAATAAACCAACGCTCCTGGTTCAAAAGACCGAGGTGAGCGTCCTCTATTAGCATAAAACCATGCCCTATCCTAAGCACTCCTGATAGAATCCTGAGCTTAGGTCAGCATTTCATGCATATCTCGCAAGAAATCCCCCGATGCATCAAGCTCGATGTCCTTAAGACTGACATCAATAGGTGTCCTGGGTTGATACCCATACATAAGCATGAATGGACTAAAACCAATAGCCGTATGTTTAGAACTCTTATAGGTAAATTCCATCATTGGAAGATATTTTCCCAATATGGTGATTTTCCAAAGACATGCACAAAGCATATCCTCTACAAGCTGATTCACACGCTCTGTTTGCCCATCAGACTACTACGGATTATCAGAGGAATTCATACTCAAAGTAGTTTCCTCATTATAATACATTCGGAATAAAGTAGGAAGACATGGCAATATAACAGCAGGAACCAGGGATCCATTGGCGGCCCGACGTACCCACATCCGCACAGGAAAATATCGGCGTCCTGAGTTACCCATATCAACATAGAGAGTCATCAACGTCTCGATGAGTCAAATATGTTCATCCGTAAACCATCAAGTGGACTGTATAAATCACCTAAAGTACGGAACTAGAGAAAGAAATGCCAACAAAGAAAGAATCCAAATTTCCTTAATCTGATCACAAAACAAGATAAACTCGTTGAGCTCTAAAGAAAGAGATTTCAACAAGTGAATATGCCAACGAGATTACACTCATCAAAACATGCAGGCTATAGATAAAAGAAGTTTATCTAGAGAATGCCTACACTACAAGTTCAAGTTAGGAAAATGAGATTGTCTTTTAATGTTGAGGTCAACATGCCAAGTAATGTTAGCAAAGCAACAATCTTGAGCCCAAATTATCCGATAAGATAATATATGTGAGGGATCACTAGCGTCCCATACCACCATGATACCACCCATACATTCCTTACCAATTTGGAACTCCCTAGTATGCCGTCTAGGAAATATGAATAAAATCCTGTATAAAAGAATAAGATGGCCTTATCCCAGACTTTCACATACTAAAACATGTCTCTATATTCCTGAGATCACATCAAGGAATAACTCTTTCCGTGTACATCATTTAGAAAAGAATTTGAATTGTTGGCGCTTTACTAATGATAGCTACCCAATAAACATAATAAAGCTAGGGTAGAAAAATAACTCACCTAGATACATAAGCAACTAGGTATCTAAGTTGGAATATGTACAAGAGTACAAGGAATATACTTCAAAATTACATGCAAAAAACGAAAACAAATGCTACTCGAGAAAAAAAAATATCATAATTTTTTTTAATTTTCTCTAATTTTATAGGGCCTCAAAATACGACAATTTTGAATTCCACCAAACCTATCTTATGGCATTCCAAACCTATATTTTTTCAGAAAATTTTTAGAAATTAGATTTGCCAAAATACCGTTGATATTTTAAAAATACCAATTTTTAAAACTTCTAAAATAATTTTTAGAACTTCCAAAAATAATTTCTAGAATATTCTTAAAATCTCTTGAGAATCCTATCGGTCACGAAATTTTCAATTCCACCCGACAATTCTCAAATCCAATGAAAATTTATAATTTTAATGGATTTTTTAATTTTTTGGTTAAAAATATATTTTTAAATGAAGTTAAATGGTCACGGGCGCCCAAATGGACATGCCACATGCCAATCACCAATCCCACATTTTTCAAAAATTTAAAATAATCTTTGTTTAATTTTTTAATAGTTTTCATAAATTTTTTAAAATTTTTAATTTATCCCAAACGCATAAGAATACAAATGGTCAACAAAAAATTTCGGAATCCCAAACAATGGTCTTCTCAGAATATGAAAAGCCAACAGTTTCGAGAAAATGCAAAGACCAAAAAAAAAAATCGGAATGTGAAAGGTCAAAAGTTTTCGGAATCCGAAAGGTCAAAAGATTTTCCGAAATTTGGAAAGTCAATGGATTTCTCGGGAATGTGGAAAGCCAAAAGGAAATAAATTTTTAAAAAATTTCAAAGAAATATTTTTTTTCTCAATTCTCATATTTTCTCCTTTTTCAAGCTTTTTTCCAAGCTTTGAAAAGCTTTTTTTTATAAATTAAAAAACTCTTTTTTAAAAAAATAAAATTTAAATAAAAGCTTTTTAAAGCTTAAAGCTTCTATTAAAAAAAATTTATGGGGGGGTGGTGATTCTTGCCCGCCCCCCACGCATATTACTCTCCTCTCTCCATCTTCTTCAATCCTACCTTCTCTCTCCACCCCTTCCTTCTCTGTTAACTAAGAGAAAGATTAAGATTTAATTAACATATCTTAATCATAATTAAAGTTTAATTATGATTAATATTTAATCAAATTGTGCCTATTAAGAGGCATTCACACGTGTGAGAGTAGAAATAGAAGAAAAAATCAGATTAGAAGAAGAGAATTCCACACACACAAGAGAGCACTCCATACATCCATTGGCTGCCCCACTCTGCATTTTAGCAGAAATTTGGTAGAAAAATTGATAGCATCACCACGGAAAACCCGCCAAAAATGCATTAAAAATATTTTTTTCCATAAAAATGCTCTAAAAAATTTTTAAAAATTAGAAAAATTTCCAAAAATTATAGAAATTCAGGGAATTCACTCAACCACAAATATCCGCAATAAAGTATATGGTATTTTGGTAAAAATTTCATAAATGCTTATTTTAAACCAAAATTTTTTTAAAAAAATAGCATTAAACTCACGGAATTCCCCCGCAATGTCAATTCGTCCATTGAATAGAAGAAACACGCGTTCCAATAGCCATATCGACGATCCATGTGATAATCATAAAAATAAATCAATAAAATAATATTTTTATTTAGTAAATATTAAAATTACTTTAAAAAATACTAAAAAATAGAATAAGAAAGAAAAAATAACAACAATTAACTAGAGATTGCTCTGATACCACTATTAAAACCCTAAGATCTCTCTAGATAATTGTCATGCATAAACATATATAAACCAGGTATAAACTCATCCACCCAACTACCCCCGAGCCCAAGGGATACACACATGAATTACAAAGAAGTATATCATACCTTTACCTTGATGTCCCATACCATCAAGAGGTATGACTCTAGCTGTAGTGTGAAATGGTAGGTAAGTAGACATAATCCTCCACACAAGAGAACATAACATAACCTAGCCTCAAGATAACATCCCTTGAGTATGCCCCATGCCCCTATTATATAGGAGAGCCCTCAAGTGACTCTTGACTCTTCATTTCCCAAGTGTGACCCTTGGATGCCTGACCCTAACCACAACCCTTAAGGTTAGTCTTAACCCATGCTCCACTAGAGCTTGTTCCCATGCTCCCATGCGCACAAGCCTAATGTGGGTTAGCCTCCTAGTATATGCACATATAATGTACACATAACAAACCCAGTGACCAAGGTTGAAGTTTCTATGTTGTATCCTCTACTGAGAAGAGTTTCCACTTGATTAAATATTCCTTCAAGATTAATTCCATTGATGAAGGTCTCAAGGCAATGGTTGATAAACAAAATTTGATTTAAAAATATGATTAAAATCCCTATGTGGGTTATGATTCTACAAGGGTTGGCTAGGGTTGACCTAACCTCAACCCAAGCAAAGACAAAGAGTCAATGGCACAGTAGGTGGTGGACCAAAATGCTTTCCTTAGTTCAGCAATCTTGGCTCCTTGGAACAACATGGTTTAGCAAGGAACATGCTTTGGAGCATTAATCCTAATCCTAATTCACTGGAGCAGCAGACTTTGGAGATGAATAGCAATCTAAACAAAGAAAAAAGTCTCTGGTTTCTTCTTCTAACGCCATCACAATCCCCACTACTTTCTTTAAAGTCTCTGGTTTGGCTGGAGGAGAACTAGCCTCGCAAATTCTCAACCCCCTGGAAGAGAGACGGAGTAGGGGTTGCCATGGTAGTGCAGCGTAAGACCTCAGTGTAAGGCTTCATCACCTTGATCATTCACGGCTCAGCACAGCACAGCTCTGGCAAGTCAAAGTTCATTCATCTCAGCACAGCTCTGGCCTGTCGAAGTTCATTCATCTCAACAGAAGACACAAGCAGATACGGCTGTTGAAGATCTGGCGTGCGCGTGCCTTCACACAGCAGATGGTCACCATCGAAGCTCAGAGCACCATTATCCGTTGGCAATAGGGGAAGAAAGTGCCCAGATATGCTGGATTAAACCCTTCATTAGAACAAAAGAATTAGCGCTCTTGTCCTCCCTTCCCTTCCTTACATCAAGTTTTCTCTTCAGCTTTTGTTTGGAGCCCTCTCTTACAAAAATTAATAGCTTATGCTTAGCTAAGTCACTAAAGCTTGTGCTCATGCTCTTGAGCACTTATGCAGTCCCCAAATCAACGAGGAATTTAATGCTTCTTATGCCCTTCATTAAAGCTTCAAATGAGCCATGTATGCTAATCCCATGTCATAGTTGATAGAAAGTCTTGAAGTTCACTTAATTATGCCCTAATAGCAAATTAATGCTT
Organism: Cibotium barometz; assembly: GCF_041138505.1. Lineage (NCBI taxonomy): Eukaryota > Viridiplantae > Streptophyta > Polypodiopsida > Cyatheales > Cibotiaceae > Cibotium > Cibotium barometz. The sequence goes on along the minus strand of NC_141060.1, from coordinate 1,682,083 downwards.
CAAATCCTCCTCCAAGCTGTTAAAATTACGCATTATAACCCTTTTTATTGGTTACTCCATATTTTCCCTTTTTTTAGGAGCTTAATATTTTCCATTTTTTTAGGAGCTTATTTAGTGATAAATCAATGTTCAATGGAGTTAAGAAGCGGAGTTTCTTCATCAAGTTAGAATTGGTGGCAAGAAATTGAAGCAAATTCAAGGATTTGTTGGTGGATTTTTAAAGCTTTAGACAACCCTCTTCGAGAATTGCAAGAGAAAGTTGGTCTTTCTCCTCTAACCTCATCTCTACAAATCAAGGTATTTTCCTAAGAGCTCATACTCTTACTGCAATTTGTTTTTGTGATTGGTATTAATGTTTTGTTTGAAAGGAATTAAAAACTCTTGCAGGCATAGAAGGAAGTGCTATGGTGAATTAATAATAGGTTAGCATTTAAAATGGCTACCAAATTTGCAATATCTTGTGCACGAGCATAAGGGATCTCACCACCCTTATGATTTTCCCATTTCTTGTCATATGTAGAGAGAGATGGATGTTTTGCCATGCTTTATTTTCGTGTTTGATTAAATTCATAAATGTTGAAATTCGTTTAATAAGTAGGAATGGATACGTGTTACAGGATAAGATCAATTAGGCTGTTTTTTTTTATGATTTTCCCATTTCTTGTCATATGTAGAGAGAGAGTTGGATGTTTTGCCATGCTTTATTTTCATGTTTGATTAAATTCATAAATGTTGAAATTCGTTTAATAAGTAGGAATGGATACATGCTACAGGATAAGATCAATTAGGCTGTTTTTTTTTAATGTGATAATGCTAAGCCTTGGTAATGTTTGCTAGTTGTGGTTTTAGAGAAGATGAGTCTTGAAAGGCTGATTTTGATTCAATTTTGTGCCTTCATCGATAGGAGAGAAAAGGATGCCGCCCTCAGATAATGAATTAAGGGTAACTTGAAATAATTTAATCGCTTGTCTAGGTTATGTGAGTAAGTCCAAGTATAAGTAGAGCTGCTTGCTAAGCACTTGGTCAGAAATAAGAGTAGATCTTCTTCTAGTAAATGCTAGTATAGGAAATTGGTTGTTTTCATTTCGAAATGGGTTGTGTAGCCAAGCCTAGAAATAAGATTTTAGCTAGAGGTTAAGTTAGGTATTAAGAATTGTTGTAAGGTCAAATCCTTGATCAAAGATGGAATATAAGATAGTGAGATCTAGTTGTTTTTCTTTTGTTGAGATTAGTAGAATTTAGAGAATGCTTATCCTTTGAGCATGGTCTATTGATTTTAGAATTCATTGCTCGTGCTTTTTTTTTCTCAAAACTTATGATATGTACGAATCTTGCTGAATCGAGTAAATGATTATCCTTGGATATGACTTTTTTTCTGAAATTTAAATAAGACTATGAACTGTGTGCATGTGTCTATTGTTGTTCAATTTCTTAGTAAAGATCTTTGACGCGTAGAGCAATAAAATGAACAAAACTTAGACATGAGCATGTAGTTCCTAGACATAGACACAAGACCTTTAGCTCCATAAAAAAGTTATTCTTCAATTCAAATTAAGGATATCTCTAGGAGAGTTTTTAATGGGGATATGCATGTGATATATGGAACCTAAGAATTTAAGAAAGAACCCCAGTTGATTTTATACTGGAGACTTTGCTCCAAGCATGGAGCCATATATAGATCTAAGATGTGGGAAAATCAAGAAAGAAATGTGTGAATATAATTTTTATTACAATGTTCTTATGCTTAAATGAAGTATTCTAGATAGGGTTGGCATGGTCTCCAAAGGGCTCCAATCTCCGTGTGTGGGATGGTGACCCCAAATTTGAATGTCTCTAACTTATCAAATAAGGAAAGATTAAGTAGAAGGGCCGTGACCCAACCCCCTCTTCGGATCTCCACTAGGTAACCACGACGAGGTCTAATGATGTGGTCCTAGGAGAGGCCGTGACCCATGACTCCTAGAAGAGTTCGGAAGCAGAGTAATAAAAAATCCTAGGGATCGTTCCAATATTGGATCCACGAGCATACCAAGGTCAAGAACCAAGGCATCTGGACTAGAACTCTAGTGTTGGGCAACCAATGAACTTGCTCAGTTATGAGGATGAGCCTCACGTGCACTAAATCTTTTAATGAAAAAAATTAGAAATTGTAAATTGTTTGTCAATGATATTTGTACTCAATTTGTACCTTTGTACTGATTTAGCAAAAGGCTGAGTTGCAAGTGCTTGCACAGAATATTTTCCTCTGTGCAGGTCGGGCTGCATCACAAGTGCAATTGAGGGAAGTTTCACAAGCAACAGCCTATTGGTGGTGGACAACGGCACCTAGATGATGCATGAATGCAATTGCAAGCAACATTGGGAAAATAGAACCATGCTCTAATGCCATGTTGGATATGGCCACACTTGACATAAATAAACATGGCTGAAGCTAAAGCATAGACAATGAAAGCTTAAAGAGAGAGAGTACACTCTAGAGAGAGACTTGCACAAGTCAATGATGGGATAGTTGTGTTTATTTCAATAAAAGTACGAGACCTTTATAGGCTCAAATGTTCTTCTCCTGACATCATCACACAAATATCTAGATATTATTGGTGGTTCACACACACATGCCCTCTAAGAGGTGGTTCACATGCATAGGTAAGACCTTGATTCCTAACGTTTTCACATATAGACCCTAGGCTGCTGGCCGACTGGCTATTTGCTGGCTAACTGGGGTTTGGCCCTTCCCATGGGTTGGCTGACCATGGCACTAGACCCCATGAGTTGGGCAAACGGCTAGTTCAACAAGGAAAGAGTCAGCTCTGGCGTTTTTGGACAAGGTTTAGGACTAACTAACAAGCCCCCATGAGTGCCCAAAAGTACATCTTTTTAGCCTAGTATGAACACACTTGATGAATTTGACCACGTACTCTTTGGACTTGCAAAAGTTTGGCCGATTGGAGCATTTACGCTTCTATAAATAGTAAAATTTGGATCATAATCGAACATTTGGCATTACCTCAAATCCGAAATCAACACTTACAAGTTAGTAGAAGGCAACCTCGGAACGACAGTTTAACCAGTATAGTAGTCAATGGCAACTAGCAATAGAAGTTAGCTTTGACGCCTAGCAATTAAGTATCCAAGTTAAGTCCTTAATTAAATAATCATTGTAAATATTTATTATTATTCATCATTTCTCCTCTGTGCATTTACAGTTTGTGCATTAGTTAGTGTTAACTAATGCATTAAATACAGCATTTAATCAAGCACACTCCGCTTAGCATGCTACAACATTTCCCCAACGATTCATCAGATGCTCAGCTAGGTCTCTCTGCCATGGCAAATGTGTACAGGGATTATGGTTGGTCTTTGATCAGGTCTTGCTTCAGATAGACCATTAGGCAGAAAACAACTTGAAATATTAAAGCTCTCACTATCAGGGAAAGTCGGATGCTGCCCAGAAAAGTTTGATCACAACTGCAATCTTGGCAGCCTGCCTATGCTTGAGGAAGTGGGCTGTTTCCATATTGTGCAACCTGATCGCTCTGGTGGCCAGTATCTAAATATTGATCGTCCCAAGATGTTTTTTACTGGCAATGGTCCCCTGTCACAAAAGCAAAGCATATTTTCTTTCCAGTGATGTATTTATTTGCAAGAGAAGTTTTGCATACAAGTTTAGCTTGAAGTGATATTTTTGCCTCGTGAACACAAGCCCACTATCTATATGAAAGTTTATGGAACTCTGATAGAAATGGTGTTGTATTTATTTCTTGACAAGAATTTGAGGAACCAAATAACCAGGCCACTCCCTATGCTGAAGACTTGAAGAGGGGCAATGCTTACCATTTATGAGAGTCATTGCTGTGATTGCGGTTGTCACCCAAGACAAAGACGCAACCTTTTGGAACCTACTGCGCCATAATCAATATGTAGCCATGGTGAATCAGAATATAACAGTTTCTCATGACACTTGGAAGAAACAATGTAAAACACTTACTTTTGCACTCATCTCGTATGCAGGAGGCTCTGCAATAAAATCTTCGACACGTGCAATCCCATTCACAAGAAGTTCACCATTTCGCACCTGGAAGAATGGAACAGTCAGTATGGTTCATACCATACATGTGCATCTCTTGCACCCATACATTCACACATGCATAGGCGCCCACATGCACCTGCCACCTAGGTCCTAACTACTTCACTGGACACCTGTCTGTTACCATAACAGTTGTAACCACTTCCACTCTCTATATTAAGAGCCTCACACATGTAAATCATCTCACTTACGTATCGTACATATCAATACTATCTTCATTTAACCATCTTGGTATTTGTGTCTTCATCTTGTTAGTTTGTCTCTCGGTTTCTGCTCCTGTGCATAGCTATGGCCTCTGCGCCCTGCTTGATGACTGCCTTGCTTCATCAAAAGTACCAGGGCTGGTGCTAGCCTGCTCGCGCAGGTTACTCCCACGCACCATCCAGTGGCCCTGGCCCTGAGATCTCTATGGCATAGCTTCGCCCTGGTGGGCTGCTGTCGACCAGCTTTGTGGCAGTTGGCCAGCTACATGACCTTCCTATATAAAGGGCCTCTCTGTCATGTGCAAGATATGTGCATGCTCATTCCTAGGAGCTAATCTCTGATTGGCAGCAGGAAAAACACAGGTTTTGGCCATGAGCCAGACTTGATGGTGTGCAGGAGAACTCAGGAGAGGAACAGGAACCTGTTGGCTGCAGCTACAGAGCTGGCCGACACAGTCTTCAAGTCGGGTTGATGATGCTGCTGGCCGACAGCAGGTCGGCCGGGCCTCTTGCACCAAGAGAGGCTATAAAAGGGCTATGCCAAGTTATTTCACTCCTCTAGGGAGTTGGATCAGTAGATTAGGACTCTATGAGTCAAGCCCACCTTTTGATGATGGCAGCCTATGGCTGGCCAAGCCATGTACACCCTTTTTGTATTATATGAATATACTGAAACTCAGCTATCTCTCTCTCTCCTCTCCTCTCTTGCTTGCATTTTCCATCATGTTGTTCCAGGATGGTGTTTAGGGCTGAAAGAAGACTCCCAGAGCTTCCGCATGTGACACTCTCTCACGTGTTGTAATCATTCCATTCCTAGCACATATGTTATGAAGCCCATCTGCTGGCTACTACCCATGCTATGATAATAGAACTTGATCATCGCCTACTTTCTCCCTCTCTCTAACTCTCTCTACTTTGTCTATATGTTGATCGCTTCCACGTATGCATACTTTCACACATTCTGCAACATGGCACCCCTTCGCTCCTCTGCAACAAGCATCGAGCACTTCATTCTAAAAACAACTTGCTGGCAATGCCCAGCCCCGACCCTACAGAGGTCCTTTATCAATCAACAGGCCAGCGGCCTCCTCGAGCCTCCCCTCCAGATCATGGAGGAACCCAATCCCACTGTGGCACTGCTGTAACCCTATTTAAGGGTTACCCCTTCTCTGCAGCATCTACAGCACCCATGTGTGCTTCTCCAGACAGGCATGCAACACCACCTTGTTGCTTCTTGCTACAGCAAGACCTTCCCACACGGGCACTCTATCGCTGTCAGTGGATACCCATTAGCCCTAGATGGCCTCTCAACAACATCAACCCCTGTGGGTCTCTCAGTCATCATGTGTCACAAAATTCCTTATAGCTTCTATTTTTCTACCGTTCATGTGTGGCATGTGGAGCCTGACATGACATACATGTATGGCTGGTGTAGCCTGACATGGTATGTCTGTGTGGCATATGGAACCTGACATGACAGTACATGTATGGCTGGTGTAGCCTAACATGATAGTACGTGTGTAGCTTGTGGGGCCTGACATGGTGTACATGTATGGCCCATGGAGCCTGACATGATGAAATTCTCTGGGACTAGCTATCTTGGAGATCTTTTGTATTTATGTTCTGGGAAGGTTCCGGAAGGATCATGAGCCCAGGACATTTTATCGGATACAATTGAGCAGAAGGGTGTTTCTTCCAATATAATTGCTGTGCATGACTTTGATTTTATCTTTGGATGACTTGTCTTGTTTGCCTGGACAATGCCTAAGATTTCTCCCTGTGTTGTCCATGGGGCCGAGGATGCTTGGTGTCATGACCCTGTGAAAGTGGAACAGCACAAGTGTGAGCACGGTGGTTGGTGAGCAAGATAATTTTTTTTAAAGATTATCTTGCTGCAAGTACAGACTAGTACGGACAAGTCGACTAGTGCAGAACTGTGCAGAGTAGTTGGAATACATTGAACACTTCTTTCTCTCTCTCTTTCCATTGGCTTATGTCTGCTTCAGTGTTGTTTCTTCCGGCCCTTTGTGAGAGGAGGGGTATAGCAGTTTGAAGGGTGGAAACAGAGTTGGACAGTGGATTTGTACTTTGGCTGAGTTTGAAGCCATGAACATGGAACTGCCAGATGCGTGCTCAAGGCTGCCTTGTTGTATTGTCTTGGTTGATTAGAGGAGACCACAGTGTGTTGCTTTTGTGGGACACAGATCTGTATGAGAATCCTCTATGCTAAGAGGTCTATCAAAATACGCAGTGGGAATGATAGCCAAACTTGAGACCACAAGAGCAAGTAGAGTGCAGAAAATAGACAGCACAAGAAAGACAGAGAAATAGGCGTGTAAACTCTTCTCTATACACAAGATCCCGAGAAAACTAAATGAATACAATGTGGGAATTATGGGGCCTATTTATATGGCCCCATGAGTGCAGTCGGCCAGCGTATAGTGTCCCACCAGCCCTTCACGACTGGGCACAACCAGTCGGCCACAGCAGAGAAAAAACACCACGACCCCTCCTGATCAAGTCGGCCAGCTCCAGGTACACAAGAGTGCAGTCGGCGAGCATCAGGGGCTCCTGCCAGTCTATGGCATCCACCCACACCATGGAAAAAAATGGAAAAAATTGGGGAAAAATACGGGGAGTGAGGAAAAATGATAAAACACATATACGAGGCGGGCACACCCACAACAGAGGCCCTGGTGTCTGATTAAGACAGGAGATGACTTCTAACACCCCCTCTCAGCTCCTGGCTGTGAAATCAACCCAAGGGAGCTGGAGTGCCGCCTGAGCGTAGCCTGAGATAGAGACTTCGTGAAGAGGTCCGCCGCATTGTCCTCGGTCGAACAATAGAGGAGCAAGATGTCACCAGCCAAGATCTTCTCATGTACAAAGTGATACTGTATCTCTATGTGCTTGGTCCGGGCATGGAAGACCGGATTCCGAGCAATAGCTATACAACTCTGGTTATCGCACTGGATGGCTATGGGCTCCTTCTGTGGAAACCCAATCTCACCTAGCAGCCTCCGCAACCATACAACCTCGCAAACAGCACCACAAGCAGCCCGGTACTCTGCCTCTATCGAACATAGGGCAATAGTTGGCTGCCGCTTACCGCTCCAAGAAACTGCTCCTGAGCCAAGGGTAAAACTGTATCCTGAAGTAGATCTCCTCGTGTCTAGATCTCCTCCTCAATCTGAGTCACTCCAACCCTGGAGTCTGACTCCATCCCCTCCTGTGTAAAAGAGTCCTAGATCCTTCGTACTCTACAGATACCGCAAGATCCGCAATCCTGCGTCCCAATGAGACTTCAGTGGCATTTGCATAAAAGAGCTCAATAGCCCCACGGAGAAGCTCAAGTCCAATCTGGTGTTCAGCAACCAGATCAATGAACCAACTAACTTCCGGTACTGCGAGGCATCGATTGGCTCACAAGGATCATTAACGGTTAACTTTGTGTTTGGGTCCATCGGCGAAGTAATAGGCTTGCAATTCTCCATCCCAAAGGCCTCAAGCAACTCATGAACATACCGCTGCTGAGAGACAAAAAACTCCCTCTGGGTCTGCCACATCTCCAATCCCAAAAAGAAGTGGAGTAAGCCTAAGTCGGTCATCTCAAACTCTTTTGACAAGGTAACCTTTGTCACGCTAATGTGCTCCACATGACCGCCGGTGAGAATGAGATCATCCACATAAAGGATGATAATCGTAATCATGCCGCGTTCCCGAAAGAGATACACGTTAGGATTTGCAACCGATCTCTGAAATCCAGTCCAAACAAAGAAGGAATCAATCTTCTGATTCCAAGCCTGGGAGCCTGCTTAAGACCATACAAGGCCTTACGTAACCTGTAAACCATCCCTTCTGATCCTGGAACAACAAAGCCTGGAGGCTGCTCAACATACACCTCCTCCTGCAAGTCACCATTAAGGAACGCAGATTTTACATCCATTTGATACACGGGCCACCTCTGAGAAGAAGCAAGGGCAAGAACGGTCCGAATCGTGGACATCCGTGCTGTCGGTGCAAAGGTATCCTCGTAGTCGATGCCTGGCCATTGAGCATAACCTTTGTGCCACAAGTCTAGCTTTGTGTTTGTCCACCGACCCATCTAACGCATATTTGGTCTTAAAGACCTATTTGACACCAATGACTGACCGTTTCGACGGCCTCGGTACCAACTCCCATGTGTTGTTCTTCTCGATGGCATCAAGTTCCACCTGCATGGCTTTCCTCCAAGTATCCTATGCATAGTTGTTTCTCGTACGCGTACGAACAGGTTCGTACGTACGAGTCGTACGGTACGATACCGTACGAATTCGTACGATATCGTACGGTACGAGTTGGGTTTTTTTTTTTAATTTTTTTTTTCCTTGAAAAAAAATTCCAAATGCTAAAAAAAAATAGAAACCCTGCTTTACGAAGATCCCAAATGCTCGCAATACTTCGTAACTTTCGTGTCCACTCAGTATTCCATATGGGGTTGTGGAGAGACCTAAAAAATCTGGCGAGGTAGACTGGTAGTGTACACTTGATTGGTAGGATGAGAGAATCTTGCTACATCACTTGGGGATCCCTGGTATAGGTAGGCTAGACAATTAGATTCTCAAGTTATGCACGAGGGAGAACATTTGGGCATGGCCATTTTGATCTAGAGAGGAGTCCCTAAACTTATCACCCTAGATGCACTCCTCGTATTTGTGCAAGGACGGTCCCTTAGTCATAAACGCTACACTGGGAGACCTTTGGTATTGCATTACCCATCCAGGTTCTTTTTTGGAGACAATCGGGAGATCCAACCGGGAGAGACACATCCATGTACTGGTTTCTCAAGCACTGTAGACTCTTCCCCTCCCAACCTTTCCTCACATTCAAGCTTGAAGCTCTATAGCTTGTAAGTGTAAAAAATAAAAACCGTATTTTATCGTACGGTATCCGAAAATTTCATATCGTACCAAAAATCCCGTATGGTATCGTATCGTACGGTATCGTATTTTCGTACCGTGAGAACCATGATCCTGTGAGAGGGCTTCCTTGACGAAAGGGGGCTCCTTGTCCCACATAATACGAGACATCAGAGCATAGTTTACCTGAAGAAGCTCCACTATATTGCTTTTGTCTCGGACTCTGTGTGATCTTCGAGGGCCCTCCTCTGTGGTCCACTCGGAGGGTAACTCCGTAACACCCGACTCCCGAAGGGTGTCCAACAACCACCTAGGTACTCGAGCAGATCGTGGAGCCTCCTGCTGTTGCGGGGGCTCTACTCCAGCTGCGGGATCAACCTCCTGTGTTGACTGAGGGTGATCAACTGGAGCAATGGTCTGGGAATCATCATCAGACTCTTCTCGATCTCCAAGAAGTGGCGGCTCCTCGACAGTGGATACTAGAACATGCTCATCAAAGACCACATCCCGGCTGACAACAATCTCATTCTTGTCTGGATCATACAATCTGTATCCCTTGGAAAGAGAATTATACCCCACAAATATAAGCTTGCGGGACTTGGAGTCAAGCTTCCCCCTTTGCTTCCTCGGAATATGTACATACCCAAAAACACGGAAGTGCGAGACATCAGGTTTCCTGCCAAAGTATGCCTCAAACAGAGTCATATTAGGTACTGAAGTCGTTGGAGACCGGTTGAGGGTATGGACAGCCGTTGCCACAGCCTCTCCCCAAAGTGGACGAGGAAGATCACGATGCTCCAGCATGGTCCTCACCATCTCCACCACAGTCCTGTTTTTGCATTCTACAACCCCATTCTCTAAAGGCGATCTGGTATTGGCCAGTTCCCTCTTGATGCCATGGTCTGCACAAAATCTGAGAAATACAGTGGAGGAGAATTCACCTCCTTTGTCAGCCCTGAGAGTCTTTACCTGCAATCCAGACTCTTTCTCCACCATCACGTGCCAATCCTTGAACAGTGCAAAAGCTTGGTCCTTTTGTGAAAGAAAGTAGACCCACGTGAATCTGGTACAGTCATCAACAAGCAAAATGAAATAGAGAGATTCTCCCAATGATGGTATCTGCTGAGGTCCACACAAGTCAGTGTGAATCAACTTCAACAGTTTCGAAGCCCGCTTGGAAGCCTGCTTCGGAAAGGATTCCCTGTGCTGCTTACCACGTATGCAAGAGCTGCAACGTCCTTGCCTACTGCCAACATCTGGCAAGCCAACCACCATCTGGTCTCGAAAAGCTCGCCGCAATGCATCCACATTTAAGTGGCCAAAACGAAAGTGCCACAAATCTCCGACCTGAGAACCTGTCAATGAGGAGAGTGCATAGAGCTTATAGATACCATTCTCCACACCACCTTCCCAAACAACCTGGCCAGTCTCACGGTCCCGTAGAGCAACTGAATGCTCCTCAAATTCCACCCAAAAGCCAGTCTTGCATACTTCATGCACTGACAGAAGATGAAAACCCATAGCACGGACATAAAGAACACGGGAAGCATGCTTGCCCCCCTTGCTGTCGGGAATAATCTCCACCCGGCCCTCACTGTGTATCGGAATAGTGGAGTTGTCGCCAATAAAAATGCGACCTAACTTCCGTTTTAGATCCAAAAAGAAGTCACGGGGCGGAGTCATGTGCCTGGAAGCACCACTGTCAAGAATCCATTCCCGGGTATCCTTCGTGGTGAAGCCAACTGCCTCCTCGCTCGAAGACGATGAAGCATCGGAGTCCATCATCTCTAAGTGCGCAAATGCAGGAGTCTTTGCAGCTGAGGCTGAAGAATCAGCACTCTTCCCAGTCCGCTTAGCACACTTCCTCCAATAGTGGCCTTTCTCGCCACAATCATTGCAGGATCGTTCGGCCTTCAGCTTCTCTCGTTCTGAGTCGGGCTTCTTCTCAGAAGACTTCTCTAGTGAAGCCTTCCCTTTGCCCTTGTTGTTATTCCGACCTTTCGACCGTTGGCCAGTTAAGGCCTCCGACTGTGAGGAGGGTTCGTGAAACGTTCCTCCTGGTCCAAGACCATTGGCACAAGCTCCTCCCAGGTAATGGTGCTGAGCTTGCCACTCGTAATCAAAGAGGAGTAGAAAGCAGAATACTGAGCAGGCAAGTGGGACAGCAAAGTAATGGCCATGTCTTTAGATGATATCTCCTTCCTGATAGAATGTGCAACGGAAGAAGGGAAAGTGGAAACACAGGAGAGAGAGTGAGAGAGAGAGAGATGGAGAGGAAACACAGGTGAGAACCTGCTCTCAATATCATCACCAAAAGGAATACATGTCCCGAGCAAGAGAGGAGAACCTCGTAAGTGAGGGACTGCAGCTAGAGAAGCTAGGCAAGCAATGAAATATGAGGGAGGCATGCCGGCTATATATACTACTACATGTAGGCAGCCGACTGGAGCAAAAGACCTCCACGACTGGGAAAAATAGCCAGGACAATAAATGGGGAATAAATATGGGTAAAATATGAGTGAGGGGTGACCAGTCTCTCTGACTAACATGGTCAGCCCTAGAGGCTAAAATAGGACACCAAATAGGAAGCCAGCAAGAAGGGGATGATGTCTAACACCCCCTCTTTGCACCGGATGCTGAGCAAACTCCAAAAAGCCAGAGAGGCCGTCCTCCATCAAGCAACAAATAAAGGATCCATGTGAAAGGATCACACCGCAAAAGGGCAACACATGCACACTTTTTCTTTTCTTTCTTTTCTTCCGATGACCGGAAGAACACAGTTGTATTATTTTTTGTCTCATAGGCCGACTTTGGCCTCTCGTAGACGTTAATATATCTTTCTCTCTCTCTCTCTCTCTCTCTCTCTCTCTCTCTCTCTCTCTCTCTCTCTCTCTCATGATGACGTTTCGTTCCCGTTCCTATTTCTAGTCCAAATGTCCCCGTTTCCCGTTCCAAAATCGGGCCTCGTTCCCGCTCCCGTTCCACATTCCATGTGACTATGCCGGCCTGTCCTCTGCACTTCCAGCAGTGTGTTCTCTATCAATCGGATTCCATAGTGAACTCTCATCGAGCTATCTCCACTTCCAGCATGTAAGGGGCTCCTGCTGACCCCTTATCTCCGTTTGAAGGAGATTGTGCCTACAATGACATCTGGTTGACCCATGTGGGTCTCTTTTGCTGTTGCAAATGCTGTTCATGTATTTCTAACCCAACTGGCATGTGTTAGTGCACACGACTATCACTCATGTCCTTCACACCAAGCATCTCCGGCTCTTTTCATCCATCCATACACCTCAGGTGATGTACTCTGTCTGTCTGCTCATCGGTTCCATTCAGTTATGCTGGTATTTTGGTCTCTAGTTGTGATATGCAGCGGAAGTCTTTGTATTGGTTGATCCTGTCACACAATATGCTCACACCGTCTTCTGTATCCTGAGTTTCGTGAGTTTAGCAATCCATTTCATTTACTTCAAACTTTAAAGAGATGAGAGAGAGAGATATGAACACTGTACACCAGATTGGGTCCCGAATTACCCACTGAAGGGCCCCCTATCCCGATAACGAGATAGTATTTGCTTTATTACTTTAGAGAGAATGACTTTGGACTGTAGGTAAGCCAAACGCAAGATCTCGGAGGATCGGAGTATGGCTGATCCGTACACTGCTGTAGAAACACCTCAATGACTTGATCTTGAGCCTATGCACTCCTCCCAAGGGCATGAGGAAGGGCTGCACACCTGAGGCTCAAAGAAGAAGAAGGTGGACTGTTCTACACACTGTTAGAATGCTGAAAACACATATGAATGCTGTGTTACCTTCACCAGATGACTGCTGAATGTGTTGATGATGCAGAGAATGCTGGATACTGATGCAAACAGCAGATTCAGGGCTGGAAACTGCTGTGGACTGAATCTTCAGGGCTGGAAACTGCTGTGGACAGAAACGCTGAAGAGTAGGGGTGCTGAGGAGCTGAAACGCAGACCTGTAGGGCTGCTGGACTGCAAAACACAGGTATCTGGAGCTGCTGGACAGAAACGCAGCACTGCTGCCCTGCTGAATCAGAAAACGCAGGAGAAAACAGGCTGTAATCTGGCGTGGAACTATGCTGAGGAGTATGCTGAATCTATGGCATGAACTGATGCTGAATTCAGGCTGATTAGAGGCTGAGGACAAACACCTAGGGCTGGACTGAAGCTATGGTTCTCAAGGGCTGGAGAAGAAAGCTTATGGGCACTAGGGCATGGATTAGTCTTATGCTGAGAGCAAGAGAGAGAGGAGAGCTCTTAGCACAATGAAGACTGAATGAGCAAAAGAGGCTCTAGGCAAGCCTATTTATACTAACTGGAGGTTGGTCATTAATATTTATAAATGCCCAATAATGCAAATAATGATAAATAAATACTAATAAATATGGAAAAAATACCAGATAAATCCCAGTAAATTCCCTAAGGCTTTGGGGATGTTCTAAATGATGCACAGGCTGTTATGCAAGATGCAGAGTGCTTTCTGATGCAAACCCTAAGGCTTCTATTGACTCTACATGCATGAATGATTCTCTCCAAGTGGGTTAAGGGACTTGACTGACTGACTGACCCACTAAGGCTGAGGAATGACCTACGTAGCTCGTGCCTGACTTATCCTGGACTGAGGATGTACAATGGGGTCACGGCATACGACAAATATCATCCTACTGGGTTCTACAACTGTACAAATGATGCACTTCTGATGATGAGCCATCTTGTCACCATGCACTTAGTGCAGAGTGCATGTGACATTCCCTCCTGATTAGCTTGGCGGCAGGTTCATGGCTTCCAAGTAGTCCGCCAATAACTGGGGGTACTCCTGGAAGAACTCTTCGTCGAGCCATACGGCTTCGTGGGTGCCTCGATCTCGGAACTTCGTATAGAACTGACGAATCCGTCGACCGGAACCATGCTTCCATCGATGAAGAAGGATCTGCTCAGGCTCAATAACTTCTGCCTCGTCTACCACGTCTGGCTGCTGTTCATCTGAAACATCAAACACTTTTGGACCAACATATGGTTTTAGCCAAGAAACATGGAAAACATCATGCATTGTCCAACTGGCAGGCAACTTTAACTTCATTGAGACATCACTTATCTTCTTAACTATTGGAAAAGGGCCAAAACTACGGAAAGAAAGCTTGGGACAACGTTTGCCCACTTGTTTCAATCTCTGCTTCATGATACGCAAATAGACCCAATCCCCTTCCTTGAAGTGGACATCTCGTCTAGATTTATTTGCCTGTCTACTATATGCTTCCTGAGCTTTGGTCAAGCGGTCCTTAACTGACTCAATGATCTCGGAAAATGCTTCCATGGTTTTATTAGCCTCTAAAGATGGAGACACCATTCTCGTTAAAAGAGAAGAAAAACGGCGACCAAAGGCTGCTTCATATGGAGTCCGTCCGACACTGGATGAATGCGTGTCGTTCAAGATAGCTTGGACCAACGGAAGATAGTGCTCCCATTTGGACTGCCGGTCATGACAATATGACTTGAGGACATCAAAGGCCAACTGATTATAAATTTCTGTCTGGCCATCTGTCTGGGGATGGAATGCACTAGACAACTGCAACTTAGTTCCAAAGTTTTCAAATAATGCCCTCCAGAAATGCGAGGTAAACTTGGAATCTCTATCTGATGTTATGGTGCTAGGCAAACCACAAATTGGATACCAATGCTTGAGAAACAGACGTGCTACGTCCTCGGCTGTGGCCGTATGCTTGCATGGGATGAGCATGCAGAACTTACTAAAGCGATCCACAATGGTAAAACACTGAGTGTTACGGGATCCAGTGGATGCTGGTAGAGGCCCTACAAAGTCCATAGATATGTCGATGAAAGGTCCGTCGGGGATAGGCAAAGGTTGAAATAAACCTGCCTTCTTTGTATGGGAAACCTTGACTTTTTGACAAATCTTACAGGCTCGGACATGTGCATAGACATCACGCCTCATCTTTGGCCAATAAAAGGACCGTTCTAATTTCTCGAGGGTACTGTTGATACCCCTATGTCCTCCAACTAAGGAGTCATGGGCATCATGGAGAAGAGCAGAACGCTTTTCTCGAGTAACACAGAGACGGTTCTTGTAGAACAACCAACCGTTCTGTACTGAATAGTGGCCAGGCTCAGAAGTGAGGGCCAAACTATACTGAGTACCAAACTCAGGGGAGTCGACATATTGGTCTTTCATACTATCCAAGTCCTTCCCCGTGATTTCGAGAATGGTAGCGTCTTGGACTGCCTGGATGCTGGACTTTCGACTGAGAGCATCTGCTACTGGGTTATGCTTACCAGGGATGTATTCAATCATACCTCCAAACTGTTGGAAGATTTGACTCCACCTGGCTTGTCGATCACTCCACTGGGCACTTGGCATAGTCTGAAGCCACTTAAGTGCTTGGTGGTCTGTTTTCACTGTGAAAGCCTGTCCATAAAGAAAAGGCTTCCAATGTTTAAGCGCTGTGATCACACCCAAAAGCTCTTTGTCATATACCGAATAATTCTTTTCGGCGACATCCAACTTTCTGCTGTAATAAGCCACGGGTCTATTGTCCTGCTGCCTGCAGGACTGCACCTATGGCTACATTGCTGGCATCGGTGATGACCTCGAAAGGTTCGTCCCATGATGCTAACTTTAATACAGGTGCTTCTGAGGCAGCTTTCTGGAGTGCATGGAATGCATCAAGTGCCTTACCTGTAACTGAGACTTTCTGCTTGCGAGTCTTCACCCCCTTGAGCAAGTCGGTAAGAGGTGCTGCAAGGTTGGAAAACTGATGCACATGGGTACTATAGGGCTGACAAAGACCTACGAATGAACGGATTTCTTGGGCGGTCTTAGGAATATCCCAATCTAAGATCTCTTGAACCTTTGAGGGGTCCAGTCTAATCCCATCGGAACCGATGATGTAGCCCAAATACTGAACTTCCTTAACACCAAAGATAGACTTTTTGGCGTTTATGTAGAGCTGATTATCTCGCAAAAGTTGCAAGACTTTCTCCACATCTTTCTCATGCTGCTCCGCAGTGGCTGAGAAGACTAGTATGTCATCAAGGAATATGAAAACACACTTCCCAATGTGGACTGCGAAAATCCTAGACATCATCTTATTGAACGTTGCGGGTGCATTTGTAAGCCCAAAAGGCATGACTACGAACTCGTAGTGACCACGCTCTGTCCTGAAAGCTGTTTTTGGAATGTCAGCTTCAAAAATGCGGACCTGATGGTAACCACTCTTGAGGTCGATCTTAGTGAAAAATTTAGCACCGTCTAAACGCTCCAAAATGTACTCTATCCTGGGCATAGGAAACTTATTCTTGATAGTGAGTTTGTTTAATGCCCTGTAGTCTACACAAAGGCGTGCAGACTTGTCCTTCTTTTGGACAAATAGGATAGGTGCAGCAAATGGGGAGGAAGAAGGCCGAATGAATCCGGCTCGGAGAAGCTCAGATAACTGCTTTTCCAACTCGCCCTCTAAAGTCTTGGAAAGACGATAGGGAAACCTGCTAGGAGGGTCTGATCCAGGGACCAAATCAATGTGATGGTCCTCAAGGCGAGAGGGTGGGAGACTGGGTGGGAGATCGTCCCTAAGCATAATGTCCTGGTGTCTGGATAGGAGGTCTGCTAACTGAGGGACTGAAGATGTAAGGGATGCTACTAATGAGGGAGGGTCTGCTTGAGCACGAATATAAAGGAGTGCTCCTTCTGCTCCCTTGCGGATAGCTCGTCGGGCCTGGAGATGCGAAATCAATGGGATGCCAAGAATGCTTCTATCCCCACGAATCATGACAGGCTCAGGAAAACCTTTACAAATAGTAAAAGTGTCCTGCCCCCAATCGGGAATAGGCTCATACTGACGGAACCACTGAATTCCTAAGATCATGTCACACCCTAACAGAGGGGAGACGATGAAATCCCGTTGAAATGAGGCCTTCTGAACTTCAAAGGCAAACTGCTGTGCCTTCTGGGAAATGTGGGTGCGAAGACCAGGTGTAAACCCGTCCACATCCAGATGATATGGGACTAAAGTGCAGTTCAATTTATTAGCCAACTGGGGAGAGATGGCGTCTTCAGAACTGCCCATATCGAAAAGGACTACAAACTGTCGGCCCTGGGCAGAGCCATAAGCTCGGATAAGGCTCTTCTGAGCAGCATCGCTCTCACCCTCCTACTTAGCATCAAATACCACGGATGGCATAGGATGCATGGAAGGTAAAAGTTGAACTGCATTTGAGGTAGTAGGCGGGGCTGGAGGAGCTGGGGAAGCTGTGGCAACTGTGGCAGAAGGAGCTTTGGCAGCTTGTGCCGCTTGCCATTTGTGGCAATCCTTCTTACCATGCCCTATAATATGACAGAAAAAACATCTATTTTCTGACTGATACTTCTTTTGCTCCTCTGGAGGAAGATAACCTCCAGTAATGCCTGCTTTAGCCTTTTCATCAGGGGTTTTCTTAGGTTCTTTATCCTTCTTACCCCCTGAACTGGAGCTATTACTGCTGTCCTTCTTAGCATCTTTAGAAGATGCGTTACCTTTCCCTGACTGTGCAGCTGATTGCTGCTGCTGGGGTTTGGTACTGGACTGAGATGTCTGCTTGGGCTTGCCCCCGTTGAGCTTCATTTCTTCGTTCTGAGCGAGAGTCAGAGCCCGGTCATATGTACTTGGTTCAAAGTTACGAACTGTGAACCGAATGTTGGAGTCCAATCCACGAATGAATTGCTCCATCTTGGCCTGCTCAGATAACCCTAACTGCTGTGCTAAAGTAATAACCTTACCGGAAAACTGAAGCACTGGGGAACCGTTCTGTCCGAGTCCATAAAACTCGTCTTTCAGACCGGTCATGTACTGGGGCGGGAGAAATCTGGTCTTCAGGTCATGGACAAAGATGTCCCAGTCAAAGGCTGTGACACCTGTGGCCTGGTCAGTATGAATACTAGACCAATGCTGCCACCAAGTGACTGCCTCACCTGTGAGATGGGGAGCCGCTAAGTGGACTTTGTCTTGTGGGTCTGTGATCCTAGCTAATGGAAAATGAGCATTAAATTGATGAACAAATTGATTAACTGAAGAATGATCACACTTACCATCATACTTGCTGAAATTCGGTTGACTGCGAATGATGGTGGTTGCTGCTGCGGGATGCTGGCTGGTGACACCTATGACTGGGGAGACTGAGGAGAGCTGCTGATACCTCAAGTGTATGGCCTCCTTTTCCCGTTGGTGTTCGAGTAGCATACGTTCTCGATCAAGCTCACGTTGGTGTTCCCGAGCGGCGAGTTCAGCCTGACGCCGGTCTTCGTCGATCTTGCGTTGGGCTTCCTCATAGTCCCGTCTTTCTTCTTTTTCTCTTCTCCTTCGGGCCTCGTCCTCTCTCCTTTGTTGTTCCATCTGAAAGAAGAGAGAGATGTAGTCGGGTGCTGCTGGAGGTGTAGAAGGACGTGCTGCTGCTGCCTCCAAGAGTTGGAGACGCTCCATGAGTAGCTGGTTCTGAGCTCTTAGAAGAGCTATGGTGTCTGCTGTAGGCGGAAGAGCAAGGTCTCCTTCGGGGGAGACGTCTTCCGGCTGATGAGTACTCTCTCCTGTAGACATGATGCTGAAGTCGGTGGTCGTGCCGGAACGCAATCTAACCATCCGAGGATGCCCCCACGCTAGGATACGGTGTGTGTGGACTATCTGAATCTGATACCAATGTGACATGGGAGGGATGAAGACCGTAGTAATCACAACCTTAGTCTGACTTAACTGCACTTAATGATGTTTAAGAGACAAACAGATATACAAAGAGATAGATAGGTATGGTGTCAATGCAGTGCAGCTATATTATATGAATGAATGCGGTTACAATGATGATCCAAATGGATCTGTAAGCTGAATATGCTGACTATATGCTGTAAATGCGGGCTGAACTGCCGTCCACTCTTTCCCTTGTCTCCTGGAGGGAAACGCTGAAGGGAAGCTCAGGGAACAGATGCTGTATGCTGAATGGATGATGAAACGCAGACCTGTAGGGCTGAACTGGCTGCGTTTTGCTGATGAAGATGGCTGATGTTGATGCGTTAACTGATGATGCTGCTGAGGATGATGCGTTTGCTGATTATGCTGCTCCCAAGGCTTCCTGGATGAGATGCGTTGGAGCACAAGGGACTGAATGCTGCTATGCTCAACCTGAATGGCTGAATGGAGATGCTCTGCTATTTATATGCATAAGGGCTGCTGGTCGGCCAGCCTTAATGCAGTCGGCCAGCTACTGGAATGCTCATAAATACCATAAATGGTATATAATGCTAGTCGGCTGCCCCAAAAATGCCTGAAAAATGCTTTAAATGCCTGTAAAAATGCCTGATAAATCTGATGATGCTAATGAAGCCATAATGATGCCATGTCACTGTACACCTGACTGGTGTGCACGTGACATTAATGTGACATGGGAGGGATGAAGACCGTAGTAATCACAACCTTAGTCTGACTTAACTGCACTTAATGATGTTTAAGAGACAAACAGATATACAAAGAGATAGATAGGTATGGTGTCAATGCAGTGCAGCTATATTATATGAATGAATGCGGTTACAATGATGATCCAAATGGATCTGTAAGCTGAATATGCTGACTATATGCTGTAAATGCGGGCTGAACTGCTGTCCACTCTTTCCCTTGTCTCCTGGAGGGAAACGCTGAAGGGAAGCTCAGGGAACAGATGCTGTATGCTGAATGGATGATGAAACGCAGACCTGTAGGGCTGAACTGGCTGCGTTTTGCTGATGAAGATGGCTGATGTTGATGCGTTAACTGATGATGCTGCTGAGGATGATGCGTTTGCTGATTATGCTGCTCCCAAGGCTTCCTGGATGAGATGCGTTGGAGCACAAGGGACTGAATGCTGCTATGCTCAACCTGAATGGCTGAATGGAGATGCTCTGCTATTTATATGCATAAGGGCTGCTGGTCGGCCAGCCTTAATGCAGTCGGCCAGCTACTGGAATGCTCATAAATACCATAAATGGTATATAATGCTAGTCGGCTGCCCCAAAAATGCCTGAAAAATGCTTTAAATGCCTGTAAAAATGCCTGATAAATCTGATGATGCTAATGAAGCCATAATGATGCCATGTCACTGTACACCTGACTGGTGTGCACGTGACATTAATGTGACATGGGAGGGATGAAGACCGTAGTAATCACAACCTTAGTCTGACTTAACTGCACTTAATGATGTTTAAGAGACAAACAGATATACAAAGAGATAGATAGGTATGGTGTCAATGCAGTGCAGCTATATTATATGAATGAATGCGGTTACAATGATGATCCAAATGGATCTGTAAGCTGAATATGCTGACTATATGCTGTAAATGCGGGCTGAACTGCTGTCCACTCTTTCCCTTGTCTCCTGGAGGGAAACGCTGAAGGGAAGCTCAGGGAACAAATGCTGTATGCTGAATGGATGATGAAACGTAGACCTGTAGGGCTGAACTGGCTGCGTTTTGCTGATGAAGATGGCTGATGTTGATGCGTTAACTGATGATGCTGCTGAGGATGATGCGTTTGCTGATTATGCTGCTCCCAAGGCTTCCTGGATGAGATGCGTTGGAGCACAAGGGACTGAATGCTGCTATGCTCAACCTGAATGGCTGAATGGAGATGCTCTGCTATTTATATGCATAAGGGCTGCTGGTCGGCCAGCCTTAATGCAGTCGGCCAGCTACTGGAATGCTCATAAATACCATAAATGGTATATAATGCTAGTCGGCTGCCCCAAAAATGCCTGAAAAATGCTTTAAATGCCTGTAAAAATGCCTGATAAATCTGATGATGCTAATGAAGCCATAATGATGCCATGTCACTGTACACCTGACTGGTGTGCACGTGACATTCCCCGCTGCTAAACTGTTGCTGGGTGATAAACCTGGCAACCTTCGACTCTTCTGCGATCCTTCTCCTCCGAACCACTGCCCCCTTCTGTCTTCTGCTGGGACTGAGGCCGTCTGCAGGAGTGAAATCCTTGAGCCGAGACTCTATGTACTGCGGGAACTGAATGGCAAATACCTGAGTCACCCCTGACCGGTTCCTGGAAACCTTTCACCTACCATCTCCGTCGTACCTGAAGCTCTGAACCTCCTGAGGCGATGTTGGAGCAAACTTCCGTCTTCTGTGGAAGAGAAACCCCCTGCTGCCAGTTGAAGCCAAAACTTATGTGCTCCTTTGATGATGGATGTCCTGCTTCCCTGAGAGTTCATGGGTAACATATATGCAGGACTGACTGCTAAGATGACTGCTATAATGATGACTATGCAAGCCATGTGCAACCCTATATGCTGTGCAAGAATGCAGATGAATGGGTTACTGATGCAGACCTAAGGGAAAATCCCTAAGGGTGGCTTGCAAAATTTTGAGAACTGGGTTTAACTGTGCGGAAGCGATAAAACTGATGACTGACTGCATGACTGATGAAATGAATATGCTCTAAGGCTGGTTACCCTGTAACGCTCTGATACCAATGTGATATGCCGCGGAAGTCTTTGTATTGGTTGATCCTGTCACACAATATGCTCACACCGTCTTCTGTATCCTGAGTTTCGTGAGTTTAGCAATCCATTTCATTTACTTCAAACTTTAAAGAGATGAGAGAGAGAGATATGAACACTGTACACCAGATTGGGTCCCGAATTACCCACTGAAGGGCCCCCTATCCCGATAACGAGATAGTATTTGCTTTATTACTTTAGAGAGAATGACTTTGGACTGTAGGTAAGCCAAACGCAAGATCTCGGAGGATCGGAGTATGGCTGATCTGTACACTGCTGTAGAAACACCTCAATGACTTGATCTTGAGCCTATGCACTCCTCCCAAGGGCATGAGGAAGGGCTGCACACCTGAGGCTCAAAGAAGAAGAAGGTGGACTGTTCTACACACTGTTAGAATGCTGAAAACACATATGAATGCTGTGTTACCTTCACCAGATGACTGCTGAATGTGTTGATGATGCAGAGAATGCTGGATACTGATGCAAACAGCAGATTCAGGGCTGGAAACTGCTGTGGACTGAATCTTCAGGGCTGGAAACTGCTGTGGACAGAAACGCTGAAGAGTAGGGGTGCTGAGGAGCTGAAACGCAGACCTGTAGGGCTGCTGGACTGCAAAACACAGGTATCTGGAGCTGCTGGACAGAAACGCAGCACTGCTGCCCTGCTGAATCAGAAAACACAGGAGAAAACAGGCTGTAATCTGGCGTGGAACTATGCTGAGGAGTATGCTGAATCTATGGCATGAACTGATGCTGAATTCAGGCTGATTAGAGGCTGAGGACAAACACCTAGGGCTGGACTGAAGCTATGGTTCTCAAGGGCTGGAGAAGAAAGCTTATGGGC
This sequence comes from Cibotium barometz, assembly GCF_041138505.1. Classification (NCBI taxonomy): domain Eukaryota; kingdom Viridiplantae; phylum Streptophyta; class Polypodiopsida; order Cyatheales; family Cibotiaceae; genus Cibotium; species Cibotium barometz. The sequence goes on along the minus strand of NC_141060.1, from coordinate 1,659,508 downwards.
ACTAGGGCATGGATTAGTCTTATGCTGAGAGCAAGAGAGAGAGGAGAGCTCTTAGCACAATGAAGACTGAATGAGCAAAAGAGGCTCTAGGCAAGCCTATTTATACTAACTGGAGGTTGGTCATTAATATTTATAAATGCCCAATAATGCAAATAATGATAAATAAATACTAATAAATATGGAAAAAATACCAGATAAATCCCAGTAAATTCCCTAAGGCTTTGGGGATGTTCTAAATGATGCACAGGCATATGTATGCATGTTATGCAAGATGCAGAGTGCTTTCTGATGCAAACCCTAAGGCTTCTATTGACTCTACATGCATGAATGATTCTCTCCAAGTGGGTTAAGGGACTTGACTGACTGACTGACCCACTAAGGCTGAGGAATGACCTACGTAGCTCGTGCCTGACTTATCCTGGACTGAGGATGTACAATGGGGTCACGGCATACGACAAATATCATCCTACTGGGTTCTACAACTGTACAAATGATGCACTTCTGATGATGAGCCATCTTGTCACCATGCACTTAGTGCAGAGTGCATGTGACACTAGTAAGGGGGACCCCCAATCATCCAGCCAGCCCAATTCGCTCCATCAACTTTCAGGCTACTGCATTCAGAAAAGGGGGGGAACTAATCCTGTTTGGTAAGATCACCCATAGCTCCTTTTGATTCTGTTTAAAAGTTAGTCTTGCTGTTGGGTTTCCTTTTTTCCTATGATGCAGAACCTGTCCCAACTACTGGCTCCACCCGCCACTCATCCATTCCCACATGGACACCCGTCTTGGCCAACCCCCTCCCCCACCTACACAAGCTCCGCTTGCGCTCGACACACGTCTTTGGCATTCCAATCCTTCACTTATACAAAGTGGGGAGATTATCTGGAGTATACTACTCCACTTCCGACTTGATCATGCTTCAGCAAGCGTCATCGACATGCCACCACGCTTGCAACCGCATGCGGAGAAGCTGCTGCTAGCGGCTTCTCCGACAACCATTCCACTCACCTTGCACATATCATATGCCCCATTCCATCCGGGCAAACATTGTACTGCATCATGCATACATGTAAACAATGTAGCATACTTGGATTGCATTGTTGGAATATATCATCTCCAGATGGTCTACATCACCATTTTCATGCTTGTATTGGCCATTTATGAGGCCCTGCATTGGCATATCTCAGCAAATATTATTCAGCATTTTTCTACCATTTTTTAGATATTTTATGCTACTGTCCTACTGTCGGCCTGCTACAACTGGCCGACCAGTACTCTAGGGGGCTGACCCCCTTTTCCCCAGTTTATCTCATTCTTTTGCATCCAGCTGAGGTCATTAGCAACGGCTTCTGCTTCTTACCATTGTCCAGCACCTGTTGGGGTAAAGGCATTATGCCCACCCTTGTAGTGTGTACAAGCCCATAAGTTTTATAGTACATAGTACACTTAGTACTTTTAATGTACTAAGTGCACTATGTGTACTTGAGCAAATATACATGTGTGATAGGGGAGTCACACACTCATACTTTGTGAGTTGACTTATCCCCACACGTCTCTCTCTCTCTCTCCCTTCTTCTCTGTGTGTTTCTCCCACATGAAACCCTAACTGTTTCAGCTGAGCTTCTTTAGCTCCCTTCAACTGGTATCAGAGCGCAAGGTCAATACCGTGAGCGCCGTTGTGGTGCAAGAGTACCAGGTCACCGTAAGCTGCAACGCGGGCAGGAGCTATTGGACAGAAGCTTGTGTAGGTGCTAAGGCACATGTGTGTATCGCTGCTGTGTGCAGAATAGGGCAAACCAGCTCGAGGTCAACGCCAGCATTGGAGATGCTACAGGTGAAGCGCAAGCAGGTAGCTTGCAGGTGTGTGTCCAAGCAAGTATGGCTGAAGGTCCACAGCCTGTGCGTGTGAGCATTGGAGACAGCGCTGAATTTGGGGCCATTAGTGACAAGCTTGAGGAGTTGCCATAGCCATAGCCTGTGTGCCACAGGTACAACAACGTGTGTGCAGGTCATCAGCTAACGGGACCACGTCCTGTGAGATGTCGCCAAGTGCAACAGCACGATTTGCTGACTAGCGTAACCATTGGGTGTAACGCAAGTTTGTGGCGCTGGACTTTGGGCAGCCTAAGCAACGTGCAGGGCTTTGGGTCCAAGCAGGTCAACAACAGCAGTGCAAGGCACTGGCGTGAGCAAAGCACAGGGCGGCCAGCAGGTGTTCCTTGTGGTGCAGCTCGCAGTCCAAGCAAGGACCAGGCTGGGCAGTAGGTGTCAACGCAGGAGCTGACCTACAGGTGTATGAGGCCGCCATGGCGTGATCGCTGCAGAGTTCCTCACCTACCATCCGTACCTACACAGCAGCAGCAAATACGACGCCCCCCCCTTTCTGCAACAGAAATCAAAAATTTTCAGAGGTATTTGCTTCAATTTTGGGATTTGCATGTCCATTATCATCAATTGAGCAGGTACAGGTCCTAATGGCTCACATTTGAGCACAATTGGCAACATTGGGTGACATTGGTCACATTCCGGGTCAATTGGCAGGAAATTGGGTGTTAACATTTGGGGCTTTTGATGTAATTGTGCCATTGGGCATTCATACATGCTGTATGATGTGAGAAATCTCACATTCGGGGCTAAATTGCAAGAAATTGGAGTGTAAATCAAAGGGCTTTTGTGCCAATTGGGTTGATTTGCATGCAGGCACTGGCATTTGATGCTTTGGGCAATGTGTTGATGCCTGTCAAGCACTCAATGTGCCAGTAAATCAAGGGGCTTTTATGTGTTGGATGTATATGTGGCCAGGGGGAAGCATTGTGAAGACTCTGGATGCCTTCATGTGCATTAATGTACCATTCATGATCAGAAATTGATCTTGAATCAAGGGGCTTTTCAAGATTTTGTGCTTGTTGAGCTTGGCAAAGCAGCAGGGAAGACTTTTATGCCTTGAACCCTCAGTAATCCACTTGCAGTCAAGGGGCTTTTGCCCAATTTCTGTCCGGGACTGTTGTATGCAGTGGTGAGGACTGTCAAGGTCTGATTTTCACTCATTTGGACAGCCAGGAGAGCATTTATTGCTACTGTACTTGCTGGTACAGATTTGATACAACTTTGTACAAGTTTAGGCATGGCTGTACATTGATTTGAGTGAGGAAATGGCTCATTTTCAGCTGTTGTACTTGCCGGTACAGATTTGGTACATCATTGGTGAGCACTTAGTACTGTTGTACAGTATTTTGGAAGGGGAACAGAGCACATCTAAGGTGCTGTCATAGATCTGCAGCAACCAGATTTTGGTGATTTTATCACATTCAGTGGGAGGAGAGTTGCATTAGTGCTTCCGCAGTGGGAGATAAACTTCGGGAGAACAACTGTGAGCACTTTGTGTGCTTTGGTGTAGTGTTTGCACATCTTGCAGGGAGTCAGGCATTGACTGTGTCAAAGGTTGCATATTGCTATGGCAACCACAGGTGAGAGCTCTTCATTGCTTCACATCAAAAAGCTTGAAGGCTCACATAACTATGACATTTGGCAAACCCAGTGCTATAATGTGTTGCTCCAGAAGAAGCAACACAAGCCCATCAAAGAAAGGGGTGTAATGGCCGCTTCTCTTACTGCTGAAGAATGGGAAGATATGGATGAGCTGGCAAGATCCACCATCATGTTGTCTGTGTCAGACACTTTACTTTTCAGCATACGTGAAGAGAAGACAGCTTGGGGAATGTGGCAAAGATTGCAGGACTTGTATGCCCAGCAAAGTGCCTCAAGCAAAGTGTATTGGTTGAAGAAACTCATAGGTCTTCAAATGAAGGAAGGGGCGTCTATGACAGCCCATCTAAATGAGTTTAATGGTGTTGTCAGCTAGGTCATCAATCAAAAGTTGGCAATGGACGATGAGTTCAAAGCCACCTTTCTCTTATGCACTTTGCCAGAGAGTTGGGACACATTCAGGACAGCCACTAGCAATTCAAATGCTATGCTATCATATGCAGATGTGGAGGGTGCTCTCCTTCAAGAGGAGATGAACAGGAAGAACAACTCTGTTGGAAAGTCCAATGCAATGAACGCACGTGGGAGATCCCAGCAAAGGGGTAAAAGCCAAGAACGGGGAAGAAGCAAGTCCCGCTCCAAAAAGGACTTGGAATGCCATTATTGTGGCAAAAAGGGACATTTCAAAAAGCAATGCTACAAATGGAAGAATGATCAAAAGGAAAAGGGCAAAGGCAAAGACAAAGACAAAGATGAAGCCAAAGATGCAAAGCCAAAGGGCAAAAGTGGAGTCAAGATTGAAGAAGTCAATGTGTCACATGCAGGTGACAGTGAGGATGAAGTCCTATTCATGTCTTCACTTGATGCCCATTCACTCCATGCAGGAGATGGTCATGGTATGCACTCATGGATCATTGATTCAGGTGCCTCCTTTCATGTCACAGGTTGCAGAGACTTGTTTGTCAGGTATACTGCTGGCAATGAAGGAGTAGTTTATTTGGGTGAAACCATGCATGCCAGATTCTTGGCAGAGGTGATGTGAGGCTTGTGTTTTCAGATGGCTCACAGCTTATGCTCCATGATGTCAGGCATGTGCCTGAGATCAAGAAGAACCTGCTTTCTACTGGACAGCTTGATAATGCTGGTTATGTTACCACATTTGGTAGTGGAAAGTGGAAGATTAGTAAGGGCTCACTGGTTGTTGCCAAAGGCTCTAAGGTGGACACTCTTTACTTCATGCATGCTGGTGTTTGTCACCATGCTAATGTAAATGCAACCGAGCTGCCGGAAATCTCTATGTGGCATAGCCGGTTGGTACACATGAGTGTCAAAGGAATGGAGCAATTGTCTCGTTTTGGTTACTTGCCTTCTCTAAAGTTCTCGAGTTTTCAGTTTTGTGAGCATTGTATATATGGCAGGCAACTCCAGTGCCCCCACAAGAAAGCTCTTGGACAGAAAGATGCTCCGTTAGAGCTTGTGCATACAGATGTATGTGAGATGCCTCAGCTTTCTTTGGGAGGGGCAAAATATTTTGTGTCTTTTATTGATGATGCCACACGCAAGGTGTGGGTTTATCCTCTTCGTTTGAAGAGTGATACATTCTCAGTGTTTGAGAAGTTTGTTGCTCATGTTGAGGATCAAACTGACAAAACACTGAAGGCTTTGCGTTCCGACAATGGTGGAGAGTATATGTCCAAACAGTTTCAGGACTTTTGTGATGCTAAAGGCATCAAGAGGGAGCTCTCTGCTCCTTATGATCCTCCACAAAACGGGATAGCAGAGAGGATGAACAGGACCATTCAGGAGAACGTCCGTTCTATGTTGTCACATGCTGCGTTACCTCATGGTTTTTGGGCTGAAGCTGTTATGACGGCCGTTCATCTTATAAACAGGTCACCTTACACGAGGCTTGGTGGGAAAGTGCCAGAGGAAGTATGGACAGGGAAGCCTCCGTCCTACAAGCACTTGAGAGTGTTTGGTTGCGTTGCGTACGTGCACATACGCAGGGAAATACGCACCAAACTTGATCCTAAGTCTCACAAATGCATATTCCTAGGATATGGTGACAGAGGTGAAATGGGGTATAGACTTTGGGATCCCGTGAATAGAAAGATTATACGCAGCAATGATGTCATTTTTTATGAAACATGCATGTATAAGGAGCCTGCAAGGCAACAAGAGCCTGGCAGAGTCATCTTTGATGATGATGGACATCATGGACAACAACCAAGGGCTGTAAATCAGCCATTACAGCAACAAAACCAGCCCTTAAATGGTGCTGGAAATGGTCCAAATGGACAGCCAGAGATGGCAGAAGATATCCCTATGGATATCCCACAGTTAGAGGAGATACCAAGCATGATCTTTCAACCTTATGGCATGGAACAGGAGCCACCAATAGGTGATATGCAGGCTGGACAGCAACCTGCAAATGATGGTCATTGGGTACGGAGGTCCACAAGACCCTCCAGAACCCCTGACAGGTTTGTTCCAGGGGTTGACTACTTGATGCTCACTGACTGTGGGGCTTTACGGAGGGCAGACAAGGCTCTTTGGGAGCGTGCTATGAAGTCAGAGATGGATTCTCTGCACAAAAATGGAACATTGAAGTTGGTGCATTTGCCTACAGGCAAGAAGGTTTTGCCATGCAAGTGGGTTTACAGGCTCAAAGTTGCACCTGATGCAAAGCCAAGATACAAAGCCAAGTTAGTGGCTAAGGGCTTCAAGCAGGAATATGGTGTGGACTTTGATGAGATCTTCTCTCCAGTGGTCAAAATGACCACACTTAGAGCTGTATTAGCTTTGGTTGCTCATGATGATCTGGATTTGATTCAGATGGATGTGAAGACTGCTTTTCTTCACGGTGATCTCCATGAGGAGATATATATGCAACAGACAGAGGGTTATGCAGTGAATGGAAAGGAGAAGCTTGTATGCAAGCTGAAAAAGAGTCTTTATGGGCTCAAACAGGCACCAAGGGAATGGTATCATAAATTCGATACATTCATGAAATCCCAAGATTTCAAGAGGAGTGACATAGATCACTGCTTATACACCAAGAAAGCTTTGGATGGCAGTCTATTGATCCTCATCTTGTATGTTGATGATATGTTGATTGCCGGAAAATCTCGTAAAGAGATGGATGCCTTAAAGAAGAGGCTGCATCAGACCTTTGATATGAAGGATTTGGGTGATGCAAATCACATTTTGGGTATGCGGATACTTCGGGACAAAAATCAGCATGTGTTGTATTTGTCTCAGAAGGAATACATTGGCAAAGTTTTGCAGAGGTTCAATATGGAGGGGGGGAAGAAGACTAGTACTCCTTTGCCTCCATATGTGAAACTCAGTGCTATGGACAGCCCACAGTCGGATAGTGACAGGGCTGATATGGCCAAGATTCCGTATGCTTCAGCTTGTGGCAGTCTCATGTATGCCATGGTTGCTACCAAGCCGGACATTGCATTTGCAGTGGGAGTGGTTACTAGATACATGGCCAACCCTGGCAAGAAGCATTGGGAAGCAGTGAAAGGTGTCATGAGATACCTGAAGGGCACACAGGATATGTGCATCTGCTTTGGCAAACAGGATGCATTAGTGCATGGTTACACGGATTCGGATTATGCCGGTCATCCAGATAACCGGAAGTCTACTACCGGTTATGTGTTTACATTCACAGGAGATGCTGTGTCATGGATATCCAGGTGAAAGTGCACTGCCTTATCTACTACAGAGGCCGAGTATATTGCAGCCACAAAGGCTTGCAAGGAGGCATTATGGCTATCTCGGTTAGTGGTTGATTTGGGTTATACAGGGGATATTCCATTGTTGCATTGTGACAGTCAGAGTGCCATCCAATTGGCAAAGAACCCTGTCTTTCATGCAAAGACGAAGCATGTGGATGTGAAGTATCACTTCATCAGAGAGGTGATAGAGAACAAGCTGATTCAGCTTGTCAAGATTCATACTGATGACAACCCGGCTGATCTGTTGACAAAGAGTTTGCCTCCAGAGCGGTTTGCTCATTGCAGACACTTGATGGGCATTGGATGAGGCCAGTTTCAACCTTGATATGGCCTTGTATATTATCATGTACATGCTGATTTTTTCTTTTCTTTCACTTAAGGGCACATTGCCTTTAAGTGGGAGGTTGTTGGGGTAAAGGCATTATGCCCACCCTTGTAGTGTGTACAAGCCCATAAGTTTTATAGTACATAGTACACTTAGTACTTTTAATGTACTAAGTGCACTATGTGTACTAGAGCAAATATACATGTGTGATAGGGGAGTCACACACTCTATACTTTGTGAGTTGACTTATCCCCACACGTCTCTCTCTCTCTCTCCCTTCTTCTCTGTGTGTTTCTCCCACATGAAACCCTAACTGTTTCAGCTGAGCTTCTTTAGCTCCCTTCAGCACCTACGGGCTTCCCTCGTGCTCAGTTTTCAGCAATAAACATCAGTTTCCAGCATTTACAGGTCTTGTACCTAGGCCTACACCTGTGTTTTCTATTTGCTTCACTTTCTTTCATGGTATCAAAGAAAAACGCTGACTTGTGAGCAGAAAAGAACTGCGTTTTCTGTTTTGGAGCAAAGGCTTCGACAGTTTGCTGTGTTTTCTACAGATTTCAGCGTAGTAAGTGCTGCGTTTTCTTTCGGGAGTGGAGGCTTCCTCAAGATTGCTGCATTTTCTTCATCTCACGCTTGGGACTGTTGTATTTCTGAATTTTCAACAAAGATTGCTGATTTTTATGCTGATTGGATTGTTGAAGCCCTCTCTTCTAGGTGTTGAGGACAGGGATCTACATCTTGAAGAGATCTTCCTTCTTCCTCTCCTTTCAGTTTCCCACCCTCCCTCCCTTCCTTCTTGCTGTGCACAGCTTGAGAGGAGGATTTGTTTATTCATGCCCTTTCTTAAGAGAAGGTTTCTTGTCAGAGGACATGGCTTCAAGAGATTTCTCTTGTGCTAGTCCTTCTATAGTTTCTTCTCCCGTGCTTGGATCTCCCACCCACCCTCTCTTCTAGTCTTTCTTGAGGAGATTTGGATTCTTGGTAGTGATGGCTTCTAGAAACCCTCCCCTTACTTCTACCAACTATCAGATTTGGTCATATTGGACTCGGTTAACTTTGGAGGCTTCTTGTCTTTGGGCTGTTGTGGCTTCTTGTCACCCGCCTGTATTTGTGAGAAATCCCCAATCCAAAACCCTGTTCAGCTTACAGGGAATTTTGTATCAAGAATTTTGAAGTTAATAAAACTTGGACATGTTGTCTGACCTAGCATGGCAGACTTCATGATTGGACATGTGTTCTTTTCCAAGGAACATTCCGAAATGGGAGAGCATAATATTGCATGCATAAATGGACATGCTTCCATCCCGAAGTGGGGAAGTATGATTGGACATGCTTCATAAGCATGATGGACTATACACTCTTACCATTATGGGAGAGCGTATAGATGGATACAAGTGTATGGAACGGATGGTACTCACCTTAGGCACATGCACAATAAGCTGTTTGAAGATCTTGCATTAGATGCTGATTTTGAGAATGCTTGAACATTTAGGCATTCATCTTAAAGCATCGAACTTGTGCATAATACTAGTTGCTAATCTAGAGACTTGTATTTTGTAGGAGGTTAAGTATGTTTCTTACTTAAACTACTTTCAATTTTGATAGTTTTACAAGATATGTATCTTTTAAGTTGGAGGTCAATTTTGAGGCCTTTCTCTTCATCTTTTGGGAAAACAGAGGCTGGAATCGGAATTAGAGCGGTCGAACACCCCCCCCCGGGCTTTCTTTTTTTTTTTTTTAATTTGAGGTGACATGGCGACTCATCTCAGCAACTGTCTCTTCAGTTGCACATGCAAATTCGTTTTAGAACTTGAGTTATAAGCATCTCTTTCTATTTTCCAAAGAGAGAATGTAACGCGCGGAAGCTCTGGGTAGTCTTCTTTCAGCCCTAAACACTCTTGGAAACCATCTGATGCAAAAACGCACCATCTGATGCAAAAAAGCAGGTAGAGAGAGAGTAGAGAGAGAGAGAGAGAAGTGCTGGAATTTCAGTATATACTATGGTACAAAAAGGTACATATCTTTGCAGCCCTTGGCTGCCCTCTTGAAAAGGTGGTAAAACACCAAAACCTGTCCCCTATGGGACCTCTAGTGATCCCAACCCCTAGTGGGTTTGAATGCCTAAAACATAGAGCAAGTGTGCCTTTATATAGGCCTTGGGATCCATTAGAAACTGGCCGACTGCTGGTCGGCCAGCAGCCCTGCCATAAAATACCAAAACGCATGCTCTTTTATTAGATGCTCTTCACTTTATGATGCGCTTCAGCCCTTGGCCCTTCTGGAATCAGCCGACCCTGTTATGAGCAGCTGACACCTCCTGTCCTGCAGCAGCCAACTCACTTCTGCAGCCAGCCTACTGCACTTATCTGGATCCCACTTGTCCTGCTCCACGTCCACTTCAGATGATACACCTGAAGCTCTGATCATTCTGGTTCTACCTATCTTCTACTGGTTCATGGTCTTTATCTGTTTGCCTCTTCTGGATCTAGCCCTGATAATGTCCATGGCATCTGTGATGCACATGACATCCCCCTCTGCTAAACTTGATGACGGGAATCCAACCTGCTCTTGGATGACTGTCATCATCCCAATCCTGTCCCGAAGTCCCTCTGTCATCATCCATCCCTGGCAAACCTTTTTCTCTGAAAATCCGGTCTGTTCTCCAAACCACTCTGTCTCTGATGAAGATCTATGCATCTGGTCTTCCTCTAGTCCACAATCCATTCCTGCCCTAACTCTGAACACCGTCTTGGTCTTCTTTCCTGGAACTGAATCTGGCACTCTCACATCACCCTTGGAGGATCAACCTCCCTTGGGACCGTAACCTAAGAATCTATCTGGCTCACGGAACTGCCATCCCCATCTGGCACTGTGGAACACCACCAACAAACCTCCTAGGAGTTCTTCCCGATCTGTGTTCCCGCCTTGGGCTTCGAATCCGTGTACTTTCCTGTACCTTGGACCTGTACACCATCATCTGGGACTGAATCAGTGTTTAGCTTTGCTGAGCCTGATGCTCTGATACCAATGTAACGCGCGGAAGCTCTGGGTAGTCTTCTTTCAGCCCTAAACACTCTTGGAAACCTTCTCATGCAAAAACGCACCATCTGATGCAAAAACGCAGGGAGAGAGAGAGAGTAGAGAGAGAGAGAGAGAAGTGCTGGAATTTCAGTATATACTATGGTACAAAAAGGTACATATCTTTGCAGCCCTTGGCTGCCCTCTTGAAAAGGTGGTAAAACACCAAAACCTGTCCCCTATGGGACCTCTAGTGATCCCAACCCCTAGTGGGTTTGAATGCCTAAAACATAGAGCAAGTGTGCCTTTATATAGGCCTTGGGATCCATTAGAAACTGGCCGACTGCTGGTCGGCCAGCAGCCCTGCCATAAAATACCAAAACGCATGCTCTTTTATTAGATGCTCTTCACTTTATGATGCGCTTCAGCCCTTGGCCCTTCTGGAATCAGCCGACCCTGTTATGAGCAGCCGACACCTCCTGTCCTGCAGCAGCCAACTCACTTCTGCAGCCAGCCTACTGCACTTATCTGGATCCCACTTGTCCTGCTCCACGTCCACTTCAGATGATACACCTGAAGCTCTGATCATTCTGGTTCTACCTATCTTCTACTGGTTCATGGTCTTTATCTGTTTGCCTCTTCTGGATCTAGCCCTGATAATGTCCATGGCATCTGTGATGCACATGACAGAGAAAGAGAACTAACTCTTTCTATTTGTTGACAAAGGAAAGTTTCCCATGCAAAACTAAACATGTGTAAAAGTTTCCCATGCAAACTAAAACATATGTAAAAGTTTCCCATGCAACCTAACATGTGTAATCTTTTTCTATTTTGAACTAAGAAAGCTTTTTAGAAAGGAATTCACCTATAAAAAGAGGTGATTCCCTTCATTTTGGAGGAGGAGAGTTCATGTAAACTTGTGCATTTTTTAGAGCAAGAAAGCAAGAAGACTAGCTTCTTCTCTACCAAGTGTAGAGAACCATTTTTCAAGAGAGAATACTATCATGGGAAGACAGAGGTGCTACTCAAGAAGAGGCTTTGAAGAGTTGAAGAAGAGCTTACTGATTTGCTTCATCAAAGGACTTAGCTCTTGTGAGCATCCTTGCCACAAGAGAACCAGTTGTGTGACCCATTGGTAGGCCATTGGGATGGCACACAGGCGGGTGAGTTTCTCCAACACTTGTGTGTGTGTGGTAGGCCACCACATACAAACTAGGAGATTCCAAAGGCTTTGTTTTCTATCTTGTTTGATAGCGGTACCATGCTAATTCAAATCAGCCCATACACTTGTAAAATTCTGGAGGAATAATTCATATTCCTGTGAAGGGGCCCGGCCGTTCCGGGTCTATGCTATGTCGTCTCTCTCTCTCTCTCATTTATTCTTCCATCTATTTGGCTCAAGTATTGTTGGCTGAAAATTCACAAGTTTTACTTCAATTTTCAGCCATGGTTAAAAGTGGATTAATGTGATTTAGCAGTGATAAGTTTGTTACGCAAGCTCAACGAGTTTCACTTCTCCTCAATTATTGGATCCTGTTTATCGAGGAGTTTATGATGCTTCTGCCAGGATGGTTATCATCCAATCTTTGTCACCTTCCATACAGGTGAAATTTTTATTTGCTTCTTATGATGCCTCTCAGCTGTGGCTTGAACTTCAAAGGCGGTATTGGGGCTCAGGCATTGCCTCACAACATCAGGAGACCAGGGCCAAAGTGGCCCCCTTGTCAGTTTTAGATTCTCTCCACACGACACAATCCTAGTGACCACAGCTATGACTTCTTCAGTAGAGGTTAGGATCACATCGGATGAGGTTGAGGATCATCCACTGATCATGCCTACCCTCTCCATGGTGTTGTTGATATTTCTCTAGGTTCCCCCCCTATGCTACAAGATATGCTTTCAAAAAGGATTCCGCTTCTTATGTTCCAGAGGAGGCATCTTCAGAGGGTTCTATGGAATTCTCATTGGTGGCTACTTCCACTATTTTAGAGTCTATTTTAGTTCAAACTTCAACCTTGGCAGATTCAGTTATCCCTAATGATCCTCTTGTGCCAGAGGTTACTTCATTTCCTCCTTCTCCAGAGGAGGACTCATCGTCTGAAGATCATCTTTCTCCTACTGTTGGAGGATCTTTACCCCAGATAGTATTTTCATCTAGTGTATCTTTGGTGGATTTTGGAGTTGCTACCTCTACAGTTTCTCCAATGACTGCTCTATTGGTGGTGTTTACTAGTCCTTCTCCAATCATTTTGCTGTCACCGATTCCTACTTCACCAATACCTACAATTCTTTCTTCAGAGAAGGAGTCTACTACGGTACTGATACTTGTTGCAAATACAGAGGAGGTACCATTTTCCTTTACCATTTTCCTTGGAGCTATCAGTGGTTCCCTTTCTTGAGAACAACTTCTTCTGGATTGATTCCGGTGCTACTTCTTCATCACCTGCTTTGGATGTGTCCATTGATCCTTTTCAGTCTTCTATGCTTTACAGGACATTGATCAACCTAAGGATCCTCCGGACTGAACTTCAGCTATTTTTGGAGTTCTTACTTCAACGTGCTAGTATTGGGCCGACCCTCTGGCGTGCTGAAAAGGAGGTGTTGGAATATATCATCTCCAGATGGTCTACATCACCATTTTCATGCTTGTATTGGCCATTTATGAGGTGGCCTGAGGCCTTGGTCTTCTTTTATCGTCAACCTTAATCCCAAGCCCTTATACTCTGCCCCCCATAAATTTCACACCCAAAAGTGACATAGAAAAAGAAGACTTCACAGCAAAAAATGGCTTGGAGAGGTATAAATACCTCAACTGAGTCCCCTGCCTTTGCTACTACTCTTTTGATGAAGACGGCCCCTGCATTGTAGCCTTGCTCCTACACATAAAACGAGGCACATTATCCCCCCAGAATGCGACATGGGAATTTCTAAAAGCAAAGAATCTAGGAACAAAACATACCTGCAGGGCTAGAGGGACCTTGAATAGAACAATATCATTGATTTCTGGCTTCCTGAAATAATAGGAGACCTGAAAAGCCACCATATAGCACCATAAATCACAGATAAAAGATGTCATTCAATGATGACCCAACTACAAGGGGTCATAAACATGCCATGCCCAACACTTATAATGTCAAATTGAAAGACACTTATAATGCCAAATTGAATTGATATCACTAATTGAATGTCTAAAAATCACACATATCATCTGCCTTGACCCTTTTGCATGGTCTTGTAACTTGCCTACATATCTTAATCAGAATATACGCACAGGAGAAGCGAACCTTTTCAGCTATAATCCGATCACCGACTTGGAAGGTGGGGAACATTGACTCCGAAGGGATGTTTCTGAGTTCTACTATGAACCATCGAAACATGGTTGTTAACATGTATGTTGGCATTATGCTTCCACTGGCGGGATAACTGATCCAGCTTGGCAATTTCAGGGTTTCCCAGACAGACGTGAAAGAATTCACTGCTGCTGGGGTAGTGTCTTCTTGAAAGTCTTTAGCCTTGGAGGTGGAGGCAGAGGCTGAGGCTGAGGCTGAGGCTGAGGCTGAGGCTGAGGCTGAGGCTGAGGCGGCATCTTTGGAGCTCGAAGACGTTGCAAAGCTCACAGACGGTAGCACGCGAGGGCCTGCCGACGTTGCAAACCCTAAGGCCTTCCTGTCCGGCGGTTCTTTAAGACCTAGGGTTTTTCTTGCCTGCAATTCTGCAAACCCTCCTAGATCGTGCCAAGCCTTGATGAAGCCCTCCTTATATCGATCAACGGCAGAAGAAGATGATGATGATGATGCCGACGTTGATGCTGATGAAATGGCCTCCCATTTTGGTGATGATGGTAATGGAGCTTCATAAGGAGAGCAGAGGCAAAGCACGGAGACGAAGAAGAGCAACACAGAGGCGACGAGTAGCGGACAAAGGGTTGCCATGAAGCAGAATTTTCGAAGCGAAGTGGCTGCTGCTTTTAGCAGCGGCGTTCTGCTGTTTTTTTCTCTTTTGACCAAATTTTCGAAACTTTTAGACTGGACTCTAATATTTAGCACCTTTGAATTCGTTTTTTTTTTTGGGAGCACGTTGCACATTTCAGAATTAAAAGGTTTGAATTCTTTATTTTTGGGGCATTTACCTCCAAATTATTAATGTATTCTCTCTCTTTTTTCACCAATAATATTTATTTATATTAACTGTTCAAATAGGCATACATCACCCCCAAAGACCCAACTATCTACTCCTTTTTAACCTCATTCAAGATTTTATAAAGAAATTCCCATCTTTCATCCTCACACAAGAAACTAGATTGATCCCACGAGATCTGATACCCCAGTAATAAGCAAGCCTCCATCATGGCCTCAGTATTGCATGCCACTAGCCATGTTTCTTTTTTGCAACTTATAACCAATAGGTAATGCCCACATGCTAACCTTCCACAAAAAAACTTGAAATTTCCTAGGGACCTGGCAGTTCCAGATTAAGTGCCATCTCTTTTTCCAACTGGAGGCACTCCACTTTACATTCCATATTTTGTTGCAATACATAACATTGGCATCCCCTTTTGTCATAAATGCATAAAAATCCCTAGTTTTGCCCTCCTTTAGTTTGGCACCATTAATCCAGAACCAGTCCTTGATCCAGACTGAAGTATCAGTGGTTGTGGAGTATAATTCATTATGCAACATCTCCATCACCTGAGTCATCAAGTCTCTCTCTCTCTCTCTCTCTCTCTCTCTCTCTCTCTCTCTCTCTCGGTTAACTGAAACTCCTCAGATAAGAGGTTCACCTCTTTCCAGCCACATCTCTGTCCCAAAAATCAGCCAGATATCTAATACCTCTGTTATTGAGCATCTTTGCCACTTCAGTATCAAGTGCAGCTAAGGGGGGGATTAAACTTATTATGAGTCCACCATAACCCCAAGGACAGCATGGAGTTCCCAGTTACCCTCCCCCCACCATCCCAAGCTATGAAGCCTAGATTTACAGAGCATTTTGCAAAAATCTAAACATGTGACTTTCAGAGGAGCATGTGAAAACAATTTGTCTTTCCAGTTTAAGTTCCTCCATCTGCCCTTGGCCAACTGCCCTTGGCCAACACATTAGCCATTTCCACCAATTCCCTTATCATTAAGGCCCAAGTAGAATTTTGAGATAGCACCCTAGGCAGCATCAGAGTCCTTCTAGTAGCACAATGAGTGGGCAAGTGAATGATACCAATACCCCCTTCCCTTTTAGGTACTGACACCTTCTCCTAGGCCAACCAAGTAGGAACTCTTTTTTTACCAACGCCATTTCTCCACAGAAAGTCTCTGATAGGTCCTATGATTTCCTTCCAATGATACTTACCAAATTTTAATAGAGGACTTAGAACCATGATATAAGCATTCAACACTGAGTTGCAAATATCAATTCTGTTATGGAAGGGAACTTTCAAATCTTCCCACTTTTTTAATTTCTCTACAAATCTATTAATGGCCCACATTACCAGCTGTTTATTAGTAAGTCCAACCCCAAAAGGAACCCCAAGCAATCTAACTATATGACCCTTTTGCACCACTTCACATCCCCACCTCTGAAGATCAAAATCATTGTCCTCAGTCAAGCTTATGATCCTAGACTTCAGAATATTACATTTAAAACCTGATGCATTGGCATACTCCTATAAAACTAACTTTGAATTGTAGGATAAGCTGCGAAGCTTGAAACAGAAGCTGCTACAGAAGAAGATTATGTAGCCAAGTTTCCCACTCTACATGCAAGACTCTCTCTAGTAGCTGATAGACCATTTGAAGCCATTCTTGCGGACTGGTTCCTGCACGGTCTTCATAAAAAACTCAAACTAACGGCCTATCTCACATTGTTGTTCTCAGCCTTTAAGAATAACAGAGAGTCATCAGCAAAACATTGAATTACCAGTTGCTCACTGTGCTTGAGTTTTAAACCTGCAATCTTCCCTTCATTGCATGCTAGCTCTAATGACAGAATTAAAGGGTGAGCGGCAATAGCAAAAAGTAGGGGGGCTAATGGACAACCTTGTCTGACTGACCTGTTGATCTCAAATCCCCCTATAACTCTCCATTAAGAAGCACTTTAGAATATCCATCCAAGGAGAGAGTATAAATGCATGTAGCCATTTTAGCTCCAAACCCCATTTTTTCATCACCCTAGCAATGAATGACCACTGTATCCTATCATAAGCTTTCTCTAGGTCCAATTGCATCATAATGCATTTCTGTTGAGTGTTAATGGCCACCTCTCTACCCAGTAGAGCAACAAAAATATTATCATAAATAGACCTGCCTTTGATAAAGCCATGTTGTTTTTTTTAGATAACCTCTTGCACCACAAGAGTGATTCTAAGGGAAATTACCTTAGCTAGAATTTTGTACATCACAGTTAATAAAGTAATAGGCCTCCAATGCCCAAACCTACTACAAGCAATCTGTTTAGGGATGAGTTTCACAAGTCCTTCTTTAAAGACCTTATCTCACAAAGACCCAATTTAAAAGCTTTCTTGCATATGTCAGACACCACCTCTTTTAATGAAGGCCAGAAGGCTATGAAGAACTCAGTTGAGAGACCATCCCAACCAGGAGCTTTCTGTTTAGGGATGAGTTTCACAAGTCCTTCTTTAAAGACCTTATCTCACAAAGACCCAATTAAAAAGCTTTCTTGCATATGTCAGACACCACCTCTTTTAATGAAGGCCAGAGGACTATGAAGAACTCAGTTGAGAGACCATCCCAACCAGGAGCTTTCTCTCTTCCCAGCTTTAGCAAAGCACACCAACACTCATCAACCTCAAAATCTCCTTCTAACCACTTGGCTTTGTCACGATCCACCTTCTAACTTAGAAGGCCAAGCAATCAATTTTTAGCTTGAAATCTCCTCAAGGAGTAGTCCTCTTTCAGACTCAGGGTTGATCCCAAAAACTTAACCCATTTCAGAGCAAGTGATTTGGTGTCATGGACAAGATTACCATCCTCATCCAAGATGTTCCCCACAATCTCTCTATCATCTTTATTC
Organism: Cibotium barometz; assembly: GCF_041138505.1. Taxonomy (NCBI): domain Eukaryota; kingdom Viridiplantae; phylum Streptophyta; class Polypodiopsida; order Cyatheales; family Cibotiaceae; genus Cibotium; species Cibotium barometz. The sequence goes on along the minus strand of NC_141060.1, from coordinate 1,641,910 downwards.
TTGGAGAGTTTAAAAAACCTATTGTCAGGTTTTTTGCTATTTGCTGAATAGATTCCTTCTAGCCCAATACTCATGTTCTCTATAGCATTTATCCTCCTCAGCTTTAATGTTGGCTTGACACTTAAAATACAACTCAGTGTCATCAGAGTTCAGTCCTATAGTCTGCCTCTTCAGTAGCAGATCTTCAAACAAAGCAGACCATTTTCTTCTCTCACCTCTCCTTTCCTTAGCCCTCAGTTTACCCACAACTCTAATGATTCCTTCCATCTCATTAGCAAACTGCTTCCATGAACCCTTAGCCCCCTTTCTCCTTTTTAATTTATTAATGGCTTCTTCAATATATTCCACAAAAAGGGGGTCTTTCAAGAGTAAATTATTCACTCTCAATTTTCTTGTTGGAAAATGAGATAAATCCATATTAGTCCCATCAGAGTGAGACCATCTCCATTTCAAAGGAAGATGGTCAGACAAGGTAGAGCTACAATCCACTACCATACTCAAAGTATGAGGTACCCATGAGGCCTACTGTTGGTTGAAGAAAAATCTATCAATTCTTGATGAGGAGGATAAATATTGGAGGCTAAAATAAGTGTGCCCCGGTTTGTCTCTCCAATCCCCAAGATACCAGCTATCCTTAAGCCCCAAGCCCCTTCTAAGCTCTTCCTATTTCCCTTGCAGGTAGACTTGGAAAAGGCCTATAATAGGGTTCATTGGGTTATTTATGTATTCTCTTTAGGTAGACTTGGAAAAGGCCTATGATAGGTTTCATTGGTCATTTGTGGCTAGAGTGATGGAAAGAATGGGCTTTGGCTTAAGAATGTCATGTTGCATATACACCCTTATCTTGGGAGGAAATTCCAAATTACTGTTGAATGGGAGGGTTGTTGGGGGGTTTGAGGTAAATAGATCAGTTAGACACGGCTGTCCCCTTGCTCCTTTATTGTTTGCTATTGCTTCTCACCCCTTGATTATGGCCTTAGAATAGGCCTCTACTGAGGGGAGGGTAATTGGCTAAAGTTGAGCAATGGGGAGCAATTGGTCATTCAGATGATCCTTTACTTTTCCTAGAAGCTGATAATGATAATGTCAGATTGGCTTTAAACATTATACAAGAGTTTGCTGATATTCGCAAGTCTAAACTAATCAATCTTTCTGAGGACAATGATTTTTACTTAGAGAGATAAGGGTGTGAGGTGGTGAAGAGAGGCCAAATTGTTAGATACTTAGGTGTTCGTTTTGGGGTTGAGGTGACCAACAAACAGTTGATAGATTGGGAACTGGACAAATTCTTTTTGAAACTCAAGAAATGGGAAGGCATCAAGGTCCCATGACTATATGTAACACTGTGTTGAATGCCCTGTGTTGGACTTTGGAAAAGGGCATTGGCAGAAGATTGAAAAACATGTAAGAGATTTTGTGTGGAGGAATGTTGGATCCAACAAAAAGGTATTGGCATGGCTAGCTTGGGATAGACTTAGCCTGCCTTAAGAGTGAGGGTGGCCTAGGTATTCTTCATCTCCCTTCTCATACAATTTCCAGGCTGTCTTTGCTCTTACCCAGGAAATCTTGTCAAGGATGCTAAAGGAACTAGTGGACTGCTCAACTATTTATTTTGATGGAGTTTTGCAAGGTCTTGGTTAGAAATACAAACTGTTTTCTCATGCTCCTCTCAAAATCACAGGGTCCTCACTTTGCAGGAATCTTTGCACTAAATGGAAAGAGGTGTTGGAATTTGTGGTCTAGGATGGTTGTGGTAGAGCTTTAGGGGACTCTTTGATGTGTCTAGGGATTTGGTGGACTCAAAAGTTTAATCCCCCTTTAGCTCTACAAGACCCTAGAATAGCCAAAACGTTGAATAACAAAGGTCTGAGGAGATCTACTGACTGCTGGGATGGGGCATCATTTGGGTGGAAGGAGCCTGAGCAATTGGAGATGGATCTTGCCTTATCTCATAGGGAAGCACAAATTGTCAAACATGTACAAAGTTTTTCAAGAAAAATAAGTATAGTCAAGTGAGCTCTCAAGATGGGCAATGTTGTGACTAACTTTCAGGTGAACAGAACTCTCTCTCTCTCTCTCTCTCTCTCTCTCTCTCTCTCTCTCTCTCTCTCTAGCAAGCTTATTGATCCCCATACTACCTTATGCAAATGGCATCGTCCTCTTCCTAGACTCAACTGAGGGGATTCAGAGACAATTGGATGCCTTACAGGACTTTTGCACTCAGCGGGATCTCTCTCTTAGCCTTGGTAAAACCAAGGTAATGGTCTTCAATACCTCTTGCCCCTTCACATCTAGATTGAGCTTCACATATAGAGGGGATCTTGTGGAGATTGTCTCATCCTATGTCTACCTTGGTGTCACTTTCAGTGGCCCATGCTTCACCATGCTTCCTACATCACATGCCAGAGTGATACGAGGTGTTAACCTATGAACGGACATTGAGACGTACTATGTTTTACGTCATTAATTTAAATATTCTGAGTCATGGGCCGGGCTTGTCGGCACCATATGTTAAGGATGAAGGGATTGGGTGATCGCGGATGAGAGGCGCACCTTGAATATCAGTAGGATAAGGGTTAGGGTTGGCCGGCCATGTATGGGCGCCCAAGTGTGAACGACCAAGTCACCTATAAGAGTCAAATGTAACCCTAAAATCCTCATTCTCATGTGTTGTGAATACAAGAGTGCTCTTGCCTTATCTCCTTGGTTTCCTTCTCCTGCGTGAGAGAGAGAGAGAGCGATCGAGCACTGTGTAGCGGCACGGCGGCGGCGGCGGCGAGGCGGTAGAGCGACGACGACGGCGGCTCCTCCTTCACTGTTGCGACGCGGGAATCCTTCGAGGCGGCGGTTGAGCGGTGAGTGACACACATTTTACATTCTGTTTGAGCTTGCTTCCCTGGTTGTATGCTTGCAGCCATTCGTGGCTCGCATACGGTGTTCGGCAAGTCCCCAGCTATACGACCTGTGCGGCAAAAGCGCACATTTTTGGCGCCGCCTGCCGGGGAGCTGCCCTGCACCAAGCTCCAGTTTGCAGCTCGGGCTGCTGCATGAAGTTTAATTTACACTGTAGGAAAGGCAATTGTGTGTTTGTTGTTGAGGTGTTTTCGTGTCTTGCAATCTGTTTCTGCAATTTGACCTCTGCATTTCTGTTTTGTTTGTTATTTTTCCGCTCCGCGTGTGGGCGTGCGTTCTGTTCTCTGGTTTTCTACGTGTGAGGGGGGATTTCTGAATCCCCAGGTCTGCACTGTGTGTGAACTGCGCCGCGGCAAAGTCTGAACCCTAGAAAGAAACCCTAGAAAACTTATCCCAAAAAAGATAAAAGAAAAAATTATTTAAAAAATTAAAATTAAAAATTAAAAATTTATTTTTTTTAAAGAAAAAAAACCAAACGTGTGAAGAGGAAAGATTTTTCAATCGGAAAAAAATTTTTGAAAAGAAAAAACCCCGACCTCAGTTTCGGTCTTTTGATATATATATATAGGAGAGTGAGCCTCCATAGCTTTCTTTCAAGTGAGAGCTTATGGGAAGTTGTGCCCTATATGTAGCCCACCCCCCAAGGAGTAAAGTGAGCATGTGGGATAAAGCCCTCACCCTTTCCTCCACAAGCAAATAGGCTTTCGCCCCTTCCCCCCAAGGGAAACGGACTGTTTTGAGGACTACAGGAGCTCTAGATAGGCGAACACGGTGCTGTAAAGCACGTTAGGACCCTTTAAACGATACGCTCGTTTCAAGCTATCACACGTCCTAGTCCAGTTTCGACCATAAGTAAGGGGGTCAAAAACGGGTTAAAAACAATCTAAAAACAAGTAAAAACGGGGTACGAAACACTTAAGAAACCACTTGTGTGGGCTTCAAAGGTAGTCACCAACGCCCGTGGGTACCCACGTCACATGCATCTACGCTCTGGTCGGGTGCTAGAGTTTGAGCCACTAGAAAGTGTTTCAGTTTACGCAGGCTCACACCATCCCTCCACGTTGGCATCTTGGCCTTCGGCTGGAACCTAAGGGAGTGCAACCCAAGACTCGTCCTCTGACTCAGAAGCCATGGAAGGGCACCCTACCAAGAACCCTGAGGAGACAAGCCAAAACATGCCAATTTGAGTCACACAACACGAATCTAGCATGTTTAGTCGTCTAATAGAGACCTTTAGTAGAGCTACACGCTCTGAACATGCGACAAGCGAAGTAAATGAAGAAGGAGGGGTAGTGGATACGCCATTCACATCTCATGTAGACCCTACCCTCCCAAAGAGTGTCCATGTGGATATTCTACCCACTTCGTTTAATGAGGGCCCTACTGAGCTACCACCTTCCGACGCGCCTCCTAAAGTAGAGGTTCCTAGAAGCCAATCCATAAGAAGTGACATTGCGTCTACTTCAAGAGAACCGTTTGGCACACCGTCTAGATGGGATATTTCTCAATGAAAATTGGGAATATGATCTACACACAGAGACTCTAATTGACCTATACACGGGCTACACATACCATGTAGGTTGGTTAGAAGTCCTACGATCTACATCTAGCGCCACTAATCTAGAGGAGAAACAACAAATGATATGTGAGGTTATTCATAGAATTATCCAAATTGAGAGGCAAAATAGGGGAGTGAACTTAGGTTCCACTGGCCCTATGAGATTTTTGGATACAGGCAAGGCCAAACAACCAACCCTATCACAATTGGAGACTCCCTCGATGAGTCCCATAGACCCTTCATATGTTGTTTTGCCTGGAGTCTCAATGCAGGTTGAGCCCACGAGCAGTAACTTTAGTTTTCCAACCTTGGCTCAACTTTCCATTAAGGAATCCACAATGCCTACCCCCAATGATGAGCATAACGAAAAGTGCACCTGTTACTGCTGTAGTTAGTACGACGCCACTACCTAGTAGAACAGTACATACAACAGTGCGTGCCAGTGCCTATCAACCATATGTACCTGTCGCTACTCATGCTCATGTAGCTCCTACGCCTCTTAGTATGCCAATGGCGTATGCTCCACGACCGCCTTATCACAACCCTTATCCAAGAGGAGCTAGGCCTAGTCACATATCATATTCTACGTCATTTGCCAACATACTTAGACCAATGCCAACTCCTATTAGCCAGGCTATCCCAGAAGTGCCTCCACTAGCCATGCCTGCTCACCTAGGTGATCTTGCAGCGTTTGCTCAGACGATCGGACGATCTATTGCGGAAAACATGCGGGGCATGTTTTCCGCAGCGTTTGCTCAAACGATCGGACGATCTATTGCGGAAAACATGCGGGGCATGCCTGAGAGAGAACCTAGAAGCAAGGCAGTACAAGTGGCTAAGCTCACTCAGAACTTCAGTGGTAACGAGGATGTTAGGAAACACATTGAAGTCTTCGAACACGTGTGTGATTCCTTGGAAGAGCACAATGAGCTGCATAAGTGTAAAGCCTTAGGCTTAACCTTGAGTAGGAAGGCCGGAGATTGGTATCGAACCTTAAGGGTTGAAGAGCGCACTCACTACCCCACTCTCAAGAGATTGTTCTTGAAAGAATACATACGTGAGGGTGTGCTTTGGGGAGTAGCATCTCAACTCCAAAAAGCTGAACACGAGGAAGGGGAGTCAGTGAGAGACTTTATAAGTCGATTGAAGCATCTAAATTCTCGCTGCACTCCCGATGACCGCTTCAATAATAACCAACTGCTCGATAGATTCATCCGAGGATTATGCCATGAGGACATATACAGTGGCCTAGTCATTAGAGGTCTTACAACGTGGGAAGCAGTCACTGCCAATGCAATCCAGTTAGAAGACAACTTGATGATTGCAGGTAAAAAGGTGTCTTTGAAGACAAAATCCGTTAGTTCGCAAGTATCTGGGCACGAGCCAATGACGGTAAAACCTATTGCCAAGGAGCCCGAGATATCCGAAATGTCTGTGTGACCGACCTTACTAAGGCTCTCCAAGAATACTTTAGGGGTAATCGAGCTCCTCAAAATAGTCATATGTACCCAAGAAGAGAGCAACAATGGTGTTCGGTTTGCTTAGGACCACATAGCACGAGTGAATGTCCCACATTCAGAGTCAAATTCAATGGGAATTGCAATGCATGTGGTAAGTACGGCCATCAATCTAAGGATTGCCTAGTACTTAAGCGAATGTTGGCAAATCAGGCACTACTAGCCTGGTCAAACACACCTCAACAAGTACCCGCGCTAATGCCTGCACAACCTATCGAGCAACCGTCACAGCACATAGTTCCAAGGAATCCGAATGTAGTCCAGTCTGTGCCGTTACCATTGCCAGTGCTAGGACCACAACCTCCACATCCAAGGATTACCCCTATAAACCAGATGTGTTGTGAGTCACATAGTGCGTGTGGGGATTATGAAGAGGAGATAGACCCCACTGCTCCATATGGGATTGATACGTTTGAAATGATTCCCCAGTACTACATGGAGGATCATTTCAGGCAAGTCAAGCCTGTATATCAAGCGGCTGCTCTCGCCACAAGAGGCCAAAACCTTAATACCTTGGCAAGGAGACCACCTCTTCAATGCTACGATTGTGGTGGACCGCATCATGTCGCGGAGTGCCCTAATAGGCTACAGAAGATCGCTACTCAGATGCAACCAAATCAAGGGAGCACATCGGGAATGCCGGTACTTACATGTAATCGTTGTGGCATAGATCATTTGATCACTCAATGTCCACATAATCCTAATGCACCCAAGATTACGCCATTGAATTTGGTTGAGGTCACCAACCAAGCACGAGGAACCACACAAGTTATACCCGCGAATGTAGTTACACGATCAATGCTTCAAAATCAAAACTACATTCTCGAAGAGAGGGATACTGCCTCAATTGCTCGAGTAAAGAAAAAGAAAACGCGGTGGAAGAGATTGCTTAATGCCACGAGCTCCAAGCCTAGTTCAAAGACTAACATAGGGACAGGAGACGACCCCGTGTATATGAATGATCCTGAAGATGATTCCGATTCAATAGAAACCATGGGGACCAAAGCCACTACCCTAAGGGAGGAACCCACTCAGGAGCTCAATGAAGGAGAATCAAGCGAGTACATAAATAAGGGGAAACAGAAGGAAACTTCCTCGGTCCCACAACCAAGTCAGTTAATGCCCTCTCGACCACCCAAACTGACTGAGACTCCCTAAGACAAGCCACGTGGACCAAAAACCCTCAAGAAAAAGATTGGAACTTACCCGAACCCAGTTGAGGAGATTGAACAAGTGCAACACTTAAGGGGTTTGGTGGAAGAAACACAAAGAGAACTGGAACCAAACCCGAGAAAAATCAAAATTCCAGACACAGTGTTTCCTACACAAGTTTAGCCTCACAGGAACCATAAACCGTTAGCTATACCTAGTATCATTCGGGAAGAAAGTGAGGATAGGACATCAAGAAGTGGGCAAACACCCTTCTTGCTAGAAAGAATGTTTAGTGAAGGAATGCCTGACCCCATCGAAGAGGAAGTAATTCCATCTTCACCAGTCCCTAGTCAAGGGGCGATATCTCGAAAAGTACCGTTGAATGTGTCCAAGCTAATAAATTTCATGTCCTCTGAGATCAGAACCACGATCATATCCAAATTATACGGAGATCCTGACCTATTCTTAGCTCTTCGGGCATTTCTCAATGGAGAACTAAAGGCGGGGCTACCACAATTTGCAAATATGGATAGACCCGACATGCTTTAAGATGAAGGGGAACATTGGGATCTACAACCCAACCCAGATGAAGACTCGGTCGTTGAAATACCTGTTAACAAGTTGGGACAGTACTTTGAAGGTGACGAATCTAATGCGACCCTCCCCATTACTACCAAGGGATTAACTCTAAAGGGAATCCTTGATGGTGGTGCTGGAGTGAGCATTGTGACTAAAAACTGTTGGGAATCTATGGGGAGACCTCACCTCAAAGTCACAAACATAGTGGTTAAGATGGCAAACGGAACCATAGCTAAACCTATTGGAATGTTAAGGGACCTTAAGTTCAAGGTCCTGGGATACAAGGTAAAACATACCTTCATTGTAATGGATTTCTCCAAGCATCCTATGTCATATCAAATGATCTTAGGACGTCCTTTCATGAGGGAAGCACAAATGGTGCATGACTGGTCGAAAAACCATGTCTACCTACAATTCCAGGACTCTGTCATTCGAGTTGATCTTGAGAATGGTCGTGCACATCTTTTAGGATGCAAGGTTATCATTGATAATCGATCGGATACCACTATTCACTCCGCCCCATTAAGGTATTGCTATACATGCAAAAAGAGACTGATGATGGGAAAGATTCTCCTTATATGGATGTCCTACCGGGTATGACTGAGTCGGATAACGTGGATTGGGTACACCTAGCGGCAACCATAGACACATGGGGAAATAGAGGCACAAGTTGGGTAACACCTGAGGGGCAAGATATGCCACCGTTAGTGCCAATAAACATGATAGGTGTTATGCACTTGACTCCTGATCAACTGATAGTAGCGAAGACTCTGACCAATGTAACTCTAAGTATGAATCTCAAGAACAAACTGACTCTGAGCCTGATGGGGGGGATGAATCAAATATTCACCCAAATGTGGAAGCAAGGTGCTCAAGGCCTAGGACAGTGACCTCCTGCAGTTCATCCGAAAGTGAAGATCGACCAAGTGAGTCCGAATCTGATAGAAACAAAAATAAAAAACTTGGTAAGAAGAAAACGAGACATAAGCGCCAACACTATCGAGCTAATGTACGCACTGCAATAAACAAGGAAAGATCCACTGCAGAATGGCTTAGTTATGTAGGAGCCATTGATGCTCATCGGAAGTTAGCGGATAATTGGGGACAATATCTCCAAAGTGTCATGTGGTGTATTCCGCAACCTCATGACGTCGCCCAATTACAAATCGAAGAGAAGCCGAAACTAAGTCGTACTGCAAGAAGGCGGCAAAACCAAGAGTTGGCTCAGCAACAAAAGGAAGCAAAATTGAAAGAAAAAAGCCTGGCACAACAAGAACCAGTAGACTTACACCCCGCACCCGAGCATTTCAAATCATTTACCACAGGGGAATGTAAAGTGGTCTACACAAAAGCCCAACGAACGCCTACCAATGGGAGTAGCGGTGTCTACGATGGCCCTGCAGTAGTTAAGAAGATAGACTTAGCAGATCCGGGTGAGGAGTCTAAACCAGTTTTTATTGCTCAAGATCTCACCAAGGCGGAAGAAGCTGCACTTACGAAGCTTCTTAAGGAATTCAAGGACATATTTGCTTGGACATATCATGATATGAAGGGTGTTCCACCCTCGGTGGTGCAACACACGATTCCAATGATTAGCACTGCTAAACCAGTCCAGCAACGCCCCTACCCAATGAATCCTAAGTACGCAAAGATTGTATAAGAGGAAATTGAAAAGCTTGTAAAATGTGGATTCATATACCCTATTGAGCACTCAGAATGGGTTTTTCCGATAGTCATCGTACCAAAGAAGAATGGGAAACTCAAAGTGTGCGTTGATCTCAAAAAGGTTAATGCAGCCACCAGAAGGGATCATTACCCCTTGCCATATTCTGAACATGTGCTTGAAAGAGTGGCAGGCAAGGAGGCATATAGCTTTTTAGATGGGTACTCGGGTTACAATCAGATCACAATTGCAGTCGAGGACCAAGCTAAAACAGCATTTATCACAGAGTTTGGAGTGTTTGCCTTTCGTGTCATGGCTTTTGGCTTGACCAATGCACCTGCAACATTCCAACGATTGATAAACACGGCCTTTAAGGAATATCTAAGGGACTTCTGTGAAGCTTTCTTAGATGATCTTTGTGTTCATTCCTCTTGGGACAAGCACCTAATGTGTTTACGAAAAATATTTGAAAGGTGTAGATTATATCGCATCTCATTGAATCCTTTCAAATGCCAATTCTGGGTTAAACACGGAGTTATCTTAGGGTATATAGTGTCCAAAAATGGGATTTCCACGGACGAGAGTAAAATCAAGGTCATTCTGGAATTGCCACCACCCACCAACTATAAGGGAGTCCAACGCTTTATGGGCCACGTTGGTTATTATCAAAGATTTATTCTATTCTTCGCCGAGATAGCTCGACCATTGTATAAGCTTCTCATCGAGTTTATTTGGACCGAAGAATGTGACCGTGCCTATGAGCTATTAAAGAAAGCCTTGGTGAGTGCTCCAATCTTGAGAATGCCTAACTGGGATTTACTCTTCCATGTGCATATTGATGCATCAAACTTTGCTATTAGGTGTGTGTTAACTCAACCTGGAGAACACAAGCTAGACTACCCCATTAGCTTTGCCAGTCCGCCGCCAGTTAAACGATGCTGAGATAAACTACACCACTACGGAGCGAGAAGGGTTGGCAATGATATATGCAGTAAGGAAATTTCGTTATTACCTCCTTGCCACCAAGTTTGTTTTCTATGTGGATCATCAAGCATTGTTGTATCTGGTAAACAAACCATGCTCCACAGGAAGAATCACACGATGGCTATTGATTCTTTTTGAGTTTGATTTCACTGTTGTTGTGAGACCTGGCAAAAAACATGTTATGGCTGATCATTTGTCTCGCATACCTAATGGTGAGGCTCCTACGGGGGTTGATGATGACTTACCTGACACTTCCCTGTTCATGGTGGAGACAATGCCTGAATGGAGTGAGAAGATTGTTAGCTTTTTGGTTAATGGCTTTCCACCCAAGGAGCTTCGTAAAGATCTAGCTCAAAAGCTGATCAAAGAATGCGAACCCTATTGCCTGATAGCCGAGTCTCTTTATAAAAGAGGAAAGGATGACGTTCTTAGGTGTTGTGCCCGAGAGGATGAGTATCTATACATTTTGCAAGGGGCACATATGGGTGTAGCCGGTGGTCACTTCTCAGGAGACTTAACTGCGCGAAAGATCTTACAATCGGGGTATTGGTGGCCCACTATGTTCCAAGATGCATCACTCTTTGTGAAGGGTTGCGATGAATGCCAACGATACAAGAAACCCCAGCGGAAAGATCAGATGCCCCTACATCCGATCAAAGTAAACCAACCATTTGAAAAGTGGGGTTTAGACTTTGTAGGTCCAATTCGCCCAGCGGCCCGAAACACACAATCTCGCTATATTATTGTGGCCACTGACTATATGACCAAATGGGCTGAAGCGAAGGCGACACGTAAAAGGCAGATGCAAGGACAACAGCTAAGTTCCTCTTTGAAAATATAATCACACGCTTCGGTTGTCCTTTTGAACTTGTGAGCGACAATGGTACGCATTTTATAAATGAAGTGATTAAGGAGCTCACAACAAATTTCATGATATCTCATCATAAATCTACTCCTTACTATCCACAAGTGAATGGCCAAGCTGAGAGTACCAACAAGACCTTAATCTCTGTTTTGACAAAGACAGTTGAAGCTCATCGCAGGGATTGGGATCTAAAGCTTACAACAGCTTTATGGGCCTATCGTACTGCGTACAAAGTGGCTATTAATTGCACACCATTCAAAATGGTATATGGCCAAGAAGCCGTCATGCTGTGGGAATTTGTCATTCCTAGTCTTCGTGTTGCTACTCAAGAGGGTTGGGATGGTAATCCCTTAGTAGAGCGTCTGTATATTCTTGAACGGCTAAACGAAGAAAGACAATTGGCTGAGTACAATGCCCTTGTGGAGAAGGATAGAAGGAAAAAATGGTTTGATTGCCACCTGAAAGACAAAGACATCAAGGTTGGGGATAAAGTCCTGATATATGGAGTGCTTAATGAAAAGAAGAAGCTCAAATATGCTGGTAAGGGACCGTATAGAGTATGTGAAATTACCCCGCAAGGTACCATCCGAGTGGAGACTCTCGACGGAGTTGAAACCATTGGATTCCTTAATGGGAGTAAATTCAAAAGATACTATGACCCCCTAAGCCAAGAGGAGTTATATGCAATCCATCAAAAGAAGGCAGCTAAAGAACAAGCTGAGCTTAAGAAAATACAAGCTAGAGTTGAAGCCAAAGAACGTCAACAGTGTGCTAGGCGCCAACGAGAAGCCAACTTGGGAATTACGCAAGTATTTTTCGAGGAGGCAGAGGAGGATTCACTGGAATCTGACCCACCTCTAAGATACCCAATTGAGTTACAGAGTCCTTACGGGGAGGTGCTGTATAATGCATTATTGGATACAGGAGCTCAACACAATTTGCTATCATATGGCGTTGTCGTGCCACAGCACGTCTATGGTGTGAAACCATGCATGTGAGGCTGTTAAATACAAATCCAGATGCATGGGATTAAGTGTCTGTGTACATACGGGATGTATATGGCGTCGTGGATGCAGCAGTCAGGCATAGGGTTTTGATGGAGGTGTGTGAGCAGGGACAATGTTGGGATTCTGGAAGCACAGGCTCGTCCGGAACGTAGGTTGCTGAAGGCGGTATCAGCTACTTGGCATCGAATGTGTGGGCGCGTAAAAATATGAGTGGGAGGTTGTGTTGAGAGGTGTGTGGAGATTGGGGGAGCAATTGATGATGGGGCCAAGGCCATGGGCATATGAGTGTGAAAGGTGAGGGTGGCCATCTTAGGCAAAATAGAAAACAAATATTTAATATTATATGGCAAAAAAAGCAAGGGAAGCGTGGAGCGCTGGAGGGCTGCCAGCGAGTTTTCCAGAAGCTTGCGAGCTGGTGGAGTCGGCGCTGCAGAAGAAAAGGGAGGCCGTCGTACTGAGTAAGTGGGGGGGGCTCTCCGGTGGTCCGCCAGCAGAGAGGCACTGCAGCTGTGCAAAGGTGATCGTGTAGAGGCGTGGGTTCTCAGGCAGCGTAGCTGCAGTTGACAGACCTGGGGGGCAACGCTGGTGTGTGAGCCGGCGTTACAGTGTGAAGATCGTGCAGCAGCTGGAGACGCCGTTGTGGCAAAGGCTGAGGAAGGGGTCGTGAAAAGAGCTGGTGCAGCCGGGACTGTGTGAAGACGGCGAAGAGCTGAGGGGCTCTGGGCCCCGGGTGTGTTTTGTGTGTGGGCTGCAGCAGTTGGCGCAGCTGGACGAAAGAGGAGGAGACGCCTCTCTGGATCAGGAGCCACAGTCGTGCAGAGAAGGGAGCCAGTGGGTTGACGGGGACTCGCTGGCGCAGCTACAAGAGAAGCAAAGGTGATGGGCAGCTGCTGCAGCAGAGGAGGGCAGCTGGAAGAGAAAAGGAAAGGACGCCGTGTGTAGTGGGGGGGGGGTCATTTTTGCAGAGAGGCGGCTCGGGTGCTAGGCATAGGGTGTGATTCTGCGACCAAAGGGGAAGCCTCGTGTGTGGTGGCTGGAGCAGCAACTGGTGGCTCTGCTGGGAGCCGACGGGAAAAAAGGCCCGTGTGATTTTGTGTTGGAGCAGCAGCCACAGAAACGCTGCAGAAGAGCAGACCCTGTGTGTTGTGTTTGGATGGCGTGTGCAGCCACAGACACTTAGAGAGGAGCCGTCGAGCAGAGGACACAGAGAGCATAAAGAAAGTAGAAAGAAATCTCAGGCTCATTGCCGCATGTACATCTATAAGCAGAGAGAGAGAGTGAGGCTTTGAGAAGGTAGCCTATATTCGAAGAAGGTGCCCAAACTCTCGTGTTGAAAAGGTGGCTGCTCCTATTGAAGCTCCTGCAAGGTGATGAATATTGAGGAGGAAGTCGAAGTGCAGTTTGTACAAGGTTAATTGAAACACTTAGTGCTGCTGCTTCAGCTAGAAGATTCTTGTTCATCTTAATCTACTAAGAGAGGAGCCTATGAAGAATATTCGGAGACATCACAAACACCACAAACTCCATCTTGTTCTTGGTGCTGGAGATCAAGTTTATAATAAAGATTTTATCTTTGGTTCTTGAACCTCATGTCAGAAATATCATTTGTATTGGGTTCATTGTGGAGGTACTCAGCTCTTTGAGAATAGAATATGAATGGTTTTTAAAACATGTAAAAAAATCAGCACCTTTGAGTTGTATCTCATGTAGATTTTGTGTCGTCATGTAATCAAGCAAGAGGTTATGTGAAATGAGAATGTGAATGCCGTCTTTGGTGACTTGTTACTCTCACAGCCAGAAGCCTCGTGCTTTCCCAGCAACACCGCCCACGTCACGACAGCGTTGGTGAACCCGACGTGAAACCGCTGGGGTGAGAGTACGTAGAGATGGCTAGCAAAATGGAGCATTTATATGCAGAAATGAAAGAGCTTGAAGAGCGGTTCAGGAAGATTGAAGAAGAAAAGCAAATTCAGGAAGCAGTGGAAATTGTGATGCAATTGGTATATGACAGGGTCAATATATTTGATGGTTACGATCCAGAAAGCTATCTAAGGTGTTATGAGACAGAGATGAAGAATCAAGGGGTTCCTGAAAACATGATGATTGCATCTTTTGCATACCTTGTAAGTCCTGATTTAAAAGATGAAGTGCTGGAACTAGCAGAGTATCACTCCAAACGATGGAGTGATTTTGCAGATGCACTTGTTTATGCGAGTTCCAGGTATAATGTGAGCTGTGATAGTGTTCCAGCAACAATCCGAGCCAATTTAGAAGCGGTTGTCGATGCATGTCTTATGGAGGACAATCAACTGCTATTCAAGGCTGATACAGAGATTGTGGAGGCTGTTTATGCTAAATTGGGATTGCAAAAAGCCATTAGTGAGCAACAAGGCCTTCACAGTGCAAAAAGGGATGCTTTGCTACAGCCTCATAAAGATGCAATAGGTGAACTGTGCAAGTATAATCTGTTTTCTGAGGGTGCAGACATACAGGGTCCTATGATCATACCACATGATGTATGTATGCCTATGCTTGAGGAGACACTTGATTCAGAGAGCTTCAGGACAGGTGTTTCGAAGGGTATTCCTCAGGTGTCGTATCATATGTGTGAAGAAGAGCAGGAACCAATGCTTCTTGCTGAAAGCATGATTGCAGAGTTTGAAGATCTAAGACAAGAAGAAGATGCTATCATTACTGCATTCTTATCTGGTTATGATGCTTATAAGCAGGATGATGTACATGAATATGCAGACGGGCCACAAGTATGTGTGATTGATTTAGAGGGGGTGAGTGATATGGGTGATTCCAACAGTGATGTTGCTTCTGAGGCTGGTTGCCAAGGTTCTTTGGATTTGGGTTATTCTGGAATGCTAACAGGGTGTTCCAACAATAAACAGGGTGATGCTATGTCATCAGTGTCAGGGTTACCTTGCAACCACATTTGTGAGCAACAATCTCGAGCTTGGAAGCCTGTTTATGATGATGATTTGGAGAGGGAAATTGAATCTGTCTTTTTGGATCATGCAGGGTTCAATGACATACAGATTCAAGGGTACTTGCGTGAGGGACCCATAAATCTAAGCCCATCTGCAGACATGTATCAAGAAATACTGGGAGATAACATGCAGGATATGCAAAGTGTGGTCACAGAGCCTCATGAGGCTGCATATGAGCAACCAAATGGATATAGCTATGGGGGAATGAATGTTCATGATAATCAACATGTGGGATTGCAAGATGATAATGGCTTCAATGTGATTGATCCTGGATTGGATGCTATCTTAGATGATGCATTGGATGATTTCATGGTATATAATAGATCCCCATCAGCTTTGGGCTCTTCTATGCTTGATGCTAGTCAACTGTTGGTTGCAAGTGAGGATGTGCAGGTGTTATGTGAGCCAAATGATTGTGATGAGATTGATTCAGATCTGGAGGCTATTCTCGATGATGCCTTGCTGGACTTTGTATGTGTTGATGCTTTTCCGTCTTTGGATGAGAAGAATGAATGTTTGTCAGTGGGTGAGCTGGATCCAGGCAAGGTAGATTTGGATGGGATGTTACCAAATGTGTGTTCCATGCTGTTAATGCAGTTGTTATTTGGTGTGGCCATACAATATGTGGTGCAAAGGCTTCAAACATGGCCTGAGGAAATTTTTGAAGCAAATCATTTTGAAGAGCATCCCACTTTGAATGATGAGGATAATTATGCATATGCAGAGAATCTAAGTGAGGATAGGGCTTCATATGAGCAAAGAATATGCCACATATGCCAAAAGCGATTGGTATTTGATCCAGGTGGGAAAGCAAAACCATTCAGATGTGATTGCTGATGCTTGTACATATACCAATGTTGGTGTGCAAATAATGCCTGGGCAGTGAGTTCCAGGACCTGTGTGGCACATACCAGAGGATGTGCAGGTTTAGAGGGGGTGGATGTCGTGCCACAGCACGTCTATGGTGTGAAACCATGCATGTGAGGCTGTTAAATACAAATCCAGATGCATGGGATTAAGTGTCTGTGTACATACGGGATGTATATGGCGTCGTGGATGCAGCAGTCAGGCATAGGGTTTTGATGGAGGTGTGTGAGTAGGGACAATGTTGGGATTCTGGAAGCACAAGCTCGTCCGGAACGTAGGTTGCTGAAGGCGGTATCAGCTACTTGGCATCGAATGTGTGGGCGCGTAAAAATATGAGTGGGAGGTTGTGTTGAGAGGTGTGTGGAGATTGGGGGAGCAATTGATGATGGGGCCAAGGCCATGGGCATATGAGTGTGAAAGGTGAGGGTGGCCATCTTAGGCAAAATAGAAAACAAATATTTAATATTATATGGCAAAAAAAAGCAAGGGAAGCGTGGAGCGCTGGAGGGCTGCCAGCGAGTTTTCCAGAAGCTTGCGAGCTGGTGGAGTCGGCGCTGCAGAAGAAAAGGGAGGCCGTCGTACTGAGTAAGTGGGGGGGGGCTCTCCGGTGGTCCGCCAGCAGAGAGGCACTGCAGCTGTGCAAAGGTGATCGTGTAGAGGCGTGGGTTCTCAGGCAGCGTAGCTGCAGTTGACAGACCTGGGGGGCAACGCTGGTGTGTGAGCCGGCGTTACAGTGTGAAGATCGTGCAGCAGCTGGAGACGCCGTTGTGGCAAAGGCTGAGGAAGGGGTCGTGAAAAGAGCTGGTGCAGCCGGGACTGTGTGAAGACGGCGAAGAGCTGAGGGGCTCTGGGCCCCGGGTGTGTTTTGTGTGTGGGCTGCAGCAGTTGGCGCAGCTGGACGAAAGAGGAGGAGACGCCTCTCTGGATCAGGAGCCACAGTCGTGCAGAGAAGGGAGCCAGTGGGTTGACGGGGACTCGCTGGCGCAGCTACAAGAGAAGCAAAGGTGATGGGCAGCTGCTGCAGCAGAGGAGGGCAGCTGGAAGAGAAAAGGAAAGGACGCCGTGTGTAGTGGGGGGGGGTCATTTTTGCAGAGAGGCGGCTCGGGTGCTAGGCATAGGGTGTGATTCTGCGACCAAAGGGGAAGCCTCGTGTGTGGTGGCTGGAGCAGCAACTGGTGGCTCTGTTGGGAGCCGACGGGAAAAAAGGCCCGTGTGATTTTGTGTTGGAGCAGCAGCCACAGAAACGCTGCAGAAGAGCAGACCCTGTGTGTTGTGTTTGGATGGCGTGTGCAGCCACAGACACTTAGAGAGGAGCCGTCGAGCAGAGGACACAGAGAGCATAAAGAAAGTAGAAAGAAATCTCAGGCTCATTGCCGCATGTACATCTATAAGCAGAGAGAGAGAGTGAGGCTTTGAGAAGGTAGCCTATATTCGAAGAAGGTGCCCAAACTCTCGTGTTGAAAAGGTGGCTGCTCCTATTGAAGCTCCTGCAAGGTGATGAATATTGAGGAGGAAGTCGAAGTGCAGTTTGTACAAGGTTAATTGAAACACTTAGTGCTGCTGCTTCAGCTAGAAGATTCTTGTTCATCTTAATCTACTAAGAGAGGAGCCTATGAAGAATATTCGGAGACATCACAAACACCACAAACTCCATCTTGTTCTTGGTGCTGGAGATCAAGTTTATAATAAAGATTTTATCTTTGGTTCTTGAACCTCATGTCAGAAATATCATTTGTATTGGGTTCATTGTGGAGGTACTCAGCTCTTTGAGAATAGAATATGAATGGTTTTTAAAACATGTAAAAAAATCAGCACCTTTGAGTTGTATCTCATGTAGATTTTGTGTCGTCATGTAATCAAGCAAGAGGTTATGTGAAATGAGAATGTGAATGCCGTCTTTGGTGACTTGTTACTCTCACAGCCAGAAGCCTCGTGCTTTCCCAGCAACACCGCCCACGTCACGACAGCGTGTGGTGTCAACTTGGAAAACCACCTTTATCCAAGAGTGCTATCCAAGTTCAAGGTATCAACAAGAAGAAAACCCCTGTCTCAGGAATTCTGCACACTCCGGTTGCCTATGACAAGGGGACCGTAATTCAAAGCTTTTTG
This sequence comes from Cibotium barometz, assembly GCF_041138505.1. Classification (NCBI taxonomy): domain Eukaryota; kingdom Viridiplantae; phylum Streptophyta; class Polypodiopsida; order Cyatheales; family Cibotiaceae; genus Cibotium; species Cibotium barometz. Next base: position 1,623,700 of record NC_141060.1, on the reverse strand, counting down.
GTTATGCCTGCTGGTACCATGGAAGGCACTGTGAACTTAGGTTGCAAATGGATGTTGGCCACCAAGTGTAATATCGATTGGGCAACCAGACGAGTCACAACGCAAGAACCAACACTCAGTATGACCGCTCAAAATCCTGCTCCTAAGCCATCAACTCTGGACAAAATGCTGGATAACGAAAAATCACCAAGTCCAGTGGCAAAACCATCTTTGATTGTTTGCCACCCCTCTAACGCTTCAACGCCAAGAGTGGAAACATGCAAGGTGGTCTTTAAAGCTCCGCTTACTATGCCAAAGAGTACATACAAATGGGTCCCAAAAGCTTCGTTAATAGCTACTTCCCCTGCTCAATCTCGTTCAGACAAGAAGCCTCGTAGTAGGAAGAAAGCAGCTACCCACCCGAGAAAGGGCAATGTAACATCGCGATGGATCCCTAAAAAATTATTAGTAGCCCAAGGGTACTACGAGGGGAATAAATAGATTTGGGTCCCTAAACATAAGCTGAATCCCTCTACATCACCTGGAAAACCATGTAGACCAATTGTTGCCACCCCAATGACAATTCAAGACCGTGGTAAGGGAAAGGTAATAGAGTGCTCCGCACCACTTCTTCCAGAGTTAGTTTGGATTCCCAAACGATATCGATCATTACCACCTAGCTCAGGAAGGGGGGAGCCACATGAAGCTTCTAGCTCCTCATACCAGGCACACACTCATATAGAAGTTTCTACATGCTCTACATCTACTCTTGTCAACACCCAACAAAAAACCGATGAGTCTACGTCTCCCCTTGTAATAGTATCGTCGAAAACCATTTCCTCCATTCGTCAATGGGAGCGTACACTACCATCTTTGCAATTGGATGTGACCACAAGGGTCATAAAAAGCTATCTGCCCACATCACAACCTATGACCCGCTGGACCAATTGGTTCCAAGAGGCTGCAACATCATTGCAAATAATATGATCTACCCAAGGAAAGGGGGAGCATGTACTCACGCTCGACATTCTAATGCTTCCTCCTTATAACCTTCTCCCCTGACCATGTAATTGCCAAATTCAAGGGGATGTATATATATAGCTTCATACATAACAAAGAAAAGAAAAACAAAAAATAGTAAAAAGAGCAAGAGCATAAAAACAGGAGAAATATCCGTATACAATCAAGAACTAGATTGACCTGTCATAAACCTACTGATGCTATATCTGTGTTTGCAGATATGGCAGATGCACGATCATCATACACTTCATTCACTCCCACCTTTGGTGAGAGGTATCATCTGTACCTTTCTCAGATATTTCACATGTGCTATCCTGTAATTGAAACTGAATGGGATCATATAGATGTACTAGCCAAAGAGGAAAATGTTGAGGAATTAGAATGGCTAATTCGCCTATTGACCATGACTGACCCCTACTCCGTAGAGGAAATATCCCCGATAGCCCAATGCTTTCCTTTTCCACAAGATGACTATCCTCGCATGGTTACATTCTTGATGAGTTTATGTGGATGGGAAAATGAAAAGGAAATATTTGACAATGACGAATGGACGAATGAAACTCATGGCACTACTGAGGTTGACTTTATTTATTTGGATGATGCGGATAGAGGCTTAGCCTTAGGGCTAGAGCCCCAGGACTCTACAACATCCTCTTACCGTATCCTCAATAGTAGTGTGGTGACTCGTAGGTAGGTTAGTGTTTTCTAGTTTTTTCTAGTTTGGATTCCTCAAACGAGTCTTTAATTTTTCACACTGATGTGCCTCTCGAGGTATAGTGCTTGTTAGTTGATTGTACAGGTTGAAAAGTTTGAGGTGGGTTTGCTTTCAAGTCCTGAAATAGCCGCAACGCTCATACATAAATATCTAATCAAATTGCGGGCATTTCTCTCGTCGAATCAAGGAGATCTCCAAAATACAGGTGTAATTCTTTCATTTGTCAACCAAAATTTAATTCAAATATTTCTCTACTTAAATACCATAAAAATTCTTCTTTTAACTAAATACAAATATCCATTTTTGAATAAGTTTAAAATTCTTCTTTTTCTCATTGAATGATTGGATTCCAAATGTCATGAGAATTCCTCTTTTATCATAAAATAAATTTATCTAAAATTACTCTTTAAATTAAATAAAATTATTCATTATTTTAATTATACCAAGAATTTCACTTTTACCATTTAAATGATTGAATTCCAAATGTCATGGGAATTCCTCTTTTATCATTTAAATTTTTTCATGCATAAAATAAATTTATCTAATATTTCTCTTAAAGTTAAATAAAAATATCCATTAATTCAAATATGCCAAGAATTCCACTTTACCATTTAAATGATTGAATTCCAAATGTCATAGGAATTCCTCTTTTATCATTTAATTTTTCTCATGCATAAAAATAAATTTATCTAAATTTCACTTTAAATTTAAATAAAAATATTTATTATTTTAATATATCAAATTTTTGTTTTTCCATTTAATTACATGGATCTCCATTATCATGGGAATTCCTCTTTTTGCATAAAAATAAAAATACCAAAAATTTCTCTTTTCTTTAATTAAATTATTTATGCATAAACACTAAAAATTAGTTTTCCATGAATGTGATGAAAATCATTCTTTTAGCATAGGATGACTAATCCTAGAATATGGTAGGAAGTCCTTTTTTAACATTATGCATAAAAATGAGTTATGTATTAATTTCTAAAAAATTTGCCATAGCTTCACTGCTATTACTGATAATTTTTAATATTTCTACAAATAGTTTATGCCTGGTTTATGCATGTTTATGCATAACAATTATCTAGAGATATCTTAGGGTTTTAACACTACTAACTATGTCCAACTGGGTTCTAGAATTTTCCAGGTTCAGTTTGACTCAATTTGGACAAGATTTGGACCAGTTTGGCTCCCTTTTTTATTTAGTTAGATCCAAGAGAGAGGAGAGATAAAAATATCACATTTTTTTGAATTAAAAAATCCTTCCACGCATGTGAAAAAGGCGCCTTCCTCAAAGGTCCCCCTTTTCCTTACCAAGGTGTCAAAAATGCATCATTTCTCTAAAATATCTCATTTTTTTAGTAATATCTCTTAATTTTTAACTAATAAACCTTGTACTTAGCCAACTCTTCATCTTATGTGAGCATTTACGAATTTTTGGGTATTTATTATTATTATTTAGATTTATCTCATCCCAACACTTGGATTAATCCAATTGGCCCATTGGAACCTTAATTAGACTATAATTCAAAAATTTCTGAAATCGTAGACCCTTAGGCTATAATATTACTTAACCTTAGTAGTGACCTTATGATTAATTAATGAAATCAACCTTAGGTTAAAAACTAGTCTATAGGTAAAGATCAATAATTAGTGCATATACCATTTTTTGTCCCTCATGTTCATGATGTTTTATACAAGCTTTGATCCTTTTGTTTTTTCTGTTCAATTAATTGCATGAACTATAATGCATGACTACATGGAAATTGTCAATGTACTACTTAGTTTTTGAAGTTGCTTGACATGCTAGTGTAAATCATTAATGAGCTTAACCTTATTGGATATATTCCTGAGAATGCATGACGTCTTTACAATTGTCTTAGGTCTAGGGTCAAACCATCTTAATGTTTGACACCTGGCCATGTGTGTGTTGACCTCTAGGACATAGCTTTTACCCTTTTGTCGAAAGGATGCAAGATAAATTATAGTTCAGGAGCGAAGATCAAAAGAAATTATTAAAAAGAAAAAGAAAAAGAAAGAGAAAAGCCTACAATAAATGGCAATACAAGTCTATGATGTGCTTTAATGTTGGCCTATCACCTTATTGATACTTGGTAGGCGAGGAGTATTCTACTCCACACCGATGCCTTGGTTGGTAAGGGGTAGCCTTGCCTAAAGTGAGCTAATAGATTCTTGGATAATGCCTTGTGTTAAACATGGTACCAGGATCGATGTTAGTTTTGCCTTAGGAAGGTCACCATTGTGTGTAAAAATTGTCACGTGCATTAAAAAAAAAAAGGCAAAAGGCTCCTGTAACTCTAATGTTTCTTGTGTCCCTAGACTCGTGGTATTAACTTGTTCTTAGAGTAGACACAGTGTGGTCATCTGTTTATTTATTAAGCTTGGTTATTTTCCTTGACTTAGGCTAGTTATAAACCTTGATTAATCTTTGACAACTTGCTAACTCTTGATTTACTTTCAATAATTATTAAACTCCTGTTAATTTGCTACACTAGCTCATTCATGTGACCCCTTAAACTAAGTTCTCATAGCAATATCCATTGTGGTCTAACATGCTTGAATTTATACACTTTATATCTTTTGAATTCCAGCATACTTTCACTCTACTTCCCTGTTTTGCAGACGGTCTACCACAACAACCCTATCGAGCTTACCATACCATAGCTTCCGAGGACGGAATCTACATCAGGAAGGGGGGGCATGTTAACCTATGAGTGACGGACATTGAGACATACTATGTTTTACGTCATTAATTTAAATATTCTGAGTCATGGGCCGGGCTTGTCGGCACCATATGTTAAGGATGAAAGGATTGGGTGATCACCGATGAGAGACGCACCTTGAATATCAGTAGGATAAGGGTTAGGGTCGGCCGACCATGTATAGGCACCCAAGTGTGAATGGCCAAGTCACCTATAAGAGTCAAATGTAACCCTAAAATCCTCATTCTCATGTGTTGTGAATACAAGAGTGCTCTTGCCTTATCTCCTTGGTTTCCTTCTCCTGCGTGAGAGAGAGAGAGAGAGAGAGAGAGAGAGAGCGATCGAGCACTATGTAGCGGCACGACGGCGGCGGCGAGGCGGTAGAGTGGCGACGGCGGCTCCTCCTTCACTGTTGCGACGCGGGAATCCTTCAAGGCGGCGATTGAGCGGTGAGTGACACACATTTTGCATTCTGTTTGAGCTTGCTTTCCTGGTTGTATGCTTGCAACCATTCGTGGCTCGTATACGGTGTTCGGTAAGTCCCCAGCTACGACCTGTGCGGCAAAAGCACACACGAGGTTATGCAGCCTTGAGAGCTTACTTGAGTGGCAGTGCTTCCAGGAACATTTCTAAGAGCCCAAGTCAAAGGGTTGGCTTTTTGACACCCTCGTCACACCAACCTTGATGTATAGAGAAGCCTTCTGGGGGCCAGATTTACCCGATGAGGATTGGCAACGAGTTGAGAGGCCCTAGGTCATGATGTTCTCCCATACTATTCGCAACAAACCATCAGTCCCGCATTAGATTATCCATGTAGAGTTTGCTGTAGCCCCGATGGTAGTGGATGCACTCTTCCAGACAGTCACATACCTCCATCGCATCAGTCACATGGATCCCCATATAGGTAACCGAGGCTTGCCTTCTTGGAGTCTTCAAGACAGAGGAGCATTACATATGCTGCTATCCAGTATACTAAGAGATCCGCAGGAGGTTTCACTATCTATTTCATGAGGGATTTGGTCCAGTCTCCATGATCATTGACTTCCAGGACCAGCGTTGCCTAGGCCTCTTCTTGCTTGAGCTACACAAACACAGAGACACCTTCTTGAGAGAGCTTCGGCCCCAGTCACCCGCCCCCCTCCCTCGCCAGCCAACTATCACCAATTGCTTTTGGACCCAGGAGGTGGAGGACACCGATATAGTGGATCTTGTGGACCCTCTACAAGCTGCTCTGGCCAAGAGGATTTACCTCGGACCGAGCTTTCGCACTCCAGCATGCCTGATGCCCTCGGCTCCCCCGTCAACTGTTGAGATTCAAGCTCGATGTCAGCTTGTGCCAGCTATGCTATGTGCTGGCATGTTAGGTAGAAACATGTGTGAGACATAAATGACCGTGTTCAGCTGGTCATAGGGTGTGGACATTAGCCAGGGTTAGCTGTGTGTGGACATTAGCCAGGGTTAGCTGTGTGTGGACACAACACATAGTGAGTGTTGTGTATTATGGATTATGGCTTTATGCATTGTGTGAGAAGGGAGATGGCTTCCCTCTATGGTTAGGGTTTGCAATATACATTAGGGTTTGCTCTTGTGTGTGTATCTCTTCTCCCTCTACGTGCTTTTCATCATGGTATCAGAGCCTGGTGCTCTCTATTAGGGTTTATGAGTGAGTGAGAGAAGAGGGAGAAGAAGCTGTGAAGAAAAGCTATGAAGCTTGCCATTGATGCTATGAAGCTTGGAGCACACCGATTTCTATCAGATCTGAGAGCTTGGCCTACCGGGTAAGGACTACCAAACACCCTTGAGCGGATTGCAGGTGATTCAAGCACAAACAAGGCAAATCAGGGTTGCCCAAAGCAAAAGAAAATTCTGGTTTTTGCAAGCTCTCCATTGAAGCTTGAGTGTGGTGAATGTATGAGGCAAATAGATGCAAATCTAACAAAGAATCATGTATCTGGCAAATGAGAATGTATTGGCAACTCATAAGCAAGCCCTACAATGAATTTGGAGCAAGTATGATGCATTTGAGTGATTGAAAATTTACTGTTTTTGAAGCTCTCATAAAACAGAGAAAAGAGGTCAATTTTTGATGAAATTAGAGCTAGTTTTTTGCAAAACTCAGTCCATTGATGGATTGTGCACATGCCTTGGAGTGTTAGGCAACTATATATGCTCTCAATAGACACTACAAACATCCCAAATCCCCTCAGGAGCAGGTGGCGCAGCTAGATATGCAGAAACAGAGCACTTTTTTACATTTTTGCTAAGTGGAGGCCACAAATCAAGTGTTGTATTTGATAAATTCCAAAATTGACTTAGCAATTATGTGGTACATACACTTGAGAAGGAAGCTACATGATTGGTTGAAGCAATTATGCATTATGGAGCTGGAAATGAGCTGATTAAACAGGCTGTCTACTGTGATTAGTGAAACAAAGGGTGATTAATCAGCTAATTACTCTCTCATCTTAAACAATTGGTCTAATTCCTTTTATATGGAGTTAGTGGACATCATTGCTAAGCTAATGAATGCCTAGTCTGCCAATTTGGACAAGCATTGAAGAAATTAGAGCAATTCTACTACTGGTTTTTATTGGTTTTTTTGGTTTTTCTCAAAACAGAGAAGGGGGTTTGACAAAATTGGTATGTACGCACCTTGGTTGGTGTTGATATGCAACATTGAGCTTGTTTAGTGTCAATGCAAGTTATCCACACTTGATTGAACCACTACATTGTAATTTGAAGCCTTGGAAAGTGCACCAAAACAGGGTACCTTGGATTGCGTATGCCAGTTCATTTTGGATGCAATCAATTTGATTTTCTACATCAAAAGTGAAGTTTGTTGAGTACTTTGGAGTATCTGGAACACTTATTAGAGTGTGGTTGAGCTGAGGAAGGCTCGTTTACAGATTTGGACGTGTGCAGAAGGTGCATTTGCATTGAGCAAATATGTTAGACAACCCAGTACAAATTGTGGGTGAAAAGTTGGATAGGAAGAATGTCCAGGCATGGACGTACAGGATCAAAAGCTTTCTAAAGGAAAAAGGTTTTTGGAACCTTATTACAGGTGTAGAGCCAAAGCCGGAACTACCCCGACAACCTACACAGCAACAGGTTGTAGCTCATAAGCAATGGTCAGAAAGAGCATACAAAGTTTTGCATTATCTGTCTATATGTATCTCGGATGCTATACTCATACATATACATGATGCTGAGAATCCCAAGGATGCATGGGATACATTGGTAAGGCTGTTTGATACATATACTAGTGCTCACAAGTCTCAGTTGTTGCAACAACAGATTCATAATGTGAAATGGAAAGGAAGGAGCATCCATGATTATGTACAAGAGATAAAGAAGTATGCAAATGCATTGGCAACAATCAATGCCCCCATGCCTGATGATGATTTGGTAGACATTACCTTGCGTGGTCTTGGCAACAAGGAGTATAATTATTTTGATACATCCATCTCGGTTCGGAGTATAGGTTTACCAGACTTTGATGAGTTGGTTTCACTCTTGCTTGTTGAGGAAATCAAACTCAGTGACTCCTTTCATGATGCATCTACTAGCCATGATGATAATGGCAAAATCAGGCTTTCTATTCACAAAGGGGATTTAGAGGCAGGGGGGTATTTACATCACGTGGCCGTGGTAATGGTCGTGGATGGCAAGACAGGTCACCACAACAGAATTTTCAGCCTACATATGGTGCTAGAGGTGGTCGTGGATATACACCTCAGAGAGGCAGAGGTAATCCTCGTGGTAGAGGATGTTGGCAAGGCCAACAAACATCTATGCAAAATGTGGAATGCCATTACTGTGGGAAATTTGGTCATATGGCACGTGATTGTTTCCGCAAACAAAATGATTTGAGAGGGGTAGAGCACAACATGGTGACATTATGCACAACATGGTGGACATTATGCACAACATGGTGGAAATTATACAAGTGGTGGAAATTATGCATCAAGTAGTAATGGTGACAGCGCAAATCACTTGTTTGCCATGAAACATGTTGTGGGATCTATGATGTCGAATGGTGAAAGTGATGACACTTGGTATATGGACTCTGGAGCATCAAACCATATGACTTGTCATGGTGAATGGTTTGAGCATATGAAACCTATGGATGTGAAAGGCTATGTGGAGACAGGAGATGATACCCAACATGCTATCACACATGTTGGAAGTGTACCATTGGTATGCACAATGGTGAAACAAAGTCTATGGCAGATGTCTTGTATGTGCCTTCTATTGTTACAAAAAGTTTGGCCTCAGTTGGTCAAATGGTGGAACAGGGTTTACAGGTTCGTTTAACGAGCATGGTTGCTTCGTTGAGGATTTCAAAAATGGATGTAGAGTCATTGCCAAAGGCAAGAAAGAAGGTAGGTTATTTAAGCTGGATGCTGGGATTCCTGAGTTGAAATCAGCCATGTTCTCTAAAAGCCAAAATGTGGTACAGGACATTGACATGTGGCATAAAAGGATTAGGCATGTGAATATACAAAGGTTAAAGAACATGTAGGCAAGAGGCATTGTTAGTGGGCTGCCTAGATTTAAGTATGATGGGAATATGCATGTTTGTGATGCCTGTTAGTTTGGAAAGCAGGCGAGGTTGCCGTTTCCTAGAGAAGGCAACATGAGTAGCATGCCACTTGAGATAGTTCATAGCGATGTATGGGGTCCTGCACAAAACCCATCCATTAAAGGCAGCTTATATTATGTGACATTCATTGATGATTTCAGCAAAATGACTTGGATTTACTTTCTCAGAGAGAAAAGTGAAGTGTTGGGAAAGTTTATTGACTTCAAAGCTTTTGCAGAGAAGCAATATGGCTCTTGGATAAAATGTTTGAGGACAGATGGAGGTGGTGAATACACCTCACATGCTTTTGAGCATTTCTTGAGAAAGCATGGCATAAGAAGGCAGTTAACTTGCAGGTATACACCTCAGCAAAATGGTGTTGCTGAGAGGAAGAATAGAGTCATTTGTAATGTGACCGGGGCGATGCTCAATGAAAAGAGCATGCCAGATTATTATTGGGCAGAAGCGTGTGCCACTGTGGTGTATGTACTTAATAAGACACCCACAACATCCAAATATGGAAGTACGCCAGAGATGCGGCTTACAGGTTTTAGGCCATACATTGGACACCTCAAAGTGTTTGGGTGCATAGCTTATGTACATGTGCCTGACGAGAGAAGGAGGAAGTTGGATCCTAAGGCAAAGAAGTGTGTGTTTGTTGGATATGCACAGGATCGCAAGGCATATAAATGTTACAATCCACAAACTAGGCAAGCGGTTATCTCACGAGATGTGGTGTTTGATGAACTTGCTAGTTGGTACAAAGCAAAGGATGAGGGCGTCATTGATTCCCTTGATGCTGATGTGCATGTGAACTTGCCACAAGCATATTCTATTTCTATGTCTGGGCCAGCAGAGTCTGAGAGTAGCACTATACGTCCATGGTCAGGATGCTTGAGACATGAGAGTGTGAGCACTGGGAGTAGTGCTGTGGATAAAGGAAAAAAGAAGGTTGAAGGAATTGGCATTACAGGTTATGAGTCGTCAAGTTCAGAGAGTTTGGATGAGGAACTTGGCATACCAATTTTACGCACACCTCGTGCAAGGCAGGATAGATATGTGCCTCCACATGCTAGAGTAACAGGTGTTCAGAGTGATCCGCATGCATTGCAAAGATCCCAAAGGGTCAGGTATCTAGTTGACAAGTTGACATATCGTGTTTTTGCTATGTATTATGCATATATGACCTCTTTGGTGAAGCATGTGGAACCTACATGCTATAAAAAAGCTATTGGGAAGCATATATGGGAGAAGGCAATGGATGTTGAGATGGATGCATTGGTTCATAATGAAACATGGGATTTGGTTGCCTTACCACAAGGCAAAAATGTCATTGGTTGCAAATGGGTTTACAAAGTGAAATGCAAGTCAGATGGTTCCATTGAACGCCATAAAGCGAGATTGGTAGCTAAGGGTTATGCACAAACCCAAGGCTTGGATAATGATGAAACATTTAGTCCAGTTTGCAAAGATGGAAACAGTGAGAGCAGTCATTGCTATGGCTGTAGCAAATGGTTGGGAAATGCATCAAATGGATGTGAAAAATGCATTTCTAAATGGTGATCTACAAGAGGAAGTTTATATGGCACAGCCAGAAGGATATGGACACCCGAGGTATCCCACTCATGTATGCAGATTAAAGAAAGCATTATATGATTTGAAGCAAGCACTCGTGCTTGGAGTGATAAGATGAGCCGATATCTTATCTCCCTTGGATTTCAGGTTTCTTCAACAGATTCTTCACTCTATGTGAAGAAAACAGATCATGGGATTGTCTTACTTGTCATCTATATGGATGACTTGATTGTCTTACTTGTCATCTATGTGGATGACTTGATTGTCTTACTTGTCATCTATATGTGGATGACTTGATTGTCTTACTTGTCATCTACGTGGATGACTTGATTGTCACAAGAGATCATGCTACAAATGTTATGCATGTCAAGAAGGCATTGAGTGGGAAGTTTGACATGAAAGACTTGGGTGAATTGAGATATTTTCTTGGGATTGAAGTGATCAAAGGCCATGCAGGTACATGGTTAGTGCAACACCAATATGCATTGGATATGTTGGCAAAATATGGGATGACTGGGTGTAAGCCAATGAGTACACCTTTGGAGCAGAATGTGAAGTTGCGGGCTGATTTTGGTGAAGAGTTGGATGATCCATCTATGTATAGAAAGATGGTTGGCAATCTTATTTACATGACTATCACACGCTCGGATCTCAGTTATGCTGTGGGGCTAGTAAGCCAATTTATGTAGAGCCCCAGAAAACCTCATTTGGATGCAATGAGACGCATTATGCGATATGTAAAGACCACTGCACATTATAGTCTTCTTTATGAGCATGGTAAAGGCTTGGATGTACATGGCTACACAGACGCAGATTGGGTAGGTAGCTCGTATGATAGGAGGTCTACTAGTGGTTATGCCTTTACATTTGGAAGTGCAGTGGTGAGTTGGAGTAGCAAGAAGCAACCTACCGTTGCTTTATCTATAGTACAGATGCTGAATACAGGGGTGTAGCCATTGCTACATGTGAAGGAGTATGGTTAAAGAGTCTCTTGGCTGATTTGGGTGAGCCTATTGATGGCAAGGTTGTCATTCATTGTGACAACATGAGCAGCATACAGTTGGCCAAGAATCCAGTTTTTCATGCACGGACCAAACACATAGAGGTCCACTATCATTTTGTTAGAGAGAAAGTGCTGGATGGTACAGTGGATTTGCAGTATGTGAAGACTGAAGAGCAGGTGGCCGACATCTTTACAAAGCCACTTAGCAAGGAGAAGTTTGAGTACTTCCGTACTATGTTGGGAGTACGTGGGATGAGCTTGAGGGGGACTGTTGAAAGCTTTGATAGCCCAAGCTCATCTACATCTTCATCTATGGCAGTACATCATGAGCTTGAGAGGGGCTGTTGAGATTCAAGCTCGATGTCAGCTTGTGCCAGCTGTGCTATGTGCTGGCATGTTAGGTAGGAACATGTGTGAGACATAAATGACCACATTCAGCTGGTCATAGTGTGTGGACAATAGCTAGGGTTAGTTGTGTGTGGACACAACACATAGTGAGTGTTGTGTATTATGGATTATGGCTTTATGCATTGTGTGAGAAGGGAGATGGCTTCCCTCTATGGTTAGGGTTTGCAATATACATTAGGGTTTGCTCTTGTGTGTGTGTCTCTTCTCCCTCTACCTGTTTTTCATCATCAACCACGATCACCTCATCAGCGTGATATTTTGGAGAGTGGTATACCATCTACTCTCAGCTAATGCTACTCTCATGTTTCTATGTTCTTAGTATTTCCGTGGACAATTTTGTATCACCACCCAAGTGAGATAACTATGTTTATGTTTTCTTTCTCCTCTTTTATTTTCCATTCCATGATGAGATATGCCATGGACATTATTGTATCACTTTGGTCTCATAGGCCCATTGGGTCTTTAGTAGATTCTCTCTCTCTCTCTCTCTCTCTCTCTAACTCTCTCTCTCTCTCTCTCTCTTCTTTGCTTGTTTGTATCGCTAGAACAAGGAGGTGTAAGGATGATGATGCTCATCATCCATCTCTGTCTCTCCCCCTTGTCCCCCCTTGCAACACAAATAGAAGACCTAGAGAGCCCCTTCCTCCACCCACTAGGGAATTGATCGATCATCTCTCTCTCTCTCTCTCTCTCTCTCTCTCTCTCTCTCTCTCATTGGAACACTTGTCTATGTGAGGGGAGGTTTATATTTGAGCACTCTTGATCTCTGTTTTAGAAATGTGTCTCTATCTTTATCTCTCTCAAAAGTGATGCTTTTGTGCAAGGGAGGCGGCCCTAGTGTAGGAGCCTAATGAAAGGAGGAAGGTGCCTCCTCTCAACAATATGTGAGCAACAAGTGCAGTCCCACGCATCCTCTCTCTTTAGCCTAACATGAACTCACAAATGTGGTGTTCACTAATTGAGAACTCTTGAACCTTGCAAGATAGAGAGAAGGAGAAGAGAATGCAAGGGTCTAGCTAGTTTGCACCTCAAGCCACTCTTGGTAGAGTAACTCTCTCTTGCAGAGAGCTAGAGCTAGGATCCGCAAACTTGCCTTCTTTGTTTGTCACCACACAAAGAAGCTTTACTGAAGCAAAGAGAGAGAAAGAGCTATGGACCTCTACTTTGATGCCATAGTGAGAGCATGATAGAGTAGATAAGAGAAGGAGAAAGGGAGAAGAGAACATACATCAATACCATCACTCACCCACAAAATCCCAGCAAAGAAGAATACAAGCTACTCCAATCACAAGAGCAAGAAGACTCAATCTCAATTGTGAGAATGGGATTATGTCCTTTCTCATTTGAAACTGTCTTATATGCAAGACTCATTTATACAATTCCTAGCCATGTCTAAGGGCCTAATAAGTTAGTCTAGCCTAGTCTAATTATACATTACTGGCATTACACAAGTTGTAAGCTCGATGTTTGACTATCTTCTTGCTTTACACAAGTCGTAAGCTCAGAGATTTCCCAAAAAATATTGCCGCACATTTTGGAGTAATGTTAGCCACTGATGTAGTTAATATTCCCCCTCCCTAATCACCTTTTTATCCTTGGAATTGGCAGCTGAGCTCCATGGGAGGCTAGCGGTAGAAGCTGTTGAAGTTCTAGTAGAAGTCAAAGTAAGACTTCGTGTACTGGGTGGTTAGATGAAAGGCTTTGTAGGATGTCTAGAAGGTTGGCTTGAACATATCTTCGAATGTGAGCATGCGCCAGCCTTGCATCCTTGTACATGCTTATAGTAGCCAAGTATTTAGTGAAGATTTGGACCCTTGTTGATGTGGAAAGCCATGACATGTTGACCTTTATCAAATGAATGCCAATAAGGGAACTCCAACAAAAGGACTATGATGAGTCTAAAAAGCAAATGGTTTTATGACCATATTAGGGTCTGGTGCTCCATCTTAATGTTGGTGGATGAACTTTCTCATTGTGTGAACCATCCTTTCTTCGTGTATGAGTAGGGGTGGTCGAGGTGGAGGCATCCATGGAAAATCGAACTGCAACTTCGGGTTCTTCTCTAGCTCTTACTCAAAGAGGTCCCATGCCCATCTACGTTTAATTGGGAAATAAAGAGGGCTTACCCTGAGATACCTTAGAACATAGCAGTACTTTGTTCAAAACTTGGCCTAGAGAAGGTAGGGTCATGTCGCCACATAGGTTGCATCCCCATGAGATCATGCGTTATTGTGGTCATTTGTATCCCACACGGTCCATCTTGTGATGACATCTAGACCACTTATTAACCTTATGTTCCAGATAAAGCTTGATAAGGCATATATCGAGGCAATCAGTGATCCTATTTGATGTCGAGGATAGGGTCCAGGTACTACCACTAGTCCACAAATTTGAGGCCTCTATCAATGTCAATCCTGTTGAGAGGGTCATGCCAGTCAAATGGGCGGTTAGGGGGTGCATCTATTGCTGCTCTCGGGTGGGGGGTCTAGGATTTCACCTTCTTCCAAGACCTATGATGGGAGAGAGGGGAGTGAGATTGAGGCCTTGGTGAGTCCATTGATGATGTCTCCTAGAGAGGTAAGTGGTGGGGGCGGCTTGGGAGATGAGAGGGGGGAGAGCAGTGGTGGAGATGCAAGTGGGGTAATCCAAGGAAGAGCGCCAGGTCATGAGGTGAAAGCGAGGGGGAGGGCGGTGCTGATGGAGTTGCAAGTGGTGGGGTAATCCAAGGAGTGGTGAGGTGAAAGCGAGAGGAGACGGGGAGCTAATGTAGAGGGTTGGTCCAGGGGAAGGGAGTTCAAGGCATGTTCTTTTTCCTTATTTTTAGCCTGAAGCATGTGGGTTTGATGTTGAAGGGCCTTGGGAAGCTTTTCCCCAAGGCCACTTTGCTAATCCTTTTGGGGGACATTGTTTGAACATGTCTTTGCTACTATCAGATGCATTGTATTCATCTTGGGAATGTTCGCCTTGAGGCCACTTATTGTCACTAATTCTATTGGGGGACATTCTTCGGACATGTCTTTGTTGCCGGACACATCATCATCATCCTTGTCCTTGTTTCCAATGTCCTTCCTCTTCCTCATCCTTTACCTTGAGTGCTCGCTTCATGGATCAATAAAATTCAAGTGCCTTCCTATATTCCTCATATGCGACATCTTGGTGGTAGGCCACATACACAATGTTAAAGAGGTGGTGCTTGCTGGTGCGCATAAGTTGTAAGTGCTTCTAGTTTCTATGATATAAGATGATAACGTCGATGGGTGCATAGACGGGCTTGCCTCTATGGTGAGATGTTGGTAGGTCTTATCCACATCATGTGAATCCACTAAATGGCCACGCTCACGGTATCTGTGTGGATGCGGGGTATGGGCATAAGTTAGTGGTGGGAACAAAAAGGTCGATGAATTCCCCCTCATCTAGGTAGTCGGAGAAGGTTAAGAATCGGCACCAGGACTAGAGGTTTAGGCAGAAGACTTGGTGAGGGAATTGAAAGATGGTGGAAGGCTTGGTGAAGGAGATGGTGTTTTGGAAAAAGAGCATGGTGAGGGTGGTGTGGGAGAGACATTGCATCATGAACTTCTTTAATGAGAACTCAAATGTGGAAAAATTGAGAACTTGCCCTTGGCTTTCAAATGCTTTTAGCTCGTTGTCTTGAGGAAGATATTGTGTTGGAGGAGGTTGAGCTGGAGGAGGGTCGTGTATTGTAGTTCAAGGAGGCTAGAGGGTGGTTGGGGAGGGATGGGGAGGTTTTTGACCTTCCTTTCTGTTTCTGAGGCGACTTACATGGGTTGGCGGTTAGCTTTCTTCTCTGTAATGGTTTGTTTAAGTAGAGTGTGGTTTGGTCCTTGGCTTCAATCTCCCTTCGAAAATCTTGGCACTATTTGGACATCTAGTTGTGGACCATGCTACCTATTGTGTGTCATGGTCTCAGCTATACTAACAATGATAGCCAAAGAAAGTTCCTCCTGTGTTTGTGTTCTGGCTACCCTGGCTTCCTCTAATTCTATGTGCACCTCTAATTCTCTTTGCAGATGATGGATTTTGGAGCGGCCTTAAGGGCCAAGACCGCAACCTATCATTAAGAGTGATGGTAGCAACATGCATTCTTTCGAGTCTCCAGTTGGGCAGTGATGTTCGCATGTGCCAGGAGGGGCTGCATCCATCTTCTCCTTTTGGTGTGCCATAACTTCAATCATGTGCCCGGCAGCATGGTATGGATCATAGAGGAGAAGGTAGTGGGAATAGGAGGTGACCTGAGTGTTGAATATGGCCTGGGAGAGAAGCTTTCAGCCAAAGCGAAATGCCCTTCATATATCCACTTGTGAGTCTTTGTAAGATTATGTGCCTCTTGAGAGCTTGAGAATCTGCTTCCCTTAACATAGATGGTGTGCCTGGAACCTCCTTAAACTGGGGAATGATCGGTGGGGGTTAACACCTAACTATGCTAGCTCTTCTAGGTCCTGGCACCACTTGTTCTTGGGTTGTTGCTATTTTTGGCCGTGTGGGTGTGTCCATCACGTTCGTTCAAAAAATTTGGCAAAGGCCTTGGTGGCAGTGGTCTCTTGACCCAGCCTTCACTTCTTGGGTGTAGGAGAGTCGGCAGGGAAAGGAGGTATTCGGGTTGGTTGTTGGCGAGGCCTTCTCGAGGTGGTGGCACTTTGGTAGCTATAGGCTTTGGGGAGATCTTCCCATCCTACAACATAGTAGAGAACCCTCGTGAGGATCATGGTTGCTCCAAACTTGTTGGTAGGGTTCACATAGATGTTGTGGAGTTCATGATGGAAATGGTTGGTCCACTTCACTGGTAGACCTTGCTTGAGGCGGCAGGTGAGGAGGGAGAGGTTACATCTATTGTACCTATTTGTCCTCGGAGATTGGTTAAAATGGTGAGGACATGGGTTGGGGTAAGCAAATTAGGTCGAGTACTGTCCTCCCATTTTTAATGCGGCATGCACCAGAATTCAAATGTGATGACTAAGAGGTGGTAACTTGGGTCCCAAAAAAAGATAAAAAAGGGGTATCTATATTTTTTCGAGGGAGGAAATGAAGACCATTGTCTCCAATACGTCGAAGCCATAGAGTCTCATTTAGACTTTTGTCATCAATGGGGAGGGACAGAAGGAGCTCAATCTTTATGAAGTACTGGTCAGGTTAAGCACATCCTAAAACAGAACACCTATGTGATCACCATAGATAGGTTTCTGAGTATTTCAACACGTATAATATGGGTGGACCGCTTTGTGCACTTTGAGATGACAAAGAGAACCCCTGACGGAAAGCATGGAACATCTTATGATGGATCGGTTGAAGTTAAGGAGGTCAACATAGCAAGACCTGATGAGGAACCCAAACCTATATACATTGGAAAAGACCTATCTCTAGAAGAAGAAAAAGGCATCATTAATCCACTCACAATATTCTAAGACTGCTTTACTTGGAAATATACTGACATGAAGGGTGCCATTGATGGTAGTGGATTAGGCACTAGTGTAGTCCTTATGCAAGATGGTCATCCTAAGCACATGGCCTATCAAATTAATCTAAAATAGTCTAGAATGGTCAAGGAAAAAATTGACAAAATCATCGAAGCTAGATTCATTTATGAGATAGAGCACATGGCATGGCTATCCCCAATAGTCATAGTATCTGGGTTTGTGTGAACATCAAAAAGGTTAATGCAGCCATGGTGAAGGACCATTACCCATTACCGTTCACTGAGCATGTGCTAGAACGAGTAGCAAACAAGGAGGCCTACAACGTCCTTGATGGGTTCTCAAGCTATAAAACCAACTGTTAATAGACCCAAATGATCGATGATCAACATAAGACTATGGGACACTTAAGTGTATAGAGTTATACTGTTCGTGTGAGACCCCTGCCCCCTCTGCACACCGGCGGCGGACTCAAGAGTGCTAGCAGCAGTGGAAGTAGCAACCTCTCACATGTGGGGCAAGGCTTCCCACTCAGGGCCTCGCCCACAGATGTCCGGGCAAGGAACTAATCCGGCGGTTCTTCTGAAACCGAGATCGGAAAAACTTTCCTCGCCAAGAAAGCACGGGTGATTCCTCCAGGAAAATCTTCTAACAAGAATCTATCTAACGGGGTCAAGATCCTTAACTATCCTTTCTATTTCAATCGAACCTGTAGGTCACATGGCCGAATCAAGGAAGGGATTTACACTTGGTTCATAGAAATCATCGCTTTTTTTCCCTCAAGCGAGGCACAGCCGTTGATTCTTTCCCATAGAACAAGAATCTCCCTGGGATTTACTTTAACTATCGTAACTTAAACTTAACTAAATTTTGTTATAGGAATCCACCCTAATCCAGCCTAACCGGCCCATGAGTTAGCCAACCGCCCAAACCAACCACTGTATTGGTGGGATCCCTCTTTATAAAAATTAAGTTGTGTTTGTCCGGGTACCGAGGAAAAGATTTCCTAGGCCCCCTAGCTGGCACTCATGCAATTATATTAAACAGACACACCACTTACACACCCAACATGAAATTTCCTTTTTCTCAGATTCAACTATCTTCAAGATAGAATTGCAATAAAACCATGGTGTTTCCATCATGATCCTCAATATTCCAGTTCCATTGTTTTACAAACAAGTCTCATCCAAACTCTCCGTTGAAAACCAGCTAGTCAACCAATGAGATCCAATGTCATTGTTTTCCAGTTCACTTAAATAATTTCTCGTCGCCAATCCATGAATATCTTCCTGGACATATGCATGGGTGTCCTAGCAGCCGACGAGCCCGTGCATCGCTTGGATCCTCTAGGATCCTCCTTAGGTGTCTTAGAACTTCACTCAAGGACCGCTTCGTCGGCCCTCGCCCATCGTACCAGAAGCGCACCATTTTCAATCGTTACCAAGGCTGGTAAAGACCTTGGCAGGCTTTGCCGCGCGAGAGACATCCTTTGATGACTTCCGGCTAGCTATTGCAATGTTAACTCTCCTTAGATTAACAATAAGCCAAATGCTTCCTCTAGCATTCTGGTGTAAGACATTCTTTTATAACAATAGAGTTTCTATGCAAGTAAGAATTTCCCATTGAGTTTGATTTCACAAGACCCTTTTTCCAAAACCCAGACTTTCTTAATGAAAATCACGAATCTCATATCTCGGTGATCCATCTATCAATTTCAAACAAATTTCTAACTATTTCTAGATGATTTCGGTCTTAGGAAAACTTCTCTAAATCAGCGAGTTATTCATTCTTCGTACTGAAGAAATGGGATTGGTCACAAGACTTGGCTTAATTTCTGATTCAAAAGATGGGTAGGCATCTTGCTGACCCACCTTCTTACGTGGTCATGGTCTAGCACCGAATTACTCAAATTTATTCCTAAAGATATTTCCTTAAGAAAATTCTCCATTTATCTGATAAAATAACTATGATTTCTAATCGTAAAGGTAAATATCAAAATTATGAAAATTCATTCTTCCTTGGACATAATAGAACTATAAATAATTCTATTCGTAAATAATGGGATTTAAGAAGGATATTTCTTTTTCCAATGATCCTTTTAATGAATATGCATACATCATGTATTTAAAATATTCACATAGAGTTATACTAAATTATCCTTTTCTCCAATTGGACCTAGGTATCAACATGCCATAATTTATCTATATGAAAATATGATGAAACTTTCTCTTTTGATACCAAAATTAATTTATGCATTTTCTTAATTAAAAATACAATGAAAATTCCTCTATTTGCATTATCAAATTTATACATAATCATAGTTACATAAAAATATGGTGAGACTTCCTCTTTTAATATAAAAATTCTTATGCATAAATTTGATTTTCTAATGATAAAGATTTTACCATAACTTTTCCATATTTTTTGTGAAATGAGAATAAATTCCACTTTTAACATAAAAATTAATTATGCATAAAATTCATTTTTCTAATGATAAAAATTTTGCCATAGTTTCCTCGCAATTTCTATGAAATGAGAATGCTTAAAATTACACTTTTAGAATAAATTTTATTATGCATAAACCTTTATTTTTTAATAATAAAATTTTACCATATTTTTCTTGCATTTTCTATGAATTGAGAATGTTCAAAATTACACTTTTAACATAAAAATTAGTTTATGCATAAACCTAAGCTTAAACATAAACATAATTACATTTAAACACCTTGTTTATTTAAGAAAAAAATACCCAAATATGACTTCCATATGAAAATAATTATAAGAATGTCAGCACAAGCTCTCTTTCAACTTAGAATGAATAAATATGAATTTTCTTTACTTAAAACACGCTTAAATTAATTAATCCTCATTTTAATTAGATTAAAATTCAAAAAAATGCTTAATCTCCATCTCTAGCTTGTTAGGCCTAGAGTTTTGGATAAGAAAATGAGATTAGGACTAAGATCTATCCTCCCAAGAAGGATTAATCCATAAAGGTGAGTATTCTTACAAAAAGAGAGATTTACAATTCAAAACATTATATTTAAGCATAAAAGATTAACATTAATCCATTTAAACAATATAAATCAATAAAATCATGGTTTTAAGGAAGAAACCATAGATTAAAATGCTTCCCAAGGATTAGAGAGGTTGGGAAGAAGATTACCATTGAAGAAGAGAGTAAAACACCATTGTTTTAGGCTTACCCTTAGTTTTTGGCTTGATTCTTTAGAGAGAAGTGAAGCCCACAAGAGAAATCTTGGCCACCAAGAAGAAGAGGGTAATCTCCAAGAGAAGAAGAGGATTAGTGAAGCTCCAAAAAGCTTCACAATGGAGAGGCAAGGTAGAGAGATAATAGAAATACACTGAACTAAAAATTACACTAGCATAGAGTTACTTCAATATGAAAATACAAAGGAATGGGGCTCTATTTATAAGAGAGGGAGGCCACTAACCAAGTCCAACTGGGATCTAGAGGCTTCCAGCTTCAGTTTGATCCATTTTGGACAAGTTGTGTACCACTTTGGCTCACTTTTTTGATCCAGTTTGAAAGAGGAGAGATGAAATATCTCATTTTTTTGAATTAAAAATTGGGGGTAATGATGAGATTTTAGATGCCTCCTTCATGAGTCTCATGAGGTGTCAAAATTCTATTTTTTACTAATAAATCCTCATTTTTTAACTATTAAGTACCTATACTAGTCAACTCTTCATCTTATGTGAGTACCTATACTAGTCATTTTTTTAACTATTAAGTACCTATACTAGTCAACTCTTCATCTTATGTGAGAATTTACTCCTTTTTGGGGGATTTTCTTTTATTCTTGCATTTTTCTCATTCCAACACTTGGATTAACCCCATTGGTCCTTTAGAACACTCTTTGGACCTTAATCCATAATTTTTTGAAAATGTGGACTCTTAGGCTAAGGTGTTTAATGCACATATTCAATTAATTTCTAATGCATATTAGAAAACTCATTTTAAACTTCTATTTCAAGGGAATTCATCTTAAATAAAAGGGATATCTTTATATCCAAAAATATCTCAAAAGTGTATTACCTCTCCCTTGAATATTTTCTCTCTCTAGACCAAAAATAAAGAAAAACAATGTCTTCTTACATTATGAAATAAGGGATGATTACAGGGGACTGAGAGGAGAACTTATACATCTTTTAGGGGTTGAGGAGGAACCTTACAGTTCAGCCTATCCAATGCTCTAGGCACTTTCCAAAGGCTTATGTACACATTGTACAAGGAATACCTTAGGGTGTTCCTTGAAGTTTTCATGGATGACCTTTGCATTAATTTCAAATGGAAATCACATCTTTGGTGCCTGAGGAAGGTATTGGAAAGGTGCAAATTATATAGAATATCCCTTATTCTAAAGGCTTATGTACACATGGTACAAGGAATACCTTAGGGTGTTCCTTGAAGTTTTCATGGATGACCTTTGCATTAATTTCAAATGGAAATCACATCTTTGGTGCCTGAGGAAGGTATTGGAAAGGTGCAAATTATATAGAATATCCCTTAACCCACTTAAATGTTAATTTTGGGCGAGACTGAGAGTAATACTAGGCCACATTATTTATGAAAATATCATCTCTACTAAAAACGACAACAAGGTGAAGCTAATTCTTGAGCTTCCATCACCCAATAACTTAAAGGGTGTCTAGCATTTCATGGGACATTACCAAACTTAAGAATTGCCACGTCAAGGAAAGGTTGATAGGAAATGTATTGACTGTCTGCTTGTTTGAACTTGAACACTTGGTAAGCCAGACTTTGCATCATCTATAGAATGATAGTCTAAGACTTGAGACACAAGGAATGGTTCGATGAAAAGCTCAAAGACAAAGATATCAAAGTTGGGGACATGGTTCCTAGTGTG
This sequence comes from Cibotium barometz, assembly GCF_041138505.1. NCBI lineage: Eukaryota > Viridiplantae > Streptophyta > Polypodiopsida > Cyatheales > Cibotiaceae > Cibotium > Cibotium barometz. The sequence goes on along the minus strand of NC_141060.1, from coordinate 1,601,371 downwards.
CGAACTCACCTTGCAACAAGGATTAGCATGCATTGAAACACTTGGAGGTGTGGAAATGTAAGGATTCTTTAGCAAACTTAGATGCTATTATGGCCCTTTAACTGTGAATACCTTGAAGGCCATTCAAGGGAAGAAAGAGGAGAAAATAATAGAAGCTGCTCTAAAACATGAGGCATAGCAAGAAGCTAAGGCTAGGCAAGAAAAATCGCACAATTGTCACATTTATGTTAACATGGCCCAAGTTATTGCTTAGAAGAGGAGGACTGGGAGGTGAAGCTCGCCAAAATCTAGTTGGGCATGACCACAAAAAATGACCTAGAACACAAGCTTACACTTGTCCACATGGGTGCTATCCATAACCTAATGTCCCATGCAACTTGGTGTGTGTCGCAACAACCATTGTTGACACCCACAAAAGCAAGAGTTGAAGGAGTAGACACATTCAAAATCTCATGCATAGGATCGTTGATTGCTATGTTTTCCATTAAAAATAACCCCTTCGAAGGGAAGTTTTATGTTATGCCTATAGGTACCATGCATGAAGAAGTGCTTCTCAGATGAGGATGGATGGGACATAATCGATGCCAAATAGACTGGGACTCGTAAACTGCTACCTTGCAACTAGTCATTGGATAGGTAATTGTCCTAATGATAGATGAGGAGCCCATTTCTTGTCAAACTTCAACACTAGAAAACCATTCCCCTTTCACAGAGATTCTCCAACCCATTGACCATCCAAAAGTTCCCCACATCTAACCAAGTGACTTAAAAAGAGGCCTATTCTATACTTGACCATGTTGAAAGAACGGTAGAGGGGGAGGAGACACACACACAGGAGCAAACCCTAATGTATATTGCAAACCCTAACCATAGAGGGAAGCCATCTCCACTCTCACACAATGCATAATGCCATAATCCATAATACACACAACACTATGAGTTGTGTCCACACACATCTAACCCTAGCCAATGTCCACACACCATGACCAGCTGGACACGCGGTCATTTATGTCTCACACATGTTCCTACCTAACATGCCAGCACATAGCATAGCTGGCTCACACTGACATCGAGCTTGAATCTCAACAGCCCCTCTCAAGCTCATGATGTACTGTCGATGAAGATGTAGACGAGCTTGGGATATCAAGACTCTCAACACTTCCCCTCAAGCTCATCCCATGTACTCCCAACATAGTACGAAAGTAATCAAACTTCTCCCTGCTAAGTGGCTTCGTAAAGATGTCTGCCACCTGCTCATCAGTCTTCACATAGTGAAGATCAACTGTACCATCCAGCACCTTCTCTCTGACAAAGTGATAATGGACCTCTATGTGTTTGGTCCTCGCATGAAATACTGGATTCTTGGCCAACTGTATACTGCTCATGTTGTCACAATGAATGACAACGTTGCCATCAATAGGCTCACCCAAGTCTGCCAAGAGACTCTTTAACCATACAGCTTCACAAGTAGCAATGGCTGCACCCTTGTATTCAGCCTCTGTACTAGATAAAGCAACTGTAGGTTGCTGCTTGCTACTCCAACTCACCACGGCACTTCCAAGTGTAAAAGCATATCCACTAGTAGACCTCCTGTCATATGAGCTACCTGCCTAATTAGCATTTGTGTAGCCATGTATGTCCAAGCTTTTACCACTCTCATAAAGTAGACCATAATGTGCAGTGGTCTTAACATATCTCATAATGTGTCTTACTGCATCCAAATGTGGTTTTCTGGGGCTCTGCATAAACTGGCTTACTAGCCCCACAGCATAACTCAAATCTGGGCATGTGATAGTCATGTAAATGAGACTACCAACCATCTTCCTGTACATAGATGGATCATCAAGCTCCTCACCATAATCAGCCCGCAACTTCACATTTTGCTCCAAAGGTGTACCCATAGGCTTACACCCTGTCATGCCATATTTTGCCAACATATCCAATGCATATTGCCGCTGTACTAACCATGTACCTGCATGATCTTTGACCACTTCAATTCCAAGAAAGTATCTCAACTCACCAAGGTCTTTCATGTCAAATTGCCCACTCAAAGCTTTCTTGACATGCATCACATCTGCACCATGATCACCTGTGATAATCATCCACATAGATGACAAGTAAAACAATCCCATGATCTGTCTTCTTCACATAGAGTGAAGAATCTACTGTAGAAATCTGAAAACCAAGTGAGATAAGATATCTGCTCATCTTATCACTCCAAGCACGAGGTGCTTGCTTCAAACCATATAATGCCTTTTTCAATCTGCATACATGAGTGGGATATCTTGGGTGTACATACCCTTCTGGTTGTGCCATATACACTTCCTCTTGTAGATCTCCATTTAGAAATGCATTTTTGACATCCATCTGATGCATTTCCCAGCCATTAGTTGCAGCCATAGCAATGACTGCTCTCACTGTATCCATCTTAGCCACTGGACTAAACGTCTCATCATAGTCCAATCCTTGGGTCTGTGCATAACCCTTTGCTACAAATCTTGCTTTATGTCTCTCAATAGAACCATCAGATTTGCACTTCACTTTGTAAACCCATTTACATAACATTCTTGTCCTTTGGTAATGCAACCAAGTCCCATGTATCATTATGAACCAATGCGTCCATCTCAACATCCATTGCTTTCTCCCATACATGCTTTCCAGTAGCCTCTGTATAGCATGTAGGTTCCACATGCTTCACCATAGATGTCATATATGCATAGTGCATAGCAAAATCTCGATATGTCAATCTATCAACTGGATATCTGACTCTTTGGGATCTCCGCAATGCCTGTGGGTCACTCTGAACACCAGTAACTCTAGCATGTGGTGGCACATATCTATCCTGTCTAGCACTAGGTGTGCGTAAAACACGTATGCCAAGCTCCTCATCCAAACTCTCTGAACTAGCACCAGGTGTGCGTAAAACACGTATGCCAAGCTCCTCATCCAAACTCTCTGAACTAGCACCAGGTGTGCGTAAAACAGGTATGCCAAGCTCCTCATCCAAACTCTCTGAACTAGATGACTCATAACCTATAATTCCAATTTCTTCGACTTTCTTTTTGCCTTTATCCATAGCACTACTCCCAGTGCTCACACTCTCATGCCTCAAACGTCCTAACCATGGACGTACAGTACTGCTCTCAGCTTTTGCTGTGCTGCTGGCCCAGACATAGAAGTAGAACTAGAACTTGCTTGTGGCAAGTTCACAGGCACATCAGCCTCAAGTGACTCAATGACACCCTCATCCTTTGCTTTGTACCAACTAGCAAGCTCATCAAACACCACATCTCATGAGATGACCACTTGTCTAGTTTGTGGGTTGTAACATTTGTATGCCTTTCGATCCTGTGTATATCCAACAAATACACATTTTTCTGCCTTAGGATCCAACTTCCTTCTTCTTTCATCAGGCACATGTACATAAGCTATGCATCCTGTGCATATCCAACAAATACACATTTTTCTGCCTTAGGATCCAACTTCCTTCTTCTTTCATCAGGCACATGTACATAAGCTATGCATCCTGTGCATATCCACCAACAAATATACATTTTTCTGCCTTAGGATCCAACTTCCTTCTTCTTTCATCAGGCACATGTACATAAGCTATGCATCCTGTGCATATCCAACAAATACACATTTTTTTGCCTTAGGATCCAACTTCCTTCTTCTTTCATCAGGCACATGTACATAAGCTATGCATCCAAAAACTTTGAGGTGTCCAATGTCTGGCCTATAACCTGTAAGCCGCATCTCTGGCGTGCTTCCATGAATGGCTGTTGTAGGTGTTTTGTTCAATATATACACTGCAGTAGCACATGCTTCTGCCCAATAATAATCTGGCATGCTCTTTTCATTGAGCATTGCCCTGGCCACTTCACATATGACTCTATTCTTTCTCTTAGCCACACCATTTTGTTGAGGTGTATACCTGCAAGTCAATTGTTTTCTTATTCCATGCTTCCTCAAGAAGTGCTCAAAAGCCTTTGAGGTGTATTCACCACCTCCATCTGTCCTCAAACATTTAATCCAACAGCCATATTGCTTTTCTGCAAAAGCTTTGAAATCCATGAACTTTTCCAACACTTCACTCTTCTCTCTGAGAAAGTATATCCATGTCATCCTGCTGAAATCATCAATGAATGTAACAGTATAAACTGCCTTTGATAGATGGGTTTTGTGCAGGACCCCATACATCACTATGTACTATCTCAAGTGGCCTGCTACTCATATTTCCTTCTCTAGGAAACCTCAACCTTGCCTGCTTTCCAAACTGACAGGCTTCACAAACATGCATATTCCCATCATATTTGAATCTAGGCAATCCACTGACAATGCCTCTTGTCTGCATGTTCTTCAATCTTTGTATATTAACATGTCCAATTCTCTTATGCCACATATCAATGTCCTGTACCACATTTTTACTTTTGGAGAACATGGCTGATTTTAGCTCAGGAATTCCAGCATCCAGCTTAAACAATCTGCCTTCTTTCTTGCCTTTAGCAATGACTCTACATCCATGTTTAAAATCCTCAACGAAGCAACCATGCTTGTTGAAACAAACCTGTAATCCCTGTTCCACCATTTGACCAACTGAGGCCAAGCTTTTAGTGATCGAAGGCACATACAATACATCTGACATAGATTTTGTTTGACCATTGTGCATAACCAATGGTACACTTCCAACATGTGTAATGACATGCTGGGTATCATCACCTGTCTCCACATAGCCTTTCACATCCATAGGCTTCATATGCTCAAACCATTCACCATGACATGTCATATGGTTTGATGCTCCTGAGTCCATATACCAAGTATCATCATTCTCAGCATTTGTCATCATAGATCCCACAACATGTTTCATGGCAAACAAATGATTTGCAGTGCCATCATTACTGCTTGATGCATAGTTTCCACCATGTTGTGCATAATTTCCACCATAATGACCACCACGTTGTGCTCTACCCCCTCTCAAATCATTCTGTTTGCGGAAACAATCTCTCGCCATATGACCATATTTGCCACAGTAATGGCATTCCACATCTTGCATAGAATTTTGTTGGCCTTGCTAATGTCCTCTACCACGGGGGTTACCTCTGCCTCTCTGAGGTGTATATCCACGACCACCTCGAGCACCATATGAAGGCTGAAAATTCTGTTGTGGAGACCTGTCCTGCCATCCACGACCATTACCACCACGGCCACGTGATGCAAATCTCCCCCTGTCTCTAAAACCTCTCTGAGAATAGAAAGCCTGATTTCTGCCATTTTCATCATGGCTAGTAGATGCATCCAGAAAAGAATCACTGAGTTTGATTTCCTCAACAAGTAAGAGTGAAACCAACTCATCAAAGTCTGGTAAACCTGTACTCCGAACAGAGATGGATGTATCAAAAGATTTGTATTCCTTTTGCCAAGACCACGCAAGGTAATATCCACCAAATCATCATCAGGCATGGGGGCATTTATTGTTGCCAATGCATCTGCAAACTTCTTGATTTCTTGCACATAATCATGGATGCTCCTTTTATTCCTTTTCACATTATGTATCTGCTGTTGCAATTGAGACTTGCGAGCACTCGTGTTTGTATCAAACATCTTTACCAAAGTATCCCATGCATCTTTGGGATTCTCAGCATCCTGTATGTGTATGAGCATAGCATTAGAAATACATATAGACAGATAATGCAGCACTTTGAATGCTCTTTCTGACCATTGCTTATGAGCAATAACCTGCTACTGTGTAGGTTGTCGAGGTAGCTCAGGCTTTGGCTCAACACCTGTAATGAGATTCCAAAAACCTTTTCCTTTCAAGAAACTTTTTATCCTGTACTTCCATGCCTGGAAGTTCTTCCTATCCAGCTTTTCACCAACAATCTGTACTGGATTATCCGACATGTTTGCTTAATGTGCACCTTCTGCACTCGTCCAAATCTGTAAATGAGCCTTCCTCAGCTCAACCACACTCCAATGAGTGTTCCAGATACTCCAAAGTAACCACAAATCTTCAAATTTGATGTAGACAATTAACCTGTATGCATCCAAGATGAACTGACTCACGCAGTCCGAGATACCCTGTTTTGATGCGCTTTCCAAGGCTCCAAATCACAATGTAGTGGTGCAATCAAGTATGGACAACTTGTATTGACACCTAAACAACCTCAATGTTGAATATCAACACCATTTGACATGTGTACATATCAATTTTTGAAAAACCCCTTTCTCTGTTTTGGAAAAATATCAGAAAAACCAAAAAAACCAGTAGTAAAATGGCTCTAATTTCTTCAATATTTGTCCAAATTGAGCAACCAGGCATTCATTAGCTTAGCAATAGTGTCCACTAACTCCACGTAAGAGGAATTTGTCCAATTGTTTAAGACCAAAGATTAATTGCTCAATTAAAATTGCTCTGTTTCTCTGCTACCAGTGGACAGGCTTTTTAATCAGCTCATTCCCAACTCAATTAGGCATAATTGATCAAACCAACCATGTAGCCCTCTTCTCCAATGTGTGTAGCAACCTATTGCTAAAGCAATTGTGGAAGTTATCAACCAACCAACAAGTAGGAATCGATCTCCTCGTACCAAAATGATCAATTTTCTGCCCTGTTTCTCTGTTGGAGCTGCGCCGCCTGCTCTACAGGGATTTGTGAGTGTTTGAGTTTGTAATTGGTGAGGTGATTAAGTCCCCAACACACTTGGTATGTGTGCAACCAGTAAATGCTTGGATTTTTGCCAAAAACACGCTCCAAATGCATCAAATCTTCACCTCCTTTTCTCTGTTTTGTGAGAGCTCAAAAACCAGAAATTTCCATACATTCATATGCATCCAAATTGCTCCAAAATCAGTATAGGGCTTGCATAGGAGTTGCCAATACATCTCTCCTTGTCAGATACATATGTCTTTTGCCAGATTTACATGTATTTCCACCATACATCAATGCTTTCAAGCTTTAATGGAAAGCTTCCAAAAACCAAAAATTTTCTTTGCTTTGATTTGCTCTAACTTGCTTTGCTTTTGCCTGAATCACCTGCAATCTGCTTCAAGGATGTTTAGAAGACCTTACCCGGTAGGCCAAGCTCTCAGATCTAATAAGAGTCGGTGTGCTCCAAGCTTCACAGCTCCAATGGCAAGCTTCACAGCTTCTCTTCACAGCTTCTTCTCCCTCTTCACTCACTCACTCATAAACCCTAATAAATAGCACAAGGCTCTGATACCATGTTGAAAGAACGGTAGAGGGGGAGGAGACACACACACAGGAGCAAACCCTAATGTATATTGCAAACCCTAACCATAGAGGGAAGCCATCTCCACTCTCACACAATGCATAATGCCATAATCCATAATACACACAACACTATGAGTTGTGTCCACACACATCTAACCCTAGCTAATGTCCACACACCATGACCAGCTGGACACGCGATCATTTATGTCTCACACATGTTCCTACCTAACATGCCAGCACATAGCATAGCTGGCTCACACTGACATCGAGCTTGAATCTCAACAGACCATAGGGGTAAGTCACAAAGGGGTTCCTTCAGGGAGATTCCTTAAAGAAGTTACCACAAAGTTATCATCAAAGTCTATGGTACTTCTACAGCACAGCTCAGAGTTTTATGATTTTTTGAGTACAAGGCATTATGTAAGATTGAATCAAGGATTCCTTCTAGGAATATCCCAGTTAATTATTTGTCAAAGAATTTGTCATTGTCAAAGCATCGAGGGTGAAGATATCTCACTTTGTTGATGTAGTCTCTGATTGATTCTTTCTCTTGCTGTTTGGCATGGTAAAGTTGATCGACTGGGCTCCATAAGGTCCCCTAGTGGGATTACCCAATTGTGAAAGCAGTCTTCAAGGTGTCAAAGTCAACCTTGTCTTATGGTTTCAGTAATTGAAACCACTGACCCACCTTTCCTTCTAGTAAGGGCAAAGGCACTTACCCGTACTACAAGGTCATCAGACCGACCATCATAAGTGTTGCACATTTAATCAAACACTTCCAAGCTCATAATGTGGTCTTCAATCCCATTGAACTTGGGCATGAATTTTGTGATTTGCATAGGTTTGATAGTATTTCTGTGTCTAGGGTTCAATCTACTAGTAGAGCTGTAGCCTCCTCAATGGTGGTATTGTTGCTAGCCCCCTCCCTATTTGGGATGCTATCCTCAAGATATCTTTAGTGGTGGTTAGAGCAGAGGGTAGTGGTGTAGGTGGAGGTTGAGGCAAGGCAGTGGCTATGAATGATAGTACATGTGTGGGTAGGTTGGTAGAGGCATGGTATATACTAGGTGTTACCCTTGCCCCTAAGGCAAGACTATGGTAGGTAGCCATGGCTGGTTTGTACTGTGGCATGCATGATCCTCCTAGAATTGGGTCTAGTTGGAAGCTCCCTGCTCTACGTTGCAAGATTCTCGTAGTCATGTACATGGCAGCTTGGATTAACTCTTCAAACCTAGTGGCTTGGGTTGTTGTTGTGGTAGCCATGGCTGGTTTGTACTGTGGCATGCATGATCCTCCTAGAATTGGGTCTAGTTGGAAGCTCCCTGCTTTGCGTTGCAAGATTCTCGTAGTCATGTACATGGCAGCTTGGATTAACTCTTCAACCCTAGTGGCTTGGGTTGTTGTTGTGGTCTTTGTGGTCATATTGAACCTAAATCCCCTTGCAATGCTCATATTGAGATCTATTGATATAAAGCTAGAAGGAACGGTGGTCTCTAGGCTGTTTCGAACACCCCAAGGATTGTGTTTTGAGAGCTAGCTGAGCTTAAAGCTATAGACGTAATTACTGTATGTTGACCCTTCTAGTTGTGGTTCTTTTTAGGATTGATGCTTCTCGTTTCTAAGCCAAAATGGTTAGGGTTCATATTGGGAGCGAATTCCTCCATGCTTGGTCTTTCAAGCGGGCGTCTCTCACTTGTTGGACAATTTGATGATTCTTTGACTCCTACTCCTCGGTCGGACCTCCTGTGATAATGTTTCTTATGACGTCTACAAAACTCCTTTGAGTAGTGGTGGGGGAGTTAGGCACTCCAACTTCTTGATCCATTTGGGTCCTTGAAGAGATATGTGGTCCATTTGGGTCCTTGAAGAGATATGTGGCCTCACGGATTACGAAGTGTGCAAAGATTCCTCTTGAGAAGGTGCTCTTGATTCAGCATCGTTTGAGGCATTCTCCTTGAGCATGGGATTGAGGCCGAAATCATACCTGACCTTGTGTACATGTAAGGGTGTGATCAGCTTACCTGCTAAGTAAAGCAGTGGTCCTCCATATTGTGGATTCAGTTGAATTTTTTATGTTTTTTAGACTCTGTTGACTTGTGAACATGCATTCACAATTTGAGGACGTGTGTTCCTAAGTTGAGAACATGTGCTCCCGCATAGGCATGTGTGTGGCTAAGTTGAGAACATGTGCTCTCGCATAGGCATGTGTGTGGCTAAGTGATTTGGGAATGTGCATGACCAAGTGAGTTGGCAACGTGTATGGCCTTATCTTAGGAGTGTTCATGGGGAACTAGGAATATTAAGTGGATTGATTCATTTGTGAACCTACAATCTGAGATAGGAACGTGCAAGACTAAGAAAGATAAGAATGTGCGTGGCTAAGAGTATGTGGACTTATGAACGTGCATTCATAAGTGAGAAAATGTATTTTCCCACTTTGGCATATGCGTACATAATTCTGACATGTCTTCCACTTGTAGTGGTGGAAATTTACGGCGGCCACATGATGGTGTGGTCAGTTTTCATTCGTTTTTATCATCATGGGCATTAATCTGACCTTTCCTTAATGAGAATATATTATTGTGCAGATCTTCCCTAATAGACTTAGATGTGTGTGTTCTTGCTTGTGAACGTGCATATGCAATCCCAGCATACATAGGTAAACCAGAGAGCATGTCTTTTGTGTTTTGGTCTAAAAATCTTTAACTTTGACCTCTAATTTCTCCTTAATGGTGCACATTTTTGGCTTTTTGATTTAATAGCATGCTTTTTCTTTCCCTACAATGATGCACAGAATGCAATCTAATATTCTTTCTACAAATTAATTCCTAAAATGAACAAAAACTAAAAAAATTACAAATGCAAGAAAGAACTAGCCAAAATCAAAGGAACTTGAATCGAACACTTACTTGTGATCATGTAACTCAAGCCTAAAGGATTTCTCCACTCTCCATTGCATCAAGATGGGAAAAATAAACCGTAAAACAACAAAAAAAAGAGTTAAACCAATGGATTTGCACTTTAACCAGGTTGTGTCAATACTCCAAATGTAAAGTTGTTAACCCATTTTAGGATTAACAAGGTTTGCCACACTTGATTATATATTAAAGCATGAGTAATTGACGTCAAATGTCAAGGATGGACATACCAACCTCATGTATAAACAAGCCATGAAGCAATGGTGTCCAAATCTTAAACTTGGGCGAGTGCTTGTAAAGGTCCAATGGATAATTAATGGTGTTTCTTGCTCCAAGAGAATGTGGTAGTGAGCTAGGATGTGATCTCTAGTATTGCAATGCATCAATGTATTATGAGATGAAGTAATGTATAAGAAATAGGCCAAATAGAAGCTTTGGGCACATGCTCAGTCATAGTCTACGTCTATGTGTAAACTTATGGTCATGTATATAAGGTAATTTCTCTCATAATGCAAGGACGTTGTCCCATTGTGCAACTGAGCTTTCCCTCTTGGTAAACCTCCTCTCTAATCTTCTCTCTAATGCATGCTAGTGAGTGTGTGTGAGTGATTTGAGGTGAGAGGAGGGAGTAGTGCCCTTAGTGTAACACAACGGGATGACAAAGCTGGTGGCAGAAGATGAATGGTAAGCTACCCATGGTGTTGTTGAGCTTGGAGACCTCAAGGGTTACAAGCTTGGCCCTATTAAAAAGATCCTTAGGACATGTTGAGGTGAGTGGTCCCTCTCGAAGCTATCTCTTAGCCTTAACATTTTTGGCGCGGTTGTCGGGAGCAATTCCTTTGCTTTATTATGTGTTTTTCTCTAATAGTGGTTTACCCATTACTCACACTCTTGAATAGTGGAGTGCCATAAACAAGAGTGGGATCTGATGGAGACCTATGTGATTTTTACCGTCTTTTATCTCTTTTTCTCATATTTCAAGAGTGTGCTTTTGCCTAATTTGTTGCTTGATTTGCTATTTTGATGGTGTTTAGTGTTGCCTATAGCATGCACATAGTAGAGATAGGTTTAGTTCACACCATTTACATCAAACGATAGAGTAGCATTGCATTTTAGCTCTCTTTCATGTGTTAATATAGAACTTGTTGCTTAAATTTTGCATGATTATACAAGTTTTTTGTTATATTTTAGCACTTTAGATTGTTAGGATGCATATTAGGTAGCTAGATCATTAAAAAATTCCATTAAAAATGCATGTAAACTCTTGATTTTGGCCATTCTTGGACTAGTTTTATGGATTAAGAAGGTGATTAATGAGCTTCAAGAGTTGAGAAATTCAAAAAACTAGGGACTCTAATGGACATTGGGATTAATGGGGGTGTCAAAAGTGAGGAGCATGGATTAAATTTCAATGTGTTTACATCAAATCACACTACCCATGTTGGTGGAATGCTTTCATCTCAAGCGTTCATCACAAGCCATGGCTCTTGTTAAGGGCTAGCAGAGAGAATGTGGGTTTCATTTAGTTAATAGTTACACTTTGGGGAAGTAAGTGAAGGATAGGATAGTTAGCAACTAGATTAATCTTCATTGATTCTGCATAATTCTTAGGCTTTGGTTATTCAATTAGGTAGGGTGATTAGAGAATTATTAGGCTCTTTCTCTTTTTTCTTTTATCCTCTCCCTTCTCTCCTCCTCCCTTCTCCATTCTCTCTCATTGTTAACATTACCATTGCTGGACTATAGGAGTTGGAGTAGGTACATGAGCCAGTGGGGTACTCTTAATATGGGAGGCCAAATTGGTCTTAATAAAGATTACATTAGAGTGCATTAAAGGTAGATGCACTATATGTGGCTAACAACATCCTTTGTTGAGTATGGCTCAGTGTTAGAAAAAAACTATCTTTTAGTGTATTTTTCATGATTCAAATTGAGAGAAAAAACGGTTGTAATTTTTCTTAGCCTTGAATTTAAAGATTCAAATTTTTGAGATTTTAGGTATAAAACCATTAATCTATATGTATTTTTAAATAAAAAACCAGTTGGACTTGAAGGTTGTCCTTTTTTAAACTAGTTAGAAAAAAAGTTTATTTCTGACACTGGTTACTATGGCTAGGTCACCCTCAGGACTAAGGGCCACGGGGTCTTAAAGGCCCTTATCAGGTGATATCAATGGATGGCATTGATCAAAAACCATGACATCTTTTTTGGGCCGTTGATTAAAGTAAACTAGGTTACTAAGTGATCATAGTTTACTTCCTAGTTTACTAAACAGGCACAGTTTACTTCCTAGTTTACTAAGCGATCCTAGTTTACTTCCTAGTTTACTTTCTAGTTTACTAAGCGGGCATAGTTTACTTCCTAGTTTACATCATGGAATGAGGGTGAATTTGGGTTTGGGACTTAGAAAATTTTGGAGCAAAATGTTATGTGCAAAAGAGGATTTGAACTCAGGACCTCGGGTCACCATTGGAAACATCTTACCACTACACTATACCTTTAAGCAATGAAACTTTGTGGTTTCAAGCCATTATATTCTATGTTTTTCACCCCTAGTTTACTAACCCTAGTTTACTTTATCTGACGATCCAAAAAGACATCGTAGTTTTGATCAATATCATCCATTGATATCACCTGACAAGGGTCTTTAAGACCCCGTGGCACTTAGTCTTGAGGCTAGCTCACGAGATGGTTTGAATTTGGAGGCCACACCTATCGCTAGAGTCAAACATCAATATAAACAGGAGCAGGATGTAACACACACAAGAGAAGCAAACCCTAATCCATAACCATCAATCATAAAGAAGGAGAGAAGCCATAGTCTCCATCTCTCTCACACACACAAAGGAGAACACACATAGTGTTATGTCCACACTACACATGACCAGCTGGACGCGGTCATAAACACACCACACGATATCTATCTACCATACTGTCACTCTGTCAGCACCCATGTGCTATCCTCCAGCTGTATACGAGCTTGATATTTCAACACTCCCCCTCAAGCTCGACATGTCCATCTCTAGGACTCCCAATCTAGTACGGAAATACTCGAACTTATCCTTACCAAGTGCTTTGGTAAAGATATCTGCAACCTGCTCATCTGTCTGTACATATGTCAAATCAACATGCCCATCTAGCACCTTCTCTCTGATGAAATGATAGTGGACCTCAATATGTTTGGTCCTGGCATGATAAATTGGGTTGCTAGCGAGCTGAATACTACTCATGTTGTCATAATGAATGACAACTCTCATATCACTCTGTATCCTGACATCATCTAGCAACTTCTTCAACCACATAGCCTCACATGCAGCTATGGCTGCTCCACGATACTCTGCCTCTGTGGTAGATAAAGCAACTGTAGGTTGCTTTTTACTGCTCCAACTCACAGCTCCACTACCAAGGCTGAAAACATAGCCACTGGTAGATCTCCTGTCATATGCACTACCGGCCCAATCTGCATCTGTATATCCATAGACATGCATGTCTTTTCCTGCCTCATAGAAAAGACCATAATGCGCGGTAGTTTTGACATATCTTAGAATCCGTCTCACAGCATCCAAGTGAGGTTTACGAGGACTCTGCATAAACTGACTCACCAAACCAACTGCATAACTGATATCTGGCCTCGTAATGGTCATGTAGATAAGACTACCAACCATTTTCCTGTACATGGTGATATCATCAAGCTCATCACCCAAATCAGCCCTAAGCTTCATGTTTTGCTCTAATGGTGTCAACATTGGTTTGCATGCTGTCATACCATACTTTGCCAGCATGTCAAGTGCATATTGCCTTTGCACCAACCATATACCCTGGCTTGTTCTAATCACTTCAATGCCAAGAAAGAACCTTAAATCTCCAAGGTCTTTCATATCAAACTCTTTGCATAAAGAGGCCTTAACCTCATCAATGCCTTTCCCACAATCACCTGTGATAATCAAATCATCAACATAAATGACTATCATCACGATACCATCATGTGTCTTCTTCACATAAAGTGAAGAGTCTGCATTTCCAACCACAAATCCAATACTGACAAGATATCTGCTGATTTTGTCACTCCAAGCACGAGGTGCTTGCTTCAAACCATAGAGTGCTTTCTTTAACCTGCAAACAAAAGTCGGATATTTTGGATGTACATAACCTTCTGGCTGTTCCATGTACACCTCTTCTTGTAGATCACCATTCAAGAAAGCATTTTTGACATCCATTTGATGTAAAGCCCAACCTTTTTGTGCTGCTAATGCAATGATAGACCTCACTGTAGCCATTTTAGCCACTGGGCTGAAAGTTTCATCATAATCAAGACCATAAGTTTGTGCATATCCTTTAGCGACCAGCCTTGCCTTATGTCTCTCTAGGCTGCCATCTGACTTGCACTTTACCTTATACACCCATTTGCATCCAATTGCATTCTTTCCTTTAGGTAACTCAGCCAATTCCCATGTATCATTTTTGTCCAAAGCATTCATCTCTTCATCCATGGCTTTCTGCCATACATGCTCTCCAATAGCCTCTGAATAGCATGTAGGTTCCACATGCTTTACCATAGATGTCATGTATGCATAATGCATAGCAAAATCCCTATATGTCAATCTTTCAACTGGATATCTGACTCTCTGGGATCTCCGCAATGCATGCGGATCACTCTGTACACCTGTAACTCTGGCATGTGGTGGCACATATCTGTCCTGCCTAGCACCAGGTGTGCGTACAACAGGTATCCCTAGCTCCTCATCCAAACTCTCTGAGCTAGAGGACTCATAGCCTGTGATTCCAATTCCTTCGACTTTCTTCTTGCCTTTATCCATAGCACTACTCCCAGTGCTCGCACTCTCATGCCTCAATCGTCCTGACCATGGACGTACACTGCTACTACTCTCAGCTTCTGCTGATGGCCCAGACATAGTAGTAGAGCTAGAACTTGCTTGTGATGGCAAGTTCACAGGTACATTAGCCTCAAGTGTGTCAATGACTCCCTCATCTTTGGCTTTATACCAACTAGCAAGCTCATCAAATACAACATCTCGTGAGATGACTACTTGTCTAGTTTGAGGGTTATAGCATTTGTAAGCCTTTCGATCCTGCGCATATCCAACAAATACACATTTCTTTGCCTTAGGATCCAACTTCCGTCTTCTTTCATCAGGCACATGAACATAAGCTACACATCCAAAGACTTTGAGATGTCCAATGTCTGGCCTGTAACCTGTTAGCCGCATCTCAGGCGTGCTTCCATGAATGGCTGCTGTAGGTGATTTGTTCAGGATATACACTGCAGTAGCACATGCTTCTGCCCAATAGTAATCTGGCATGCTCTTTTCATTGAGCATTGCCCTTGCCACTTCACATATGACACGATTCTTTCTCTCAGCCACACCATTCTGCTGAGGTGTATACCTGCATGTCAACTGTCTTCTTATCCCATGCTTTCGCAAGAAATGCTCAAATGCTTTTGAGGTGTATTCACCACCTCCATCTGTTCTCAGACACTTAATCCAACAGCCATATTGTTTTTCTACAAGAGCTTTGAAATCCATGAATTTTTCCAGCACTTCACTCTTCTCTCTCAAAAAATATATCCATGTCATCCTGCTGAAGTCATCTATAAATGTCAAATAGTATAGACTTCCTTTGATAGATGGATTTTGTGCTGGGCCCCATACATCACTGTGCACTATCTCAAGTGGTCTATTACTCATGTTTCCTTCTCTAGGAAACCTCAACCTTGCCTGCTTTCCAAACTGACAGGCTTCACAAACATGCATATGTCCATCATATTTAAATCGAGGCAATCCACTGACAATGCCCCTTGTTTGCATGTTCTTTAATCTCTGTATATTGACATGTCCAATCCTCTTGTGCCACATGTCAATGTCCTGCACAATCCCATTGCTCTTTGAAAACATGGCTGAGCTCAATTCTGGTATGCCTGCATCCAATTTGAACAACCTTCCTTCCTTCTTGCCCTTGGCAATCAATCTACAGCCATGCTTAAAATCTTCCACAAAACAGCCTTTCTCATTGAATCTTACTTGTAATCCCTGCTCAACCATTTGGCCTACTGATGCCAAACTCTTTGTAATGGATGGTACATATAACACTTCTGACATATTTTTCACATTTCCATCATGCATCTTCAAAGGCACACTGCCAACATGTGTTATAAGATGCTGAGTATCATCTCCTGTGACCACATAGCCATTTGTATCCAATGGTTGCATCTTCTCAAACCACTCACCATGACATGTCATGTGGTTTGAGGCACATGAATCCATATACCATGACTCATCTCGAGCATTCTGAGAATCCATTGTCCCCATAACATGCTTCATTGCAAAAAGATGGTTTGAACTCCCATCATTGTTACTGGTAGATGCATAATTTCCATGTTGTGGTCTTCCATTCCTCGCATCATTCTGCTTTTTGTAACAATCTTTTGCCAAATGTCCAAGTTTGCCACAATAGTAACATTCAATCCCATTCAAATTTTGTTGAGGACCTTGCCATCGTCCTCTACCACGAGCACCTGTTCCAAATCTCCCCCTATGGGATTGAAATCCACGACCTCCACGTGATCCAAATGATGACAGTGAATTCTGAAAATTCTGATTTGATTGTGGTTGAGTAGACCTGTCATTCCAACCACGTCCTCCACCACGGCCTCGAGGGGTAAATCTTCCCCTGCCTCGAGAGCCTCTAGATGAGTAAAAAGCCTGATTTCTTGCATGTTCATCATTGCTTGACGAGGATGCACCACCTGTAACACTCATACCACCAAGGCCAAGCTTCAATTCTTCCACAATGAGCAATGACACAAGCTCATTAAAGTCTGGCATTCCTCCCAACCTTACTGAGATGGAAGTGTCAAAAGATTTGTATTCTTTGCCTAAACCACGCAATGTGAGTGCAACCAAATCATCATCATCCATTGGGGCATGAATCGATGACAAGGAATCTGCATAACCCTTGATTTCCTGAACATACTCATGTATACTCCTATTCCTTCGTGTTACACTGTGAATCTGTTGCTTTAGTTGTATTTTCCTTGCACCAGTGTCTGTCTCATACATTCGGCACAATATACCCCATGCTTCTTTCGGTGTATCTGCATCTTGGATGTGAATAAGCAAGGCATCTGTTACACATATTGAAAAATAATGCAACACCTTCGAAGATCGCTCTACCCATTGCTTGTGAGCCAGTAACTGAGCATTATTTGGTTGAGGAGGTAGGTATGGCTCCGGATCTTCCTCCGAGACAAGACTCCATAAACCTTTGCCTTTCAAAAAACTCTTCATTCGAAACTTCCACACTTGAAAGTTAGTGCGATCAAGCTTCTCTCCAACAATCTGTATCGGACCATCTCCCATTGTTGCAAAAATTGAGTAGATGGACCCTTTCGATCACAATGTATGAAGTACCTGTAATGCTCCAAATCTCTCCAAATCACATCAAATGCTTGCAAATTGTGTGCATTAACATCCCACAATGATTCATCAACAATGTATACTGGATCAAAGTTGAAACCAAATGAAACTCCTTCACAAAAAATTTTCTGGTTTTTTTTCTCGCCAGAGAACCAGTCAAAGATCTTGCTCTAAATCCTTCAAATCTTGTCCAAATGCAATGATTCAACTTGCATTAGCTTCCCAACACATTGCTCCAACATATCCTAGAAGGGTTTGATCAAATTCTTCAAGGGGAATGAGAACCACCAATTTTTGTAACCTCTGGTTTGAATTTTTCTGCATCTGTCAGGTACCACCTCTCACTAAAAATGCTCTATCTCCTTCAAATCTTCTCCAAATCCAAAACTTTTTGATTCAAAAGTTTAGCAACTCATAGGACTCTACTTGTACCAGAGGAATTTGGCCAATTTGATATAGACAAGGATTAATGCCTTGATTAAAACTGCTCTGTTTTTGGACAGACTTTCTGAAAACCTGTAAACCTCTGCTAATTGAGTTCAATGAGCTCCAAATCCTTCAAGTAAGGTTCCCAAGTGTTAATGTCAGCTCCAAACAAGGATTTGCTAAGCTCCAAGTGACTTCAACCTCATGAGAAGACTTTGTAATGAGCAAATATGATTGATTTTGATGAAAGCTGTCCAATTCCTGCATGAACTAGCGCCGCCTGCTCCTGAGGGCTGTAGATGAGGGGCAAATCACAATTAATATGATAAGACTCTTAGCAATGACCTAAACTACCTTGCTCTTGAAGGGTTTAGCTCAATTTTGCCTCTAGCTCCTGCAATTGATCCTCCACGGGGGGTATGTCCACTGGTTTTGTGAAAAACCAGAAACATTTGCATAAATCCACTTTCTCTTGATTTTACTCAAATCTGTATGCATCAATCTGCTTCAAGATTCTGTATGTTGCTTGTGCCCACTTTGCTAATACATTTGCAAGCCCAAATACATGTGCCTTTGTGTATACATTTTCCAAGAGTATACATTCACTTCAAGCTTTCCATGAAAGCTTAGAGAAAAAACCAGAATTTTTCCTTTGCTTTATGCCCTTCAATCTTCACTGAACCTGCTCTTTGATACCTGCAATCCGCAGAGGGGGTCTTGCTACACTCACCAATGGTCCTTAGCTCTCAGATCTGATGCCTGTGTGTGCTCCACAGCTTTTCCTTTGCTCCAAGCTCCAATGGCTTCCTTTACAGCTTTTTCTTCTTCTTCTCTCTTCTCTCACTCACTCACTCAACTCAGCTAATGAGCTCTAGGCTCTGATACCATGATAAAAAACAGGAGCAGGATGTAACACACACAAGAGAAGCAAACCCTAATCCATAACCATCAATCATAAAGAAGGAGAGAAGCCATAGTCTCCATCTCTCTCACACACACAAAGGAGAACACACATAGTGTTATGTCCACACTACACATGACCAGCTGGACGCGGTCATAAACACACCACACGATATCTATCTACCATACTGTCACTCTGTCAGCACCCATGTGCTATCCTCCAGCTGTATACGAGCTTGATATTTCAACAAGGTACTCGTGCAACTCCAACAAACGATGATATGTCTGGTTATTAATATCTAGCCAGCTACTTGATTTCTTACATCGTCAAAGCAATCGTGAGCCTGGCACGCTGTGATGACTGGCATGATTACTATTGTGAACCAGTCGGATATGTGGCTGACATGATCTCGTCAAAGGCCAGTGCTGTGTGATTGAGGCCAACTGAATGAGATGATTACACATTAGCCGTGATTTCTGACATGGCCATCGAGATTTTGTAGGAGTTCCTGATCACGCCGACTTGATCCCATCAGAAGCCACTGTGATTTCTACATTAGCAGGTCGGTTCGTGATCCTGTAGCCTAGCTCACGTTGTTTTGTTTTAAGTTGGTTTTGTTTGAAGTGTTTGTTTCTAGTGCAAATCTCCATAAGCAAGCAAAGTAAAAACCAGAAAGAATGTAAAAACAATATAAAATTTTAAAAATCCAAACAAATTAAAAATTTCCAAAACACAAACAAACTAGAAAAAATCAAAAACACAAATCAAATTAGAAAGACCCAAAAAACCCAAAATAAGATCTTTATTGAGAGTGTCACCCTGCTTCAAACTGCACACAACAGTATGGCCAACATGAGGGACCCAAGTACATTAATACTAGGACCAAGTTTGACATCGGGGTTCAATCAAGTGTTGAGGCCTATGTCTCCTATTCAAACGCTGATACCCTCTACTATAATAGAATGAGGGTGTAGCAGTGAAAATAGAATGAGGGTGTAGCAGCGAAAATAGCAACACTTTTATAACTAGAAGGGTAGGGAGATGTCAGGCCCATTTTGTTACTTAAAAAGCTGCTATTTTCATTACCAAACAACGAGATCGTTGTTCAGCAATTGAAATCTTGCTACTCATATTTTGCTATTTAGCCAATTGCTGAGTAGGTGATATTTTATTGCTCTTTTCACACTGCTGATGAGCAGCGAAGGTAATGCATGAAAAAAAAGGCTAGGGTAGACTGGGGAGTTTGCACAGGACTCCCTAGTTTGCCCTAGCTCTTTTTTAAAATTAAAACAGAGTCAGAGATACAAACATAAACATGAAAAGACATAAATTGAGAACAATGCAAGTGAGCCCAAAATGTATTATATTTTGCGAATTGTCGGGCATTTGGCCATATACAAAAAATAAATCAAAGAAGAGGAGGCTGATAGGAATCCTCTTCAGATTTCGAGTGCTCATCATCATCGTCTTCATCCTCCTCTTCACTTCCTTCTACCACTTCATGCTTGTAATCTAGATCTTCCTCTTCCTCTTCCCCTTCATCCTACATACATGCAAACAAGAGCAAGGTAAGAGAAGGGTTGTTTCACTACTTAACTTATCTGCTTAAGTCTCCAAAACGGACTTAACCGTATGCCTCACGTATGCATCCACACCCATAATTGTGGACAGAGGGCTCTATAGCCATAGTCTTACTCCTTCTTTGTTGGGTCATGCCCAACAACCTCCCTCTACAAAAAACAATTAAGAAAATATATAGATAGTTAAAGGGAATAATATAGTACAAAATAAAATGAAAGAGGAGGAGGAAATGATTAGTAAAAAAGGTATGAAACGAGCAATGAAGGAGGAATTTCCTCCCGAGATGAAGTGTGAAGCCCCTCACTTCTATTGTCGGGAAGCACTCACCACCACTTGTTGTTGAAAAGCACGTGGGTGCTTTCTCATGAAGCTTCGCGCGTGCCTCTACTCCTCTTGCGAGCAAACACTAGGCTTTTCCAAATTGTTCTTTGTCACTCTCTTGATGTTTTCTCTCCTATTAGATAGAAAAAGCTTTATTATTCTCTTCATCCATTGTGGAATGATGAACTTCATCTTGAGCACATCAATGACATATTGCTTTGAGATCTCGTCTTGTTCTTTCCACTTTTTGAAGGAGTTTGTGAACTCTACTCCAGGTTAGCAAGTACATGAATGTGGTTCATGGTTTGCTTCTCTAATGTATTGGAACCCCATATTTTCATTGAGCTTCCATTAGATATAGACATTAATGAAGCAACACATATGGATCTATCATAAGATAGGATAGATTCATGATCTTGACATTGTTTCCCTTCTCAAAAGTTTTCAACTATCTTTATTTTTTTGCTCAAAACATGGCTCTAAGGGCTTTGATGGATGTTTTTTTTAAACTATAATTATTTTCTATGTGTATGTGACATGTATAACTTAAATTAAGCACTCAACAACTCTTTGGAACTTTATGTAGTAGTGAGAATAGTAGCGAATTTTTGTTGCTATGCTCGTTACTACTTAAGAGCAAAATTTCGATGCTGGGCAGCAAAAGAATAGTGAATTTTTACTGCTATGATCGTTGTTGAGGAGTAGTGATAGAATTGTTTGATATCTCGATAAAATAAACGCTACTATAATGTTGCTATGTCCTCGACATGTTGTAGTTCTCGACCATGCCATGGAATATAACCTTGCACGTGCCTACTTGTGTTGCAACCACATTGATGGCATTCAGACCATTGGACATACCAATCCAGACCATTGATTTTCTCCTTTTCCTGGCGAGAGAGATAATTAGGACACAAAAAATTAATTAAGTAATATAGCTTGAACATGAAACAAATAATATAAAATTTAAGTCAATATGTGTTTGCCAATCACATATATAATACTCACCAATCTCTAGTTGTGACAAAACCAACCTTGTTTGATTAGTACATCATCTTCAACTCAGTAAAGTATGGCATAAATAAATCAACATGAGACACAAAACCGTTAAACCCTACAAATCCAAGAACTCACATTAGAAAGTATGGTTTCCTTGGTCCAGAGTGAGACCAAATAAGGAGTAGAAATTATTAAGGACATGACAAGGCCATCACTCTAGTGCTTTTACTGTCGTAGACCACACAAGATAGTAGATTGTCTTGTCTAAATACCAAACACAATAGAATCAACACCACTCAACATTGTTAGTGTACATACTATACCATTAAATGTGTGAACCGAAACAAAATCTACCAATGCTAAAACTTTAAAATGGGTTGAGGAAAATGTTGTGGCACAACAGACTAGCAAGGATGAAGCACAAAAATCGAAAGAAAACTAAACATAGACAAACAAACCTCTAACCAAACAAAATCTCAACTAAAGAAATGAAATCTAGAATCTCAAAAACTAAACAAAACCAAGGATAAGCAGAACGTGGAGATCAAAACAAGCTCAAATGAGGATAGGAAAATTAATAAAAGTCTCACCAAAGGAACTCAAGTCAACCCTTAATGTAGGAACATTGTTAATCCCGTTTTGGATTAACAAACATGATCCTCCAATTTAGGACATTAATAAGTGTCATGAAACGGCACTATAAAAGTTGTACATTATGAGATATTGGCCACCTAAGGCCTAGTAAGTAAGTTTTGGGCGCCCAAGTGTGAATAAGGGCCAAATGTATATAAGGCATTTTCTTATAATGAAAAGACACAATCCCCTTTGAGCTATAGAGAGCTCTCCCTTGTGTCTTGAGAGAGACTGAGAGAGAGAGAGAGAGAGCATTCTAGCATTTTTCATCTTTTATTCTTGTGTGATTCATGCTTGTGTGAGAGAGTGATTGCCTTATGCAACGGTGTGAGCAACTCTACGGCAGTGTGACAGCATGGAGGTGGAGCTTTGGAGATTGGAGCTTAATAAGCGAGCTTGGAGGCCTCAAGGGACTCAAGTTCAAAGCATTGGTAAGTGCCCTTGTGATCTATTGCTCATCCTTTAGGTGAATGTGTTGAGCTCCCTCTTGGAGGTGTGGTAGTCCATAACATTTTTGGCACCGCGGCCAGGGAAACACCTTTGTTTCTTCCATCCTCTTTGAGTTTCAGCTCCCATTGCATAAGATTCACGATTGCCCTTGCATTATGGTAGTGCATTGTGTAGAAAATGAATGGATAAGATTTGTGTGGTAGGAAGAAATTGTGAGAAATTGGTTGTGATGTTGTGTATGTTTGTGGAATGGTCTTAGGATAGAGCTTCACTTTGTTTTCCTGTTAATTTTGATATTTGCATCATTGGAAGCACCAACGTGAATGAACAGTTGGTGCTCTTTAAAAAAAAAAATCACAAAAATAAAAAACATAAGGAGCCATTGACTGTGTGAAAAACTTGCATTCCATTCCTTAGGTGTGGCACAATCAATTTGGGATCAATTGGATAAGTATTTCGTACCCAAAATCATAAACTTTTGATGCGGGAAGTTCCATGTGATACTACAGAAAAATGTTCATGCCATGAACATTTTATGCAACTTCATGCCCCACGCTTTCGAAATTAGCACCGCAATTAACGCTGCAAATCATGGGATTGCCTTGCCAAAAATAGGCAACCTTATCCTGACACCTCTAACACCATGAAGTCTGCCAAAATTTTAATCATGTAAAAGTTCAGCAAAACTTTCAAGACGTGAAAGTTTCGAGAAAATCTTCACGGCGTGAATCCTTTTGTGTTCATGACGTGAACTTTTTTTGTAGACTCACGGTTTGGTCCAATCCACAAATAGTCAGGCCAAGGCCACAAAGGTCGGTAAGGGAGAGCATCCTATAGCAAAGAGAGGGGGTCTAACCTGAAAGGCAAAAATCTTTGAGCACGTGAAAGTGCATAATAACGTTCACGCTATGAACCTTTTTCTAACTTTTCACGCTGTGAACCTTTTTCTGAATTTTCACGTTATGAACCATTCTTTGCAATTTCACGGCTTCAGAAATAGAGCAATAGAATTGGAAGAAAAATAGAATTGGGTCGACAAATTAGCTTATCAAATCATACATACATGCACGTAAGATCTAGAAAACTCGATCTTACACCTAACGACAGTGCATCGAATCACCCAGGATCTTTCTATCAAAGAAGTGTGGGATCAGGACATTCCGCAAGCACACACTTGAGTGTTTTAAGAAACCTGACCAATGCTGAAACTAGTAGCGAAGGGTCCATGGAAGAAGGGCTAAGATACATTGGGTTTGGGGAGGAGGAGAAAGCACCCTCCCCAACTAGGTCCAATGGTATCATTGATATCTTCCGAGCAATTTTTGGTCTCCAAACTAGTCATGATGAAGAAGCGCAATCTGCGGGCATGGGTCCGTCAACCAGCATTGGACTCGGTCCATGACATAAAGTCCCAACCAAACAGCAAATTCTAGGCTGCCTACTGTTGAATATCGGCATCCCCTGAATAAGACGGGACATGGAAAGTGCGGTCAGGGACGGCGGATCAATATTCTTCCCCACCATCGAGGAAGTAGAGTTAGACCTCAAACATAGCGAGGTGGAATGATAGCTACGAGAATTGAGCTTAAGGAAATAAGAGCTCGATACTCGAAGGGCGAGAGCTAAGCAAAAGGAAACATGAAGTTTAAACCCACTCCAATCACGACGAGGGAAGGAACCAGAAGTGGTTATGGGAAGAAGTGAGGGAGAAATTCCAAACTTGGAACCCATAAACAAGGAATCCAGAGCGGAGGACAGGTTTACAACCATAGAAGAGAAAGATAACCTAGCAAGAGTGGCAGGTGAAGTAGAGGACCGTATGTACACCAAAAAAGATATTGAGTAGATGATCAATCACCCTACAAGACATGGAACTTCTTATTGCAAAGACGTACGGAGGTGACTAATGATGAGACACGCCAAGGTATAGCGGCGGCTGGACCATCCCATGGACCAAAAATGCCTAGAAGAGCGAATACAGGAAAGGGACGAGGTCTAGGAAGGGGGGGAGCAATTCCTCAAAGGCCAAGGAGGATGGATCCAACCATGGACCTTAATGTAGCTACAAGGACAGACCTCCTAAATATGGTGGTAGAGATGGGCCGAGGGATGGTCAGAGAACTAGGCACTACTCTAGAATCCCAACCCTCCTAGATGAAACCACATATCATTTCCAAACTTGTCCAAAAATTCTCTGGGGGGGACGGAGATCCTATCCAACATGTAGAGATTTTTAAATCCACATGTGCGAACCCTCAAGCCTGAGGATAAGGTTAACTTCACAAGACTCAAAAACGCTTTTGTGCCCAATTTTGCCCGAAGTGGTGACAAATGGAGCCCTATGGCACAGTTACATAATATCAAACAAAAGGAAGTTGAGTCGATGAGATACTATGTGTCTCGTCTTAAGCACTTAAATTCAAGGTGCAAACTTCGGGAGAGGTTAACTGATGCCTTGCTTCCAGAGAGAGGGGTTAGAGACCACAAATTGCATGATTACCTAGTACCAGCCCGACCTGCTACTCTTGATGCATGTTGCAAATTGGCAATATGAAGATAATATGTTGGAATTGCCACAACCAAAAGATGTCAAAACATCTTCAGCAATAACTATGACTTCGCGTGTATCGAGTCACCAAGAAATTGGAACTCAAAGTAAGCAAGTTGGAAACATGAGCTCAGTAATGCCATATTAGAGAAATTGAAAGTAAAGGAGGGAAGAGAAACATCTGGGCAGCATGGGCATAATCATCTTTACCCTCGCACAGGGAATTGGTGTGGTGCTCTATGTGTAGATTGAATCACACTACCACTGAGTGTCCATAGTTAAGAGCAAGGAAATCACGACACTTCAATGTGCAGATATCCAAGATTTCAAAATGTTGCACACCTACCAGCACTTAGAGCTCCATTGGCTTTACTTGCACTACATGTATAGATCACTGCTATTGCTAGACAACCTAACTCTTCCTACTTACCTAGGGGGATGTTCCGAGTATAAGACGCTTCACCTCTGCCACCACCAGTTCTACCACCACAACCACTGCAGGCAAAAATTAATCAAGTATTGATTAAAGAGCTGTCATAAGATATTGATATGGTGTAGGAGATAGAACTTAGTGGAGAGTACTATGAAAAAACGGTGGAGGTCACGCCGGAATATTACGCCACTATCTATGTTTCAAACCATGGTACAATAGAAGGGCAAGGATATGAACTTGAACTTGAGAAGAGGACTGCTACAATGTTTTGGCTAGCAGAGGGCCGCATCGAGTTGTCGAGTGCCCAAACAAGAATACACAACAACCCCAACCCAGTGGGGCCGCTACGCCTAATTACATGCTAATACATGGTTCATACACAACAACCCCAACCAGTGGCCGCTACGCCCAATTACATGCCAATACTCACCTGTACTAAATGTGGGATTGATCATTTGATCAAGGATTATCCATACCACACAAGCGGTTTGACTTCTACTGCCAAATCAGGCCACCATCCGGACCATTAGTGTACATCCTGGGAATATCACACCACTCAATGTCCTCACAAGAGCTCAAGCTCAATTAGGAGACAAGGGAAAGAATCGAGCGGATGCGAGGGTCTCCAAAACTGGCCACAAGAGAAGAGTGAAAAAAGTGGGTAAGGGCGATACAAGGGTCACAATCCAAGATGGATCCAAAGAAGATACAATTGACACCGGATCCACCCAATCGAAGGAAGAGGGGGATCAATCACAAGGGTTTGGACCAAGAAGAGCAAAGGATCAATCACAAGGGGTTAGACCAAGAAGAGCAAAGGGAGCAACCAATAACTCCTAAAGGGGTCAGTGAATACCCCAATGCCGACGAGGAAATAAGAAAGCTCGAAGATGCCAGGGCCTTAGTCGAAGAGTGCCAATGGCTTCATGAAGCCAAGCTAAGGGCCAAGTGGCTGAGGGATACAGTTTATCCACACGAAATGAGCCAACCACGGATAGAGAATTGGATGTGCCTACCCTAATTCTGGAAGAAACAGAAGAGGAATCCCAGGCAAACACACTGTTCAGAATGTTTGAAGAAAATGTGTTGGAGGGGTCCATCCATTCCTTCCCTATGGGGGAATACGAGGCTCATACATGGGGGAACCCTCTATCTCCAAGGAACCTAGAGACATAGGAAGTCTTGTGGGGCTATGCTATCCACGAGTGTACAAATGCCATTAGGGTAACTATTACACAATTCACCAACCCTATGGAGGACAGACATAAAAGAATCAATAGAAGGTGGACTAAAGCCAGCTGATACTATAGATGAGACTCTGCCACCTCTGGGGCAAAAAGGACCTTGAGACACACAAGGAAAACCCGAGTCGTTAAGATACTAGTTAATAAACTAGGATGCTACTACGAAAGTGACAACACAAATGCTACAATTTCGATTCATCATAATGGGTACCAGTAGGCACTGGCTATCTTGGATGGTGGGACGGGGGTTAGCATCATCACAAAATGTTGCTAGGAAAACTGGGCAAAACCTAATCTAAAAAAATCAGATCTAATCGTTAAAATGGCTGACGAAACATCTTCGAGGCCCATTGGACTTCTAGAGAATGTTAAATTCAAACTCTTTACATTTCGCTACTATCATACATTTGTGGTCATGGAGTTCCTCTGCCAACCTGATTCATATGACAATATTGGGGAGACCCTTCATGAGGGAATCCAAATTGGTGCATGATTGGGCCTTAGATCACGTGTATGTACGTAGGGATTCGGAAATCTTAAAGATTGATCTGAGAACATGGAAAGCACACCCCATGGAAGGGCAATTGTTTGGTAACGATTCGGTCACAACGGAACATACCACCTCTGTACAAAAATGCTAGCCCTTGGTGGGAGATCCCAAGGATGAAGACGAAATGGAAATGTATGTGTCACTTCCTCCTCCGGACTTCAGTGAAAACTAGATGCATGTGTTGGCCACCATAGATGTGATGTAACCTAGGGGGACCCAATATGTGGAATCTAGAACCGTCCCCACGACCTCTATATCTGTATGGTTAATTGGCAGACCATTGATGAAGCATTAAAAGAGGAAACATCGAGTACAGAAGGGACCATAGCACAAGGCTGTTAATCAGTGCTCAACGCCTCAGATAGTGGCAAAAACAAAAACGATATATAGGTCGACAAAATGCCCTATTATGAAGCAAACCCACTGATGCCCAGTGGGCTGAGATACCCTGAGGCCACTAAGGTACACGATGAGTTCTTAAAGGATTGGGGTGAGGAGTTGAGTAAGATATTGCTAGAGGGAAGACACAAGGAAAAAGTCGTCCTAGAGCTAGAAACACCCAAGCTTAAAAACTCTAGGCATCGAAAATGCAATAAAGCCTTGGCAGAAGTAGAACGTGAGGCTAGAAAGATCATGGCTATAACCAAAAGTGAAAATGAGGACAAACCAAACTTGCTCTCAGTACCCTACCACTTCAAAACCTATACTGTTTGGTGAACAGAAAGTGGTCCGACTGACGGCAGCAACAAGGGTGAAGGAGGATGGGCTGTCCACATCATATGATGGCCTGGCGAAAGTCAAGGAAGTGGATATTGTAGGACCAGGGGAGGAAGCTCGACTCGTATACTTTGCTAAGGACTTGAATTTGATATAGAAGATGAGCTCATCGCTCTCCTTAAGGAATTTAAGGATTGTTTCGCCTGGAATTACAAAGAGATGAAGGGGGTACCACCTGAGGTAGTACATCATATGATTCCAATCATGGAAGGGTTAAGACCCCAACCCCAGGAAGAAACCATATTAGATAAATCCTAAGTATGCGCGACAATTGTAAAGGAGGAAATAGACAAGCTCATTGCTGTAGATTTCATCTATGAAATCGAACATAGGGTTACCGATCGTGGTAGTGCCAAAAAGAATGGAAAACTTAGGGTATGTGTTGATCTTAAAAAGGTCAACGCAGCCCCCACTAGGAAAAGACCATTATCCATTGCCTTGTACGGAACATGTTTTGGAAAGAGTGGCTGGGAAAGAAGCTTACAGCTTCTTGGTGGATGGATTCTCCAGTTACAATTAGGTGTCCATAGCACCAGAAGATAGCTTTCAATATAATGTGAGGGACATTTGCATACAAGGTTATGCCATTCATCCTCACCAACGCCCCAGCAACCTTTCAACGGTTGATGTGCAGAGCCTTCAAGGACTACTTACAAAAGTGGTTGGAGGTATTTATTGATGATCTGTGTGCACACTCTTGATGGGCAGACCATCTGGCCTGCTTGAGGAAAAGTGTTCGAGCAATGTTGATTATATCGTATATCCCTGAACCCTTTGAAGTGTCAGTTTTGGGTCAAGCATGGTGTGTGATATTGGGACACATTATCTCTCAAAGAATGGTATATCCACAGATGATAGCAAGGTCAAGCTGATATTGGAGTTGCCACTGCCTACCAATTACAAGGGTGTGCAAAGATTTATGGGCCATGTGGGGCATTATCGCCGCTTCATAATTTTCTATGTTGAAATAGCGAGACCCTTATATAAGCTCCTCTTTGTCTTTGAATGGACTGAAGAGTGCCAGGAAGCATATGATTGACTGAAGCAAGCATTGGCTAGCGCGCTAGTTCTACGACCCCCCAATTGGAATCTCATATTTCATGTGCATATTGATGCATCAAATTTTGCTATTGGTTGCATACTAGCCTAGCCTGGTGAGTTCAAATTGGACTATCCAGTCTGTTTCGCTAGTCATAAGCTAAATGATGCGAAGGTGAACTACACCACCACACAGAGAGGGAAGGATTGGCCATGGTTTACGTCGTCAAGAAATATCGACATTACCTCTTGGCCAACAAATTCATTTTTTTTGTGGACCATCGAGCCTTATTATACCTAGTGAATAAACCTTGCACCACGGGGAGAATCACACGATGGTTGCTATTATTGTTGGAATTCGACTTTACAGTCACAGTAAGAAAGGAAACACAACATGTGTTAGATGATCACATGTCAATAATTCCAAATAGGGAACCAGCAGCAGTTGGTGTTGATGATGATCTTCGTGATGCTTGTTTGTTCAAGTTGGACATGGTACCCAGATGCAGTGAGGAAATCTCAGATTATCTAGCTTATGGTTTCCTGTAGGAAATGCCTTTGAACAAAGATAAAATGCGGTGGCTTATCAAGCTTGCTACACCTTATCAACTGATTGTGCGAAAGAACTATATAAACTAGGAAAAGATAATGTGCTCAGAAGATGTGTTAGAGAAGATGAGTTCGTCCACCAAATTGGAAGAGGCTCATTCAGGGATAGCAGGCGGGCATTTTGCTAGAGAAACCACAGCTCAAAAATGTTGAAAAATAGGTAGAGGGAGAGGAGACACACACACAAGAGCAAACCCTAATGTATATTGCAAACCCTAACCGTAGAGGGAAGCCATCTCCCTTCTCACACAATGCATAAAGCCATAATCCATAATACACACAACACACTATGAGTTGTGTCCACACACATCTAATCCTAGCTAATGTCCACACACTATGACTAGTTGGACGCGATCATTTATGTCTCACACATGTTCCTACCTAACATGCCAGCACATAGCATAGCTGGCACACATTGACATCGAGCTTGAATCTCAACAGCCCCTCTCAAGCTCATGATGTACTGCCATAGATGAAGATGTAGATGAGCTTGGGATATCACAGCTCTCAACACTCCCCCTCAAGCTCATCCCACGTACTCCCGACATAGAACGGAAGTACTTAAACTTCTCCCTACTAAGTGGCTTTGTAAAGATGTCTACCACTTGCTCATCAATCTTCACATACTGTAGATCAACTGTACCATCCAGCACTTTCTCTCTGACAAAGTGATAATGGACCTCTATGTGTTTGGTCCGCGCATGAAACACTGGATTCTTGGTGGCCAACTGTATATTGCTCATATTGTCACAATGAATGACAACTTTGCCATCAATAGGCTCACCCAAATCTGCCAAGAGACTCTTTAACCATATTCCTTCACAAGTTGCAATGGCTGCACCCCCAGCCTCTGTACTGGATAAAGCAACTGTAGGTTGCTTCTTGCTACTCCAACTCACCACGGCACTTCCAAGTGTAAAGGCATAACCACTAGTAGACCTCCTGTCATATGAGCTACCTGCCCAATCAACATGTGTGTAGCCATGTATATCCAAGCCTTTACCATTCTCATAAAGAAGACCATAATGTGCAGTGGTCTTTACATATCGCATAATGCGTCTCACTGCATCCAAATGAGGTTTTCTGGGGCTTTGCATAAATTGGCTTACTAGCCCCACAGCATAACTCAAATCCGGGCGTGTGATAGTCATGTAAATAAGACTACCAACCATCTTTCTGTACATAGATGGATCATTCAACTCCTCACCAAAATCAGCCCGCAACTTCACATTTTGCTCCAAAGGTGTACTCATAGGCTTACGCCCTGTCATGCCATATTTTGCCAACATATCCAATGCATATTGGCATTGCACTAACCATGTACCTACATGGTCTTTGATCACTTCAATTCCAAGAAAGTATCTCAATTCACCCAAGTCTTTCATGTTAAATTGCCCACTCAATGCTTTCTTGACATGCATCACATCTGTACCATGATCACTTGTGATAATCAAGTCATCCACATAGATGACAAGTAAAACAATCCCATGATCTGTTTTCTTCACATAGAGTGAAGAATCTACTGTAGAAACCTGAAATCCAAGGGAGATAAGATATCTGCTCATCTTATCACTCCAAGCACGAGGTGCTTGCTTCAAACCACATAATGCCTTTTTCAATTTGCATACATGAGTGGGATATTTTGGGTGTACATACCCTTCTGGCTGTGTCATATATACTTGGCACACTATGTCCATATAAGGAGATAGAGAATTACTTAAAAGCCCACCAATCAAAAATCTGTAACCCATACCTCCTCACACAGGTTTTGAATCATGTAGCAAAAAGGCCTCTCAAGGAGCCCGAACCAGAGGAGCACATGCAAATGGCACTGCTACCAGACCAACCCACACTAACAGCTGAAGATATGCAAGAAGGGCAGGCAATCTTGATGGAGACCAAGGAAATCATGAAGCAGATCAAGAAGGGGTGCAAGAAGAAAACAGATAAGAAGATGAGGGGAGTGCTTCCGGATGTAGCTGAGTCAAAGAGATTAGAGGTGGAAGTGGCCAAGAAAATCCAAACATACCAAGAAGCACTTCAAGAGATCATTCTCAGCCAAGCCACATAGGAGCCTCCGCAACAACAAATCACTCCCCCGACAAGCCCAGCACAAGTAATTTTTACAGATTTGTCTCCCCTCAAAGAATCAACTCTAGCAGACATGCTAAAAAGATAGTGCCCGAACAAGTAGCACCAATACGGGCTGAGGAAAGACAAGGTGTTGAGGCATCCACAGATCTAGTATAAGAACCAGAGGCCCCCATTGACGCAAGCAAAAGACAAAGAACTCTAGAGCCATCCAGTCCAAGCAAGAGAAGGAGGTTGGAAGATGAAGAAAGACTACCCTAGCTGGCCTCCCTGCAGAACATCGACTATCAACAATTCTTGCAAAGGAGACCATGGAAGGATTCGATGAGTTTCTCAACCAACCATAGACTGGGTTGGAGGTTGAATCAAGAAAGTACAATGTGGGAGCATGAACAAAAGGTTTGGCGATGCCACCTCTTGACAACGCATATGCTCCATGACCGTAACACCACCCTCTAGAAACAGGTAAAAGATGCATCCACACAAGTGAAAAGATTAAAAGCCAACTTGGAAGCAGCTGAAGCTACCCACAAGGATGTCATCACATGAAGAGCTTGAAGGCCATGGAGGAGAAGGAGAAATGGTACAACAACGCACTAGAGAATAATAACATGGTCTAAGCCAAACAATAGTGCAAAGAATCAAGGAGAATGTGGACCTCAATGCCAAATTGGAATAAGTGAAGGAGTAGCTCCAGAAAGAAGTCACCCACACAAAGGAACTCACTACACTTCATGCACAACAAATACAAGAGTTCCAAGCCAATGCCAGGGCCAATGAAGAAGATTTGTAAGGCTAAATCCAGAAGCTATCAGCACAGCTAAAGGCAGAGCAGGGAAGGACAACCCATTTATAACACGAAAGGGAACAAGCAAACAAGGCCCATGCATAAAAGCTTAGAGCACTTAATGAAACAATAAGTGTAAGCCAGGCCAAAGCATAAAGAAAAGAGTTGGCATACTAAGAGGTAGTGACGCAGCTTACACAACAACTACAAGACACTCAGAGGTTGGCTGCCCAAAGGCTCCATCAGATTAGCGAAGCTCAGGAAAGAGAAGCAACGGCCAGATAGGCCCAAGAAGACACAAGACGAAGGTTCGAAGAATTAGATGCTACAAGGATGGTTAGAGAAACATTATTTCAAACCTCCTTAGCAACGTAGACTCCCGCCCATAGGAGTTAGAGCGTCAGCTGGCGGTCCAAGATAGAAGTCAGCGGCCAGAGCCAAGCGATGATCTCTGCCTCCTCCTTGTGAGTGCGCCTTCGGTAACTCCTCGGCCCCCTCCTTAAACTCTTACCTTGTTTTTGTCTACACTAACACTCTCTCTACTTCAGTGTGACATCAATCTATTTGAAGATATAGGCCTAGGAGAACTAACATTAATTAAACAAAATACTGAAAGAGATGCTGATCCTACTATAATAATGGGAATTTTACGGGGAGACTTAGTATTAACTAATCCCCAAGACATATTTTTCTACCCTCTACATCCTATAGTGTTAAACCTTCATAGTTGGTGTTGTGTTCTCCAAATTTCAAAAATTCTGGGCAACAATGTCAAAAAATTAGACCTGTTTGTCCCAGATGACATTCTAGAGATGCCTGCCAACTATGAGGTAGTAGCACATAGTTACCAATGGGTTATTAGTCATGGGTGGCTAGAAGTATATAACACTCACCAGCATCTAAATTTATGTGAGTCCACTCTATATCATCCTTTTGGCATTATAAAACTCTACTCTAA
Source organism: Cibotium barometz (assembly GCF_041138505.1). NCBI lineage: Eukaryota > Viridiplantae > Streptophyta > Polypodiopsida > Cyatheales > Cibotiaceae > Cibotium > Cibotium barometz. The sequence goes on along the minus strand of NC_141060.1, from coordinate 1,567,440 downwards.
TATCTACAAACATTTAGAAGCCAGGGCAGCTTTCATAGCTACGGTTGAGTGTGTGTGGCTCAGACGGCTTACTTGGGTGTTGGACAGAAGTCTGCCACCACTATCTACACTGACAGTCAGAGCACATTGGTAGTTGTGCGAAAAACCCAGTTTTTCATGCTCACACAAAACACATTGAGGTGCATTATCACTATGTCAGGGAGAGACTCTCAGCAGGAGAGATCAGCTTGGCCTATGTGCCAACACAGGAGGACAACCTCACCGATCTTTTCACAAAGGCGCTTCCTCGTGAGAAGTTCGAGGCTTTCCGCAAAGCTTTGGGCTTGCTCCCTTTTGTGGATTGATCTACTTTGGGCATGGCACTTCCCTATACATGAGTGCCATCTCTCGTTCACACCATCACTCCCAGGGGGGATTTGTTGCCATATATATAGGCAGTGATGTGTGTGAACACACTTAGGACCGTCGGGGCACTTTTTCCCTCTTTAGGAGGTTTTTTTTCCCAGCTTATATATACACCTATCATTCTAGGGCTAACTTATCTTTTGTACATTGACACAATCTAATACACTGTGTGTTGTGTGAATTCTTGCTTCTTCTTCTCCAAGCTTTGTGTGCTTTCCTGCAACCCTAATTCCAACAGCACACACCCCCACACACACACACACACACACATGTGCACATGTGTACGTACACATGAGAGTAGGTAAGGAGGGATAAAATGCAAAAAAAATCCTAACTAAACCCCATCTAATTGAGGGCAAGGATATGTATGTGTATATATACAAAAAAACTCCTAACTAAGCCAACTCTATGTCAACCATTTCCTCCTCCTACTCATGGTGATAATGTTCATTATGTGTATCAATAAATACATTATTATCCTTTTCATGCATCATCTTAGCAAAGGTCCATTGTCTTCTTCTCTAAATCTTGCATTATATTTATCTTTTATGTGTATGTGTTGATATATATTTATGTTTATATATATATGTATTTATGTACATTTGTATGTATGTATATATACATACATATACATATATATGTATATATACACTCATATATATATGTTATATTTATGTAATTATATTTCTCTTTTATATGTGTGTGTGTGTGTAATAATTATATATATATATAATTCATGTATTTATAGTTATCTTATGTGTGTGTATAATATATGTATGTGTGTGTTATTTATTTGTGTGTTAATATATATATATATATATATATATATATATTATATATATATATATATATATAACTCATGTATTTATAGTTATCTTATGTGCGTGTTATTTATTTGTGTGTGTAATAATCATATATATATTTATGTATTTTATAAAATAAAAAATATTTTTTAAAATTTCTGAAATGGCATGTGTGTGTGTGTGTGTGTTTGTATGTGTGTGTGTGTGTGTGTGTGTGTGTGTGTGTGTGAGTAAAAGAAAGGTAGGGTTTTTTTTTGCATGTCTTAAGTTTTTTTGTTCGTTGGGAGGATTTTTGTGTGTTATCTTTGTAGAGTGCATTGTGCCATATGTTTTGTATAGTAGGTTTATAAGAGTCCAAGTTGCACTTGTATGTATGATTGACAGATGGAAGAGGTGACTTGCATTTTTTTTAGCACATGAGAAACACTCTTTCATTTGAGGAAAGGGTGAATTTGGTTGCCGAGTTTGAGCGTTGTTATTTCCATGTTCCAAGTTGGCCATGGCCAATTTATGATGTTAATTGGAACGATGTTTTCCAAATTACTATACGATTAGATTCAGATAAATTAGATGAAAATATTACGCTCATGATTATTCAAGAAAGCCTGGGCTTGATTGATCGTTATGAAATAGACGATAATGTCCATGGTGATAGAGTTCAAACACGACAAGTATTCGATGAGGTTATCAAATGTGTCCCAAAGCATAAGCTCCTTTGAAAATAAATATGGTTGTGTTATTATTTAGTAACCATTGGTGGTAGATTGTATAAGTATTTTTTATTCTTTCTTACTATCTCTAAGTATAAAAAAGATCATGATTGTTATTAATATATAGCTTGATTATGTTTCATGTAGAGACATGTCATTAAATATCTTGAAGTTGACCTATGACGATAACAAATTGTTGGATACGATCTTCTTTGAGGAGATGCCACAATTGGGTTTTTTTTGGATATCATTGTAGCCCAGAATGGATAGTTCTTGGCTTTGATGGGTGGGATGATATTAATCCTTGATATATTTATATAGTCTTAGATCCTTATAGGCTAGATGACAATCTCAAGCTCCTTTTAATCAAAGAGGCATTGGCATTATTAGATGGCTTTTACATTGTGGGTAGTAGATGTAGGAGCTCTGAGGAAAAACGCTTCATTTTTAGGGAAATATTGAAATGCATTCCATTGGAAAAGTTGGTAAAGATAATGTAATAAGATTTAAGATTATTGATGGATGGGTCTTCTCTCTCTCTCTCTCTCTCTCTCTCTCTCTCTCTCTCTCTCTCTCTCTCTCTATACCAATAGTTATTATTGCACTTTATTTTATATTTGGTGTGAAATATAGTTAAGAGGGTGAAAAAAATAGAGAGATCATAAGTTTGTTATTTTATGTGTCTTTGTATGTGAATGTGTAGAAGCAAGCACAAGGACGATTGAATCAAAGTTGGTGCTTTTCGAGTATAATTCTCTCTTCAACATGAGGTTAGTTCTTTTGATGCCGTCACTGTCTATCTCATTTTTTGTGTTAAAAAGGGATGCATAGAGTGAGGATTACCCAGAGAGAGAGAGAGAGAGAGAGAGAGAGAGAGGGGGGGGGGAGAGGATTGTGTACATCAAGATACTTTTTTTTATCTCTTTCTATCTTATGAGTGTTTTGTTGTTGATACTCTAATTGTAAATATTAGTGTAATATTGATATGTTAGAAATCTTCATTTTTCAAGACTTCTGCCTTTGAGATTATTCAGAATATATTCTTTTTGTTACGGTATACATGTAGGTTACTAGGGTTAGGTATATGTTGGCAAAGATACATAGAGATAATTGTAGAGATTTAAGATATTAATTTTGTATTTCAGCAAATGGAGCTTCAAAATGATAACAACTGCTTCGAAGATGTAGTGGCTGTGGATGATTCTTCCAATGAAGAAGTAGTTTTGTATTTCAGCAAATGGAGCTTCAAAATGATAACAACTGCTTCGAAGATGTAGTGGCTGTGGATGATTCTTCCAATGAAGAAGTAGTTTTGTTTATGCCGCCTGAGTTGATGAATGTTTGAGGAGCTGCAAAGCACCTTGCTCGGTCAAGGTCTCCATCTGGACAAACAAGCTCTAAATGTTTACAAACTATTGCGGATACATGCGACTACACTAAGAAAAATTCGGTTGCTTGCAAGGAGTACTTAGATGCCCTTTGGGATGAGATTCGTGGAAGTGGTAGCCAAAGGGGAGATACGTTAAGAGATGAGTTGACTCATCATCTCCATCGCGTCCATGACAGTAGTGGTCGCATGGAGGTAAACCAACTAGACGTGATTTCTTTCATGGAGAACATGCATGTTCAAATTGGGGAATGTCTACGTGGATATAATGGGCAATGTAAAGAACAGGTAGATTCTCTAAAAGATCAAGTGCGTACATTAGGCATGGAGGTATTGAGTCTAAAGATATCTGTTAATCGACTCAATGAAATTATGAAAAAGATGCGCCGTGTTTTAGAAGCCATGGTAGTTTCTTAGAGATTTTGTGAGAGGGATGATGTTTTTTGATCAAGGGTCAATTGTGTTCCAACTTTTAGATTTGGCTCTTCATTTTGGCAATATATATGAAATTTCTATTTTCTCAAATTCAATACTTCTCTCTTCCATCTCTTAAAATGTTTCAACTTTGCCTTCCTTTATGTCACTCTCTCTCTCTCTCTCTCTCTCTCTCTATATATATATATATATATATATATATATATATATATATATATATATATATATATATGTATGTATGTATATATGTATATCTCACTCTCTATCTATGTCATTGTCTCTCTCTTTGTCTATCTCAAGTATTGTGTTGTTTGAAGTTAAGAAAAACAGTATTCGTTATTTTGTGTTTTGAAGGAGATTGAAGATGGCTAAGAGTTGTACATACTTGAGTTTGAACCAAGTTCGTCGGCTTCGAATTTTGGATGCAACACGCATGACTCGCCGTAAAAGGTCATGGACAAGGAATTGCATTCGAAAACAAAATGGTGCTAATTTTACGGATTACTTTAACATAGCTGGAATTGAAACATTTGGAAGGGTTGAGAATGAGGAGCATAGTGAACCCCAATGGCGGAATCCACTTGGATTCAAGAAACAAAACAATTCTCAATCCACTTGGATTCAAGAAACAGAACAATTCTCAATGCTACGACTTTTCAAGAACTTATCACCATGAACATCACAAAGCTCAGACACATAGAGATTTGGCACGAGGCCCTTTCTTATTTGATTTAAATGAGCTACCTATGGATGATAATTTCCATTCTATAATGTTTGTTGTTGGTCATGTGAAAGATATTAAATCTCAATGTCACTCTATAAAGCGGTTGTTTTCTTTGCCTCGAAATGTGAAGCACCCAGTAACTATGGTGGTATATTCTGGAGATTGTACTCTTCACTCATTATTAGGAGCCCTTTCTTATAAGTGCCATTTTTGTGGTGCAATAATTTGGAAGTGTGAGGCATCAAGGAAGCTTGGAGAATATGTGGGAAAACACTATTGTGGAAGTAGGAAGGTCTCTTTACCACCATTGGAAAATCCACCTCTTGCATTGGTGGAGTTGTTGCATGGTAATAATAATGCAAGTAAGGAATATAGAAAGAATATACACTCTTATAATAATGCCTTGGCATTTGTTTCACTGGGTGCTCACTTGGATAGTCAGTTCACTAGGGGAGGAGGAGTATTCAATTTTCGAATCCATGGTACCACCTATCATCGTGTTGGTTCCATCATACCTGATGAAACTTGAGATGCGGCTCCACGATTTGCTCAGCTTTATGTGTATGATAGAGAGCATGAATTAGAGAATAGACTTCATGGGATGTCCTCTTTAAATCATAACATTGTTGAAAGGTTGCAAACAATGATGTATGTACATAATCCATACGCTTGTGCACTTCGTCAATGAGAGAAATGTTGCTGTCAAGTCCACATGTAGATTTGAGAATGGTCCACAACTGAAGCTCGATCAACCTCACGGCAATACTTGGTCCCTACAGGAAGTGAGGTAGCAGCTATCATGCCAGGTCAAGGAGATGATTTTCATGTGGGGAATAGAGACATTCAAATAATGTCACGCATAGGTGCTATAAAAACAATATCTAACTTGCATCACCCATATATGCCTCTATTATATGTTCTTCTATTTCCTCAAGGAGAGGATGGTTGGCATGTTGTAATTCCACTCAATGGTTGGAATAGAGAAGGCTCAAATGAGGATACAAAGATCGTAACTCAATGACAATATTATGCTTATAGACTACAGATTAGGGAAGATACAAATGCATGCCTTCTACGCGGTGGTCGTCTTTTGCAACAGTACATTATTGTTGATGCATAGAGTAGCATGGAAGAATATAGATTAGTATGGATACGTAATAACCAGAAAGCATTGTGTGTTAAAGTATACCACGGTCTTGCAGATATGGTTAATTTAAGTGATGGGGTTAATAGAGTCTCTGTAGGCATTATTGGACACAGGGTGGTACTACCATCTACATATAGTGGGGGCCTAGATATATGCATCAATTGTACCAAGATTCAATGGCTATTGTTAGAAAGATGGGTAAACCTGACCTATTTATCATCTTTACTTGCAATCCCAAGTGGGATGAAATAACCAATGCTTTATTGTCAGGTCAGGTTTTGCCCAAGATCAGCCCAACTTGACTGCACGGGTCTTTTATGAGAAGCATAAGGACATGATGCACTTATTGGTGAAAAAATCAATATTTTGAACAGTATTGGGATTTGTTTCTATTATCGAATTTCAAAAAAGAGGTTTGCCACATGCACATATCTTATTGATATTGAAAAGTGGATGTAAACCGATCGAGATACCTCACTATGATATGTTGGTGTGTGTTGAACTTCCTAATAAGGTGATGTTTCCAGAGTTGCACAGCATAATTAGTCATTGCAATGTCCATGGACCATGTGGTGAACTGAATATGCACTCTCCTTGTACGGTTAATGGGAGTTGCAAACATCGATATCCTCGTAATTTTTACGAGACTACTAGCGTTGATGACAATGGGTATCCAACTTACATGCGACGAGATGATGGTAGTTTCATCCAAGTAAAGGATCATAGGGTGGATAGTCGATGGGTTGTTCCATATAATCCTTTTCTCTCTTTGAGGTACAAAGACCATATTAACATAGAAGTATGCTCTACCATTATAGTTGTAAAATATTTGTATAAGTATGTATACAAAAAGGACATAATAGAGCTACTATAGAGTTGCAAGACAGAAATGGGGTTATTGATGAGGTTAGTCAATATCTAGACGCACGGTACGTTTCTACTTCAGACGCATGCTGGCGCATATATCAATATGATTGTAGGATGAAAAGCCCGATATACAAAGGTTACATGTTCATCTTCCAATGCACAATAATGTGCTTTTCAATGACCAGGATGACTTGCGTGATGTGATTAGTTGTGTGACAGAAACCAAAGAACATCTCTCACCGAATGGTTCAAAGCCAATCAATTGTATGCGGATGCAAATAGCTTACTATATGTTGATTTCCCTTGCAAGTGGGTGTGGAATTTGGCTCTTGTCTCAGGGACTAAAAGGAAAAGGGAAAATATGATTGGACGTATGTATAATGTTAGTCCGAGTGCAGGTGAGAAATATTACTTACGGATGCTACTCACAATGTGCAAAGGGTGCAAATCTTTTGAGGACTTGCGAATAGTGAATGAACATTTTTATCCATGTTTTAAGGATGCATGTGAAGCCAGAGGGATGATGGAGAGTGATGAGGAGTGGTACATGTGTCTCCATGAAGTTGCAATTTAGAATACATGATTCCAGCTGCGTTAATTGTTTGTCATTATATTGGTTTTTTGTGAGCCCATATACCCTGGGCAGCTTTGGGACAAATTCTGCCAAACTTTCAAAAGATTTTTTTCCATTCATTGCAGAGAGGGTGTGTCGATGTTGGTGTTTGTTATTCTATAGCAAAGAATCAAGCTTTGTTGCACATGCAAGATCTCTTACACCAGTATGGAAAGCGGTTGGCTAATTTTGAAGGGTTGCCTATTCCAGATAGATCAAGTGTTTCCACTATCAAAAATGGTTTGCTGATGGAGGAGATGATGTTTGATTCTATTCAACAGGCTGATTTGTTCGTTTCCATGGAAAGGAGTCTTAATAGTTGTGAATCAAGGGCATTTGATACTATCCTTAGAGTTGTTTCTTTGAACTAGGGTGGTGTTTTTTTCCTTGATGGACCAGGTGGATCAGGTAAAACTTATCTTTACAACACCTTGCTATCTCGATTGCATGGAGAGAAACACGTTGCCTTGGCATGTGCATCATCTGGAATAGCCGCATTGTTACTCTTAAATGGTCATCCAGCTCACTAACGTTTCAAAATCCCATTGGTACTCAATGCTTCTAGCACATGTGGAATCAAAGCTAATAGCCCATTGGCCGAGGTGTTGAAGCTTGCAAGGTTAATCATTTGGAACGAGGCTCTAATGATGCATAGGTATGCATATGAAGCACTGGACAGGACATTATGCAAAGTGATACAGTGTTCGGTGGAAAAGTTATGCTCTTTGGTTGTGACTTCAGGCAAATCTTATCGGTTGTGTCAAAGGGATCGCGCGAGGACATTGTTGATGCAACGTTATGCGCCGGTCACATATTTGGAGATATGTGAGTGTTTTAAAGCTCACCCAAAACATGCGGGTTAGATAGAGTGCTTATAATGGTATAGAACATGAATTTGTCAAATGGACATTACAAATTGGGGATGGTACTATAGGTCAGCCAAACAATGAAGGCAGAGTGGTAATTCCACCACAAATGTTGATCCATGGCAACTCTGTTTTGAGTTTGGTAGAATGGGTATACAAAGATCTTCAAAGAGTTGAGGATTATGCATTCTTCTTTAAAGACTGTGCTATTCTTGCACCATGAAAGCTAGAGGTTGATGAGATCAATGAACTAGCCTTGAGTTCATTGCCTGGTCTTGAAAGAGAATACCTCAATGTAGATTCTGTTGTTTCTTGCAAGAATGATGCAATGCTGTATCCAATTGAGTACTTGAATAGTTTAAACTTAGGTGGTGGTTACTCTCCTCACTCCTTACTTCTAAAGATTAATGCCCCTATCTTTCTGCTCCACAATTGGATTGGGTGTAGAATTGATAATAAGAGAGTTTCCTGATCCTTTTCATTAGTATCATCTTCAATAATAAATGCCATGTCTTTGTAAGGATTAATTAGTAAGATTGTTGAGGAAGATGGACTCATTGAGAGCAATTATTATGCCTTCTATGATGGAAATTCTAACCCCTTGAACTTTCTTTATGCCTTTGCTTACATCAAATCTATGCAAGGCTTCATTTGACCTCTTCCAAGCTTAAGACAAACAAATTTTTATTAACCCATGTGAAGAAGGACACTCCATTTAATTTTTCCAACCGCCACCTCTTTTTTTTTTCTTACCTTTAAATAGGGTAGGCTATAGGGTCATTGTTGTCTTCCTTGTTTCCTTGCTGACGGCCTGATCTTGTTCCCCATCGTCTCTTCCCTTTCCTACACTGTCACTCCAATTCTCTCCTCCTTCTCTTCACCCCCTTCCCTGTCAAGCCACCCATTCAGACTCGGCCATAACACCCTCCTTCCCTCTCCTTGTCACGGCCTCTTAAAGCAGGAGAAGCATTGCTTCTCGCTCGCTCTCTCTCTCTCTCTCTCTCTCTCTCTCTCCCCCCAGTGGGCATCCCCTTGGCACCTTCACTCTCTCTCTCTATTCTCCTTCCATCTTCCTGGTTGAGCCACCTTGGTCTTCTCCTTCTAACGAGACTACTCCCTTTGTCCACACTCGGCGTACAAGACTGGTTAACTCCTCCAAGGGATCGATGCAAGGCGAGTGTATTATCCTCCCTATTCACCTCTGATCGACGCTTCAAGAACGGTTGAGTGCCTCATCTCCCCCGGCTAACTGTAGCTAATATCCTTCGACATTTAAAAAAAAAATTTATTGTTATACTATTATGGTCAAGGCCATGGTTGTGATCTTATATATATATATTATACATATAGTTTTTAAAGTCTTGATTCATATTATAAGAGAAATAGATCTAGAGATTCTTTTGAAAATTTAAATCCTTTTTAAAGTCTTGATTCATATAATAAGGGAAATAGATCTAGAGATTCTTTTGAAAATTTAAATAAGTGAGAAAATGAATATATTTGTATGATTTTTTTTTGGAAGTTTTCTTATTAGATAAAGAAAAGAGAATGTGTATAAATACAAATATGAGTACATAATTTCTTAGATTGTTTGGGTTAGAGAACCAAACAAGGAAATTAGCTGAAAAGAAATATAGTCAAAAGAATCGCGGGTGGAACAAGTTGTGAAGTAATCGTGGAAGGATTCAAATTAATAATATATTATATTATTTGAGTTAAAACAAATATATATGGTATTATTACACCAATTAGGAGGGGAGGTGTGAGGACTCCCTATCCTTAATCTGGGCTAATTAGGTTGTAAGATGGGGATAATGATGTCTTTAACCAAATTGGGTAGATAATCCCACCTAGAGGCATCACTCACATTGTCTCGGTAATTGGCTTAGAAAATCCTATTATTAAGAAATGCGTGTAATCCTCGTACAAGTGTTTTTGTCTCTTCCCAAAAGTAAGAGGCTTACTGGTGGCTTCGCTCAGCTCACGCCCGACAGCTTACTTCTTGATTCTTGATAGAGGAAATTTCTACGTGTTCTAAATTAGTGTAGCGTAATTATGTTACCAATTCCAAACTTTCACATTTTTTTGTTTACAAATAATTTTGGTTTTGTTGGCAAGCACCCATGTGTTCGGGTCCACCTTGTCACCCACTTTTCAACCATGTAGTATCTATTTCCTACTTAGACTAAGCTCAACCTAGACCCCATATGATCTCCGAGGTCTAACCTGTGTCACCCTACCATTGGGGGTCTACGAAATTGGCATAAACTCACGTACCTATAATTTCCTTATTCGTTACACACACTCCACAATGGAAAATAGGTGCAAACAATTTATATACACACTTCGCAACCAATAATTTATCTTAGGGCCTTTACACACCGCCCAATCCCACCCAATGCGTGCTCATGGTCTGGGCATGAGTTGGTAGTCTTCAATGGGCAGGGGGTTTACACATTGCCCAAGCTAGAATCTTTCAAAAGGCTAGTATTAAATGCATTATTGAGACAGAAGACTACAACTGTATTTGAATTTGATTGGTGGGATGAGTGGGTGTCCAAGCTTGGGCAGCCAATGTTGGTTGCCCATGAAATTGCTTATCATGGGCGCTAGCATTGAAGTTTGCCTAATTTTGGCTGTGTGTAATGGGGGTGCGTCCATCCAGCCCAATTTAAGCATTTGATTGGCTCTCAACATTAACTGGGGGTGGGCAGACCTTGGTGTGTAAAGGTCCTTAAGTTAAATAATTAACAAAATCTATTTTCAAAAACATATTCAATAATATCCATATGTCCATTAAATCTCCTGATCATGCCTGTGATTCTAAAAAAGGAAATCATGTTCCACTGTGTGCCTGAATACTCTGGACCACTAGGCCTTTGGAAATGAGGCCACAAGTCTCATCACAAATTAGCTATCATGTACACACAAGAATCGCAGAGTAGCTTTGACTAACACAACACTCTCCCAAGGCACAAACACTCACAGTCAACCATTCCGACGCATCCTAAGTCCAGATGGTAAACTTTAAGGCTTGGTCTTTTTTGGAGGCTCTTGCCCATCACGACAAGATGCGCTAGAAGCACACCCACACCTGCTCGAGGTGGGTCAAGGCCTCGAGCAACCACATTCAAGACTCACCGCTTGGATCACGGTGGCTCGGCAATCCCAATAACATGCTTTCTATTTCGTCTCCATCTCCTTTGGTTTTGTCTCCATGTCCCTCTTTGTCTTCTCTGGTTTTGTGGCCTTCTTTGTAAACTTGAACTTGAGTTCCTTCTTAGCTTTTTTGCCAACACCCTTCTTGGCACCCACTTGAGGACCACTTTTCTTTGAGGTATTTCTTGTTTTAGTACCCTTGGTTTCTTTTTGTACAATTCCTTGCTTAAACATAAAATGCTTTAAAGGTGAATGTATAGGCATTTTCTTAGATGGAGAGGCTTGTCTTGGGGGGGGGGGGTGGAGGATCTGCATCATTTGGAGTAATTGAATTATTCAAAATTATATTGATAGCTCTTGCACAAACACTCCACATCCAAAACTCGTGAGATCTAAGAGTCTGTCAAATTAAAAAAACTTCTCAGATTTAAAAACCAAGAACTATAGAAAATAAGTTTAAAAATTAAGTAAAATTTTATTGCAAAAATAGTGGGTTTTTAATTTAACCTACACTGCTATCAATCTCAGTATATTTAGATAAATAATATTTTCACACATTGGCAATAACATGCCATCCACATGAGGTAGAATCTTTTTGTAAAGCCACTGGTTGATCCAGAAACGTATACTCTGTCTCTTTTTTATAATTTGGATATTCATCTTCAATAGCTACAATACCTCTCTTACATGCCCTATTAAAAACCAAATTTAAATATAAGGAAAAATAAAGAATAAAGCTCAATATTCAAATTATTAAAGGAGAACTACTTACAATTTGACTATAAGGAAAAATAGAGAATAAAGCTCAATATTCAAGTTATTAAGGAGAATTTACAATTTAATCTGCCCATGCATGCCAGTTAGACTGTTCATGAAAATAACAGTCCTTCTTAGAAGATTAATGACACAAGCACTCTAGTACCCACTGGAAAAAAGAAAAAGATATAAGAAAGTAAATATCATATGTCAAATATTTGCAAAACACAAAGGAATCATCAGTTAGAGATGAACCTCTCTACATATGGCAAAACAACAAAACAAATGTTCTTATTTCTCATTGGCTTGAAATAGGATGCCAGCTCGGAAGTCTTCTTCTTTATATCAATCAATGCAAGTGACACTAAGGGATCACAAATAAAATTTCATTGACTTGAATTGGAAGCAATTCCTTTTATAAGTGTCCTACAAGAGTTTATGAAGGAATGAACAAAATATGAGAAAATAAATATATAAGAAAATATACATATGTGAAAAATGTAATACCTTATACACATGAAAACAACACTGTTATTGATCTCCCTATTCTTCTCTACAAGCATGTAGAGGTCCCCAGGTGCAATATAAATATAGTCTTTCTCCACTGTGCCAACATTGCAAATTAGCTGCCCAGGTACTTGGGCAAGTCTCTGAGTATTGGCCTTCTCTCCAACTGCACAAGGGTCTCTAAGCTATCGTACACATGCGAGACCTTTTCAATCACCTCATCCTCCTTTTCCTTCACCTCCTCTTCCTCCTCCTCCTCAGAACTCATCATCTGGCTTAGATTTTTTAACCAACTTTCTTTTCTTCTTCTTCTTGGGAGGGGAAGTAACTTCTTCAACTTTAATATCATCTGCCTTTCATTTCCTTTTCAATGCTGGGGGAATTGCAAGGATCTCAAAGGCTTTCCTATCCCTCATTGGTAAGAGATGAAGAAATTTATCAAACATGTACCTCACCCTTCTAACAAGTGTCATGTCTCTGTCCATCAAAGTGCCTCTTCTTACATGGGAAGCACATATGAAGCTATCATTCATGAAGTCTATAAGAAAGTCTTCACAAGCTTCTTGAAGATATGCCAGTGCACTGCTCTGCCATCTATAATGTCCTTGCCCCTTTGATACTGTCACTTACTGTTCTCACAATTCTAAGGAATGGTGCCCTAGGGATGAGAAGATGTGTAGCCTTCTGTTCTTGCGTAATCTTAGCAAACAATTTCTTTTATCTTTGGAGGAAAGTTCTTGCCCTGGATAAATTGGTTCTACCCTTTACTTGTTTCTTCTCTAATGGTTGCTTTGAAGTGGTTGCCTCTAGCTCCTGCTCTGACTCTTACTCTGGCACTAAATCTTTAGGAAGAGAGGGATCTGGGTAAACTATCCTCACAGTCTTCTTTGTACGAGCCATACTGCGAGGAAGCTACGGTGCGATAGGAGAGATCAGAGCATGCTGAATGTGTCTACTCGCACCATGGGAGGAGGGCGAGAGGCTGTCCATGGTGCGATAGAAGGTTCTGGAGCCTGCGCCGGATGTGTCTACTCGTGCCGTGGGAGGAGGGCAAGAAGGCGTTCAGAGTGAGAGACTAGTTGCTTTCAAGGGGGATGATGTCCACGGTGTGAAAAGCGTGATTGGACCCTACTAGACAAAGCTATTTGTGCCGTCGAAGGGAGGATGCTGTCCATGGTGCGAAAAGTGTGCTGAGTGCCTGGCGGATGGTCGTATTTGCGTCGTAGATGGAGATTATAGAATGGTACCCGACAAAATGTTTGCATCGTCAATAGTACCCGATATATATATATATATATATATATATATATATATAACCCATTTTATAGAATGCGATGTCATTGTTTGCAAGGGTGACGTAAGCCCTACAATGTGTCACTTTGGTGTGATGATGTCAGCCCTACATGTGGCACTCCTGTGATGATGTTAGCCCTACACAAGGCACAACGACACAATTGTTGATGTCATCTCTTCACTTCTATCGTACATGTATGACGTCAGCCCTAATAAGATCTATATATATTCGTACCTTGTTTAAACTTTCATTTTTTTAATTTTGTCCTTCTTTGTTCCTTCCACACGCACTTTCAGTTGTTGGTTCTGTTCACCATGCGATAAGAGGGTTTGTTTTATAGTTCTTTCTTCGTCCTCGCACCGTGGATTGGCTTCCCTCGTGTCTGCAGTTCACCGTGTGATAGACAATTGTGCTTCTTACTAGTTATTCGTCATCGCGCCGTGGCCAGCATGGAGCAGGTGGTTCAAGTGATTCACTCCTATGATCCTTTGGAAGATGTAGAGACACTTGAAGAGGTGAAAGATGAGCCTAGTGCCAATGAGAACCTATTTGATTTATGAAGGAGAGCTGAGCACAATGAGTGTCTTCTAGATGTTGAGCCTATATTCAATGTGCCCTTTAATTTAGAACAAATTGTTAAGGACATGGTAAGCTCCGTGTTAGGGAAAGAGTGGGAGGCATATAGTAAATTTGTTAGTATAGAAATTATAAATGAGGGATCATCACAATATGTTCACATGTCTAGCTTTTCCCTATCCTCATCTGAAAAGAAGAGCATGTCAGGCAGGTGGGATGCCTATTTAGAAGATAAGAGGATAAAGATTTTTCTTGAACACTACCCTCTTCATCATAAGAAAAAGTGCAAAGTTCTTGAGTACTACTTTGGATTTGTGGCTTATCTTTTTCTTCATGCAGACAAAGAGGACTACGCAAAGAATAAACTGGAAGTTCAGATGGGTCAAAAAGTTGTACAAGCTTCATTTGTCATAGAGATTGAATTTGATGAAGAAGTTATGGACCTAGTTTCTGGTGATGAGGAGAAGCTTCTAAGCACAGGTTTTGATGTGGCAGAGTTTAAGGTATCCACTATTATTGATGAGGGATCATCTATGCATGGAGAACACTTGAAATCAAACTTCATCCTCCCTGGGCTTCCCTCCTTTCTTATTAATGGCAAGAAGTTTATTCTTCTCTCCCACATACAAAAGCTTTATAATTTAAGGGACGATTATTGCTTTGCAATTATAGCAGATGGTTGTGAAGTTGCCAGGGGTTTACTGGATGTGGAAAATGAACATAAAGAGGAGTTTCTGAAGTTGGACACTGAAGTGACAGAGAACTTCATTGCCCCTACTTCATTGTGCTTTGAAAAATCCAAGGAAACTAAATAATCTCTTCCCATAGAGCTAGAATTTCAAAATCTTCAAGAGGAGTTAGGAATTACTGAAATAGGAAGAGAGTCCTTGCCCACTCTTGATCAAGGAAATGAAGAAGGCTCCATCAACCTTTGGGATGCATCGAAGTTGGAAGAGGATGAGAACCAGAAGGTAATTTATCTGTTCTTGAGTGAGTGAATTTATGTTTTGGTATTGACTGAATTTATGTTTTGGTATTGACTGAATTTATGTGAAAGCTAATTCTTTGTTTATTGCAGATTGAGCTTAATAATGCCGATGGTTTCCTTGGACGTGGAGGTGCTGCCTGTGCAAGAGTTGGCCAAGATGCTGCTCTTGCACACTACATCCCATCTATTGACAAATAAATATTTATTATCTACCACAACAAATATTCTAGTGATGCTGAAATTTCACTTCTCACACTCAAGGCACTATCTAGATATATATCTAGATATACGGGCTATTTCTTTATCCCTTACAATACACATAAGGTCATGCTGATAGAGAAGTGTGCTGCTATTCGTATCTTTGGATACGGTACATGATTTTGGTCTTTCAGAACCGGATACTTCCTCTGTTATGCTAGCTATGTTGTAGGTGCTGGACTAGAAGATGTAAATGCATTGAAGGGTTATAGTTGCAAAAAAAATTTGCGTTATAGAGGGAAAATGCCTAGTGAAGAGGAAGAGAAAGTACATAAGAGACTCAAGAGCAGTTAATTATCTTGTCATTATAAATATTTTGTTATATCTTCTATGTAATGAAATGATACGAATAAGTTTAAATTACAAGTCTGTATTAAGAAAAAATGTTTACAACACTTCAAAATGTTATAAATTTCCCATACAAAATTTCGTTACACTAAATCCAAATTCTTCCTTCTTGTCTTCTTGATGATCTCCATGCCGCATGACGTGTTGGTCCTGTTCCAGCTTTCCATTTCAGTGATCTCCTCATTTTGGCTTGATTTCGTGCTGCCTTTGCTAAATCACTCATACGAGCCTTTTCCATTGATAGTTTTCGCCCAAAAGTATATCTGTGAAACTAATTGAACATTTCTTTGAGGTAATTTGTAGGAATCTTTCCTCCTCCATGTCGGGTGTTTTTGAAATATACTCCTCTAGCTCGGTTGAGATTTTTCCATTCCTTGGGTGCTCCACAGGTCAAGAGAACCATATTCATTCATGAAGTATGTACCATGTGCATACAAAATGTGCTGCAAAAGAAAACACGACCAATTCAGAAGCTATACTTTATACCTTATAATCATTTCAAATTGATGAGTAGAAAGAAACTCGTTTACCACATGTAATGCGTAATGTTTGTATCACTCCATGTATCGACCATGGCTTTTGTAAAATTTTGAAGCTCTTCTTGAAATTTTTGGCACTCCTCTACAGTCTTCCTGCTTTTTCTCATTAATTTAACGAGCTTATTGAAGTCTGACCAAACTTTCTCACGTAGAACTACAAGGCTTGGATTGGTGTAGTCAAATGTTGGGCATTTACACAAATCCTTCCACAAGTCCCGAGACCTTGAGTTCTTTACTTTTTCTGGCCTCTCTAGAAAATGTCTTGCCTTATATCCACTCATTGACACCTATTGGGCCACTTCATGTGATTAATGCCGGAGGTCTTCTTGTTAATAGTAATCTGCACATTGCCGCCATGGCATCCAATTGAGTTTAGTAGTTCCTTTGCTTTTTGAAGAGCTTCGTGTTGTCTTTCCTTGCTTTGCATAGTAAATGCATAATCAACGTGACACTTGAGCAGACGATCAAACACACGCATGAATGCATGCAAAGTACAAAAGTGGACATTCTTGAGCTCGAATGGAATTACATGATTCCATTCGGGGTCTCTCAAATGCCTGTTTGGCTTAGCTAGCATGTTAGCAGACAAGACACCACCAACCCAATTGCCAGCATTATCATCCACTATGTCATTCTCATCATCTTGATTCTCTAGCTTCCTCTTCCTTCCTGCCTTCTATTTCTTTTCTCTCACCATTCTCATGCACCATGGACAAGGATTTGGGGTGTTAGCACCTTGTGGACACCCAAGAAGGCACTTTATAAGTGCCCTTACCCTCCACTTCTAATTTTCCCCCTTGAATCTATGCTTTGATGACATTGGTAATCCATGGTATCCTATCAAACATCCAAGCTAGCACTTCATGTGTCTCCTTCGGTACTTCAAACGCCCCAAGCCACCATATCTCTCTCTCTTAGATTGGACACTAAAAGAGGGAAAACTTAACTTGCAACCCTCTCCCTATTGCTCTTCTGATTGTTTGGGTTTTCATTAGAAACTTCCAAAGGTAACTCAGTCTCCTCAGTCATGTTGATCTCAGTCTTTGCATATTCCATTGCCTCATTCATAAGTGTGATACTCATTCATTCTAACCTCTTGCCTTTTTTACAATCTGACACTCATCCACTTTCAACATAAAACTTACCTTGTCACCTTGCATGACAAACAAAAGTAGATAAGTTTTAGTACTTGAAAGATTTTTTTATTAGTTCGCAAAGAATGTAAAAAATTACTTGCATTGTTTAGGCAGTCCATAGAATAAGATCATAGCTCTCTGAAGCCGTTGTAGATCAACAAATATGTTGTTGAACTCATTGTTGTAGGGATACATAATCTTACCATTTGTGCTTTGTTTTTTCCTCCAAGCTCCAATAGTTAATGTATCATTGATGCAATAGTACACTCCATCTTTGCGTTGCACATCATCATTGCATGTCCTCTTTGTTAATCTTATCTTTTTGGGGACAGAAAAAATATTCCTTGTGATGCCTTGTTTGCGGAGTGTATCTTTTAGCAATTGATGGAGGGCTTGATATCCTTTTGTGCTAATGCCCACCTAATCGCATGCATTCTGAACCTCCTCAATGCTTAGAAGATTGGTAATATCATCCATTATCTCATTTGTGAGTACTTGTCGTATCTTCTTGTGGCATGGGTCTCGAATAATGGAAAGAATGTCACGCCTCCTCACACAACTACGTAATATTTCTCCAAAATCTTGAGGACCATTATCACCACATGCTTCTTTCAAAAAGTTCCTATCACAAACTAATAAAGATTACCAAAAAAAGCTTAATCTATTGCTTATAACAACCACAACAACAAAAAATTCCTTAATCAAAAAACAAAAAAACAAACCTTGCTACATGGATTCTTCGCTTGCACCACCACCAACTTCGAGTTTTTGAGTGTTATTGATTGTCCTCTTTCTCTCTCTTGCTTCCACGGGGGTGCTCTTCATGCAAGAGATTGTATCTTGCAGCTTCATAACGCGAGCCTCTTTCTCTTTGTCTCTTTTCTCTAGCTCTACAATATTATTTTGTGCATCTTGTAGTGCATGTTGTGCACTACTCAAAGTGCTTTGTAAGCTTTGTGTTTGTAAGTGGAGGAATTGGACTCTCCATGCATCGCTCATGCTTAACCTTCTACAATATCCAAGAAGCCCATTCTCACCCTCTCCAACAAACTGAATAAATGAAGGGAGATCAGTGAAGGGTGGAGGACAATGCGAAGAAGGATCCTTATATCCATCAATCCAAAGATTGTTGTCTTCTTGCATGCTTCTCATGTGCATTTAGATGCTCTTTCTTGATTGGTGCATATTCATTCAATATGCGAATATGCAAGTCCACCTTCCGCACTCTTGTTGAATATGAAATTTTTGTCATAACCAAAATGGAAGAGACTAATCTGAAGTGACTCAGGGTTGTCCTATTGTATTCACAATAGGGCTATTCTATTGTGAAGAGGGAGAGAGATAAAGAGAGAGAGGGAGATAGACTCAGGGCTGTCCTACTGTATTCGCAATAGGAGAAGAGAGCTTGGAAAAAAGGGAGAGAGAGAGAGAGAGAGAGAGAGAGAGAGAGAGAGAGAGAGAGAGAGAGAGAGAGAATCTTATTGCAGAGGTTGGTAGGAAACATGTGATTAATAATAGTAATGATTGAAAGAAACGGAATGTGGGGGGAATTCAAATATGACTATTAAAGTGGAGTAAATAAGAATGAAAGCGTGGATATCAGTGATCTTAGTAGGGGGTTTTAATAGCTAGAAAGAGAATCCTAGTTCAAGAATTAGAGAGATCCCCTACTTTTAGGCCCAAAGGTAGGCGTCATTATGAGCTTTGTCTCCTTAACCCTCAATAAAATTAGTCCTAATTCCTTAAAATTAGGGATCGTTACAGGGCCCCTTTTATGCTCAAATGCCCCCTAATGAAGGCACGAACACTCATAGTCTCAACCATTCATCCACCACATTCAACACATCCAACGTCTAGAGAGAAAACTTTAAGGCGTGGTCTTTTCTTGGGAGGAGGGAGCCGCCTCTTATCCATCATGACAAGACATGCCACAAGTACACCCGTGCTTGGTCAAGGTGGGTCACGGCCTCAAGAAACTGCCTTCGGGAGACTCAGCATTGGGATGACCTACTTGACAATCCAATAACGTGTGTGAGTGACGTGTGGTACATTCACACGTTTTTCACCAAAATAGTATTTCAAACAATATTAAACATGTTTCAGACAACATGTTTTAGACGATCATACAGCATATACATGCATTGTTGAGCAGGGGTAAATAACCGTATGTATTCGACTAGACAAAACTCTGAGTTTGTTTCCGTGGGGTGTACTTGTACCATTTTCATTCTTTAAACTGTCCTCGATCAACAAGATTTTTCTAGTTGTTGATTTTCACCAAAATAGTATTTCAAACAATATTAAACATGTTTCAAACAACATGTTTTAGACGATCATACAGCATATACATGCATTGTTGAGCAGGGGTAAATAACCGTATGTATTCGACTAGACAAAACTCTGAGTTTGTTTCAGTTTGTTT